>NC_079899.1:24394071-24764405 GCF_024868665.1 Triplophysa rosa | reverse complement strand
GAATACATGAAAACTTTCTAAATAATGTGATATGCGATACGATAATCCTTTAAGTTTTGTCAAATCAATTTGAACTATATTAAAACTGAAAATGATATAGTTGTTGATCATCTTTCACACACACGCAGACATGAATGCATGCGTGTTAAAATCTCTCAGTAATTACAATTATTGCGATATGCACATTTGTTATATCTCAATAGCTTCAATATAATGTGCAGCCCTAAAACACGAGCTCTGAGGTCAAAATCCAAAACGTGCTTTGCGTTTTACGTAAACTACATATAATAAAACTTCAAACAGGTGAGGAATTAAACAGGACGCAAAAAATGTGTATTTCAGGATCCAGTGAGAGTTAGTATGAATCAGCCCAGCCAGCCGTGACGGGGCCATTCACAGGGGTCACGGTGTTCGACCTCACTGAAAGAAACGGCACGTTTCCCCCTGATTTCTGTCACATGACATGGTTTCTTATTGAGGAGAGAACGGTGACGCCGCACACGCCCATCTACATGAGAAACAGTGAGGGTGGTGTATAACTATCTACCTAATTTCTGTTTCAACACAAAAAAAACATACAGAAGCTCTGCTCAAAACCTAGGGAGCTATCCATCCTTGTGATATTTAGATATGCACTCCCAACGAAAAGTCTGTTGTAAACAACAAGCAGTAAAATTCGAACGTGAGACGCAATCCCAGAATGCACTGCGTCAAGCACAGATAAAACAGGAGCAGACGTCACGCAGTTCTGGCTATGCGAGGCCATCTGTGGTTTGGAACAGAGCTCAAGTTTACATCTCCATAAGCCGCAGCTTCAGGGTTCACCAGCATGGAGACAAATCACCTGTAAAAGAATCACAGCTATTCCTAGAAATAATAAACGAGAGAACAAGACGCTTACCATCTTTCTGATCAGCAATCATGCAAATTTTCCTGGATATCTTAGCTGGAAAAAAGGATAACATTGTTCTGAACAAATTTCTGTTAAACAAGACAAACAAGATAAATTCAAAGAAATATCAGTCCATTGATTAATGGGAAAAATAAGCAGGTTAATGATGAGTTTATCAGCTAAACAGTGAAGACAGAGAGCAGCAATGAGCCCGCCAGCAGCCTTTAAAAAGATTGTTCCAATCTAGTACCATCAGAAGCGTTTTGATCATGCCCGGAAAACTGCGTTGAGATTAATGGCAGTGAAACCAGCACCCACTAAGCAACAGAACACCAGGTGCTTCATTCCAAAACCTCAGGATTTCAAAGACGGTCTGTACGTAAATCTGTCGATGATTTTTAAAGATCATTCTGAAATAATGATTTCAATGCCCTGTGTAGTTTTACCCTTAAAACGCACCACAGCGGAGGACAGAAAGCCTGTAATGTTAAACAAGATTAGACAAAGATGCATCCATCTACAGAGATGATTTTGAGCATTTTAGGATTAAAAGTCCACATGGAATGGCATTCTCAACTCATTTTCACAGTAAAATAAAATTTGCATCGAGTAAAAAACGTAATACCAGTGACCTGACATCCGAACACACTTCTATGGTTTTGAGATTGAGAATTGGACACGGAAGGTCATGGTCTTCATCGAGAGCATCTTGATACAGCACATCCCAAATGATAACAACACAACACAAGTCTAGTGTTATTTGCAATTATGGCCTTAACTTTACAATTACTTTGTCACTTTGATTTCATTAATATTTCTCGCTGTTGAATTAGCGCTTTAACTTTGGCAAAACTTCAGAAAAGCTGCGCAGTCAGCAACAGAAAACGATG
Source organism: Triplophysa rosa (assembly GCF_024868665.1). NCBI lineage: Eukaryota > Metazoa > Chordata > Actinopteri > Cypriniformes > Nemacheilidae > Triplophysa > Triplophysa rosa. The sequence goes on along the minus strand of NC_079899.1, from coordinate 24,762,623 downwards.
ACAAAAAGGAATTTGGCAATTAGTTAACAGCATTCCTCAATGCAGCCGAGGCCATGTCAGCTAAAAAATTCAAGTCGTTTTAAAAGTAAAAACCGAAATGGGTTCAAGCCTAAAGGTTACGGAGTGAAATCTGCACTAGCAGTACTTTTCTACAAGATCAATTTCTCAAAGGTCCATTCATTGCACCACCAAGCAACACACAAAAAGCTGAACTTCAGGGCTACCTAAGCAACCCCGTTTTCATTTTGGCTCGTTTCTTTGGTTAGTTCATTGGGTTAGTGAACAGCCCGGTGGATTAGTCCCAGCGCTCACCCCAGACCGCCGTAATATAAACATGGTACAGTACCAAAGTCATTGGCAACACTCTTGGAGATCAGCCTGCTTTTGGACATCACTGAAAAATGTGTTTAAAAGAACCAGTCAAGGAAGAGAATGCCATAACAGATTTGAGCTTGTTTCTGACATACGTGTGTAATTTCATGGACCGTACCCTTGGTAATAAACTTCTGTTTGGTGTCTTCATCAGAGTTGCACGGTGAACCGGAGCCTAAAGTGACAACACAGCCCGAATAACAATTTCACACGGCCAAAGGTGTCTTATGTCATTTTTGGCAACGGCCTGCATATCAAAGTCAAATTCCTTGTACGTGAAATTTCCCTGGTCAGCACACCTGACTCGGATTCTGACTACGCCTGCACATTCTTTTATTTTTGCTGTGCTAAAGACTTTTCAACCCTACTAGAACTTTACATCTAATGCACTGGGGTTACACTGGCTGTTTGTCAATACATCTTAGAGGCCGTTTAAGCCTGGCTCAGATTACAGGATTCTCGGCCAGAATTTACCCCGATTTCCCCTCCCGAGAATCTTTGAAAAAATCGGGTCCAGAACCTCGATCGGGTCCGAGATTCGGCCCAGATTATCACGTAATGTGAGGCGTTCACAGATCGAATCTTACACCTCCCGATCTGCTCCAAGAGAGATCGGGGCCGCCCCGATCATATCAAACATGTTTGATATTTAGGATTTTAAATCGGGGTGATGACGTTGGTACTTTCTCAACAGCCAATGAGAGGCACATCTGCAAGGTGACTGACAGACCTTTAGAAATGTCGACCGCGAAAGCTCCTGCAAGGGTACGTTGGACAGCGGAGATGGAAGAACAACTTGTGGCAACAGCATGATTGTCTATATAATGTATCCTCCAAAACATACCACAACCGCACAGATAAGGAAAAGAGCTGGGGAGAAGTCGCGTCGGTTTTAAATGTACCGGGTAAGTTAACTGCTAACGCGCAGCTTGTAGTTTCGTTCAACAGATTGTTATTTGGCTATAGGCATACAGATAACATGCGTTTATGTGTTTGTTTTTATGCTGTATCTTATAATCACACTGGCATTCATCTTTATTCTCGGCAGCAACTATTTTTTTTCTTCCGTTATTTATTAACATTAAACTTAAGCGGCTCGCCCAAACCACAGTCATAACTTCAGCGCTAGCAAAAAGCATTATAGCACCCCCTGCTCAAAATACGTTCCCGCGGCTTTGGACAGACAGACAGAGAATCATTCAGAGAGCGACAGAGACGTTACACAACCGTTGCCAGGTGAGATCACGTGAAATTAACTTTGCGTTTTCAGTTTTCAGTTTTTCATCGCGTAAACATACTCTTAAAGAAGAAGTGTGTAATATTTGCACCACTAGCGACACAAAAAACCTAAGAGACTATCCAACGTAATCTCACTGCAATTTATAACGATTTTACAAGGTGCCTTGATTATTGTTTTACTAGTAAACCCCTTTGTGTAATTGAACACAAAGAAAAAAAGAATGCAAATACATTATGCCTGTTCACATCGGGATTCATTTTCTGGTCAATGCGCTAAACGTTTGAATAAACGATCCAAACTGGCTCTTTTTCTGCAAATCGCATGAGAAACTCGCAGCAACTGAAGTGAGGAAGAATTCCTCTCGCTATGAACAGGCCTTTACACTGTAGAAATGGACTGTGGCATTGGTATCTTTACCTGAAGTCGGGGATTTGCATCTCTCTTCGGGAGCAGCAGGTCCGTCATTTCCATCACAAAGACCTGTCAAAAACAAACGCGTGTAAAACGAAGAGCCAGGCGGAAAAGATCTCAAAATCAACACAAAAACGTACCAGAAAGAGAAATGTAAGAATGCAGACAGATATAAAGAGAAGAAAAAGACCTTTGATGGGTGTCATGTGACTTACTGATGTAAGACGAACGAAGCTTTTTCACAGATTCAGAATAAAAGTTAGAGAGTCCGGACATGCAAGACTTCTTATGAAGAGTGTCTTTACGAAACCACAGAGAGAGACGAATATTGAAAGGGTGAGACACAACAATGACACAAATCAAACGAACAGCCCGAAGGCCTTTGAACACCCAGAGACAACAGACTGGACATCTCCGACATTAGCCAGGCACAAATCATCCATTCCACTCTATTCAATGCTATCAGTTATGTTTGTGACACAACTGATGCGGCACATGGGTGTGAGCAACCAATTATCAGTACGGGATGTGAATTCAGTCTGTTGGGCTCAAAAGTATCTCAAAGACTAAAACTCAGATGAGTAAACAACATGCAGACAGAAAGGCAGACGGTCAGAGATGCGTCACATCTTGTATGCCGTTTGCTTATACAGTAATAATCATGTCGGCGAGTCACAGAGACAGACAGACAGCAACATCCATGCAACGGTTATTGTTAGTTAGAGGTCGACGGTGAGTTAAAGGCGACGCCAGGTTGTCGCTCACCTGCCGAGGGCTGTCTGGCTTTGCGTGGTGAGTGAGGCTGTCTGTGGTGAGGATCCGATGGCGAGTAGAGTTCAGCCGTGCTCACGTTAAGAAGAAGAGTTTTCTGGATGTAATCGACCACGGCAAGACCATAACCGTTGCCAAAAACAACTCTGTGCAACACAAGACAAATAAATCAGACAAATACGTAAAACTTGAATATCATCATTCTGGTAATTGAGCGACTTACAGGCCATACGCAGAGTTGACAGATAGGCTGGTAATGGGTTGTGGGGGCTCCCCTCTGACCCACACCAGCTGAATGACCAGCTCAACCTGATAACCTGGAGACTGCTTGAGGGGGGAACTTCTAACCCTGCTCACACACAACATCAACCAGAAGGTTAAACCAACATAGACCAACACATCCTCCTGTAGTAAACGCATAGCTGGCGTACTTGAGACAGGGCACGTTATCCCGGAGACCGTCGGAGGAGTTGTTGCTGCTGGTGGAGGGGTGGGATTGAGGCAGGCTGCTCTGAGGGCTGGATGAGGTTCCTGGAGTGGAAACGGTGGATTGCTCACCTGCGCCCTCTGGAGACTCCACATCATTCAGCTCACACTGCATACGCACCTCCAGCAGCTACGTACAGACAGGACAAGTATCATTTACTTAGAACACAAATTCACACGTACACCAAAGATACAAAAGTATTGGAACGCCCCTTCCTAATAATCATGTTGGTCTATTCCAGTAATTCTAATCAAAGCAAAAATGAATGCTAAACTATACAATACAATCGATTCGATTTTTGTGGCATCCTTTTTGGAAAGGGCCTTTTTCTGTTCTGAAATGACTGTTCACCCTTTTTCAAGTCATTGATGGGTTCGGGTGACTCGAAGCCTGCAAGTCATACCAAAGGTGTTGAAGTCTGGGCTTTATGCAGTTCTTCCACACTAGACTGAATCAATCTTTTATTTTCCTTGCTTTGTTCACAGGAGCACTGTCATGTTGGAATAGACCTGCCCAAACTGTTGGTATGAAATTAGAAGCACACACACTCTCTAGAAGATCATTATATGATGTAGCATTAAAGTGATAATTGCTAACATTCTTACAAATATCTTTCTTTGTGTTTAACAGAACAGAGCAATTTATGTAGGTTTGAAAATGATGACAGAATTTGTATTTTTGGTTGAACTATCCCTTTAAGATTTGTGCTCACGGAAATGACTAAAGTAGTCAAACCCGTTTATTAAGGTGTCCCAATACTTTTGTCCATATAGCTTATTTATTTACAGAGTACTCATAACGCTGTGTAGAAAAGCTATCATCCAGCCCCAGTCCTGTGCATTAAACCATCAAGAAGAATCAATCCATGTGAGAGTTATATACAGTATACTGTAGATCCTACCCTTAATTTATTCTTCTAGTTCAAGCTATAAAGCACAACCCTAGGTCGTGGGTTCCCTGGTCCCGGGGAATGCACATGCCGATTAAATGCAAAGACTAAATGCTGTGTAAGTCACTTGGAATAAAAGCGGCTACTGAATGCGTTCATGTAAATGCGGGTCAGACCTGAACCACTTCAGTGGTGACCTCCTGTTTGCTGAACCTGTAGACGATGATATGAGCCGAGACTCCAGCCACACAGAGCACGCGGCTCTCCGGACACCAGGACAGGATCTGGATGGCGAACGGATCTTCGTCTACAATCTCAGTGCTGGATTTCTCTTCTTTAGCCCGGGGTTTCTCGAACACCTTCAGTGTCTTTAGTTTATACAGCACCTGCAACATTACTGACAACACCACAGAGACCATTTTATTTAATCCGTTATCAAATGATCTTTATTGATTGATATGATTATTTATTTGATCAATTACAGCAGGCCCAGAAGGCTGATTGCTGTTTTTGTCAAGCTAAAAGATTTGAAATATATAAAAACTGACTGCGTGTGTGACAGAAACTTACATGCCGACGCGTCCCAAAACTTGACTGATCCATCAGCATGTCTGTTATTTTCAAGAAAGAAAAAACAGAGAAGATAAAACAGTCCTGAATTGACGGATCCACACGGAAATGCTCTTCCCCGTCCGACACAATTAAACTGTTTGTTTCGCTTTCCTCTCTCTAGCGCAATTATTGAATGTTAAAGCTCTTCTCGCTTAAGCAGAGAGCGTTGGATGAAATCAGATCACTTACCCAGTGATGATAATCTCTGGGTAACTTAGTGTTCCCTGGCACCAGTTACCTCCATTGATAGGCCATTCCTATACATACAAGTTTAAGGATCAATTTCGACACAAACCCCCCAAAATTCCTATTTATCTGTAAACATCAGAGGCCCTAAGCATCACCTTCTTACTGAAGCCCTGCCTCTTCTGTCTGGAGCCCACGGAGTAAAGTGCAGGGATGACTTCAGCTGGACAGTCCACAATATATTCTCAGCAGGTCACCGGAGACTCGTGGATGGACAGGGGATATGGATTCTCAAAGATGGGATACCTGCACGGAGAGCTGGTGATAAAACATCTGCGTGTGGAAGAGAGAGAAATAACGGCTGTGCGTCACGCCGGGTGTTTACTCACCCGATTTGTGCAAGATCAATAACTACTAAATCCTTCTCCAGTATGACGACAACAGCATAAGGCTCCTGGAAATCTGCGTGAACACATTATTTAAGAAAAGATTATTGATTTTTATTATTAGAAAATACTATTTTTATTTATTATTTGAATACTATTGATTATTGATTCATCGATTTTAGAATACAAAGAGAGGCTATGCAATGTGTTCGAGACTTCATCCGGGCTGGATGAATATTTTTAGATGATTCTGGCAAAACAGAAACATAATGAATAGGGTGATGATCTGAATGCACTTTTATCTGGCCAGTTAAGTATATAGTGAACATTTTGTGCTGCTTCATTCCTTGCGGTCATATGACAGTACAGTAACCACATGTTTACAGCGAGTCACCGCTCTCATTACGCGAGTTTTTTATGTTGCATTGTGTAACGTGTTTACATAAACAAATGTTGCGACAAAGCTATTCATCATTACTTCTTGTGCATGCCATTTAATTTTGTGGCATTTATCATGGTTCAAACCATGTTAAATATAAAGTAAAGGTTGTGGGACACGGGTCAGGGTTACAGGAGCGTCAGTGACTTGCCGTTTGGATATGGGGTTTCACACAGCGTGAGGAAATCTACTATAGGGTAGTCCATCTCCAGCACTGCAGTGCTCTTGCCATGCATCACGGTCAGACAGGCTCGTCTACCCACTGTATCATATGACAAACCTCCGCTCAGTATCATGAAAGAATCCCTGACAAAACAAATGAACAAATCTCAATTTTCCACAATGCAGGAGGAAGCAAAAGGATTTAACATAAGCATTTCTTTCAGTGTTTACACATGAAACTGAACTTCAGGAGCTCAAGAAGCTTTACATTGTACGTAGGTCGATCATGCATAATACATCACGTTACCCTTGTAAAATCCATCAAACAGAAACAACTATGCAAGACGGTCTCCATCAGTCTGAAGTGAATGCATCATGCTGAATCTCACCCTGCTCTGGTGGTTTTGTACTCCACTTTCAGGATGGGTTTACACGGTTCGGGCTTCTTTCCATCCTTTGCTTGTTTACCTGGGAGCAAATATTACAATTAAATGTATACATTTTAGCAAGTGCTTTTACCCAAAGCGACATAAGTGAACATTTTCTTCTTGGATGTTAAAAACACATGAATATAGAACTCACGATTATGAACTTTTGTGTATAATGATTTGAATCGATTTAGTGGCCAGTACGGACTCTATTATTGCATAATCTTGTTTTGTGCTGCTTCTGGCGCAGAACTCACGCCCTTCACCTTGGAGGTCTTATATTTGCATTTTTGGAACAGGGTTTGTTTGGGCAGAAGCTTACCATGCGGTGTAATGATCTGAGCTGGCTTGGTAGGTGCGCGCACGTTCCATGTGGTAAGCGTGCCATCTGAGTGACTGCACACAAACTGTTTCCCCTCATGGTGCCAGGCCACAGAGTGGATCGCCTACAGGCCGACCAAAGGAAAAGTGATGAAACGCAAAGAAAGCAGGTCAGGCGAACCACGACGCAGCAAAAAATGAGTCTTGAAATTCTGTATACATCAGCTTTTTTTTTCCGCTCTTAGACAAGAAGTCAATATATGCTGAGCTGTCATAAGAAATAAATATCTTAATCCCACCGCGCATAAGGTCTCTGATAACTCTTTAAAAGTGTATATTAGTTCAGTTTTAACCACTATTGTGTACGTGTTGTTAAAATGCACACAGTTTTAAGTATCTGGACGTAGTTGCTCTTGATACAACCCCTAAACCTACCCTGAAAAACATGTATGAACACAATAAATACAATGTATCAAAAAACATTTTTTTTACAAATTCTACAATGAAATACAAGGCCTCACCTCATCATAGTTATAGCGATAATCAGCCTTCTTTGATTTCAAGTCCCACAGCACAACTATGCCACACTCAAAACCAATTAAAAGCTGTGAAAGAAACGCAACATGATGTGATCTGACCAATTAAATCTATGTTTAATCCCAAGGGGAAAATGCCTTCGTACTTTTCCTTCATCCATGGGGTTGTCGCTGATGTGAACTACAGGTCCAGGGTGCGTCTTCGAGGACCTGTTGAAGAGAAACCAGAGCTCTTATCTGTCTCTTTATTGTGAGAAAATGTCCTGACACCTTTTTAAAATATTTTATATTCCTGGTGCTTGCTGGTTTGGGTACAGCAAAAACCATTGATGCGGGTTTCAAGAACCTGCTCCAGGTTTCCATGACAGCAGCAATGATTCTGCCGTAATGGAACAAGTTGATCCAGGGACAAAGAGACGATGGTCGTCCCTAAAGTCCCGTTCACATTACCTATGACTGTCGCCGGTCCCTTTTTTATCACGGCGCTGGGAGGCAAAGTAACAGTAATGAACGACGCTGCTGCTAGATGTCAATATGGAATCATATCAATCAAATCGTATATAACTTGTGAAATGATCAATCACGTTTCACAGCACATTAAATGAAGATGAGAGAGGGAGAAGGGAGGACAGAAACGAGAAGAGAGATAAGGGTTACTGCGTCTAGACAGACTATACAGACTCAGACACTCACAGTTCGATGGCTTTGTTCCACATGATCACGTAGCCTGAGAGGGTGAAGGACTCCACATTGACAATGTGAATGTTCCCTCTTTCTGTGCCCACGTACAGCCACTTACTCTGAAAGGGCAAATGGCAAAACGTGATCCTGCCAAAACACAAAGAGAGAACCAAAGTGAGATATTTATGGTCATTATCTCATGTGATGGTGAACATTGAGACTGATTTGTGCTTCAGGGTGCTCTGAGGATGAAACGGCAATAACATCAGAGTTAAATCTGCCAAAATGAATGAGTCATAGTTGATAAATCAACGAATATTACATTGGTGACAGCACTGCATTACTTCTCTAACAACCATAAACCAAGTGTCAGATGATCTGAGGACACCCAAGAAAAATATTCAGTCTTCATTTCGTTGACAAATTTTTAAAATCTTTACCAATGTTTAGAAACTCGGTTTGTTCGAGAGTGATCTGAATTGTGAAAAGTAGCTGTTGCATACCAGTTTTAGAAATATTTTGATTACGGAGGACTTCTGAAAATGTATTAATTACACTTGTATTTTATGAAAGGCTGGAAGGTTGTTTATAAGAAAGACTAAATTGATATTTGGCTACTGCTTAATGTGAGTTAAAGGCAGGGTGGGTGATACTGTCCAGAACTTTTTTTTGTCATGTTGGTTGAAAATCTCTTTACATCCTGATAGCAATCAAGAAGCATAGTGGTCAAATAATATTTTTATAATTATATATCGTCTGTGAAAGGCGTAGGACCAAAAGACGTTTGCCCAATCAAAACGTTCTGGCCGAACGCTGTGACTGGTCATGTGTACATTTTCATGTAGGGAGAATGGTGGACAATCAGCAACAATCAAACTTTCTTGCGGAACCGACAATAAGTAAATCTACAAAACTAAAGTCAGTTTTTGGAAAATAAGTGACGAAAAAACGTCTGGATCATGAAAGAGGAAAAACTCGAATGAACATCGGTTCAGTTTTTACACGATGGAGACAGCTCCGGCAGGCAAAGGGTCTGAAAGACGATACCATGGTTGCTCTCTTTCTTTTGGACAGGTATGTAAACGAGAAGAATTTAATGGATTTAGTTTGTAATTCGTTACGTGGATTTACGAAATACATTCATGTGTTTGGAGGAGGCGTAGCTTTAGACGGCGAATTGCATAGAGGGTGGGATTATAATTTCAGTGCTAGCAGGCTAAAGCTAGCGCCTTTTCAAATCAACCACCCACCTTTAACACATAAGTCACTTTGGGCAAAGTTATTACCGGTTATTGCATTTTAATTAAAAATTACGCAGACAATCAATTTTCTTTGTTCTCTGAATAATCAATGTAAAATAAAGCCAGAGACATTTATTATTTATAAAGATTCATTTAGAATAAATTTTGACTTCATGTTGACCTTAACAGCACCATCCATCTATTTCCATTTTTAAGCACAAACATCTTAAGACATCGTCAGTGAATACTCACCTTTCTCGGTTAAATTTAAGCGAGTGGAGAATGGCTGGTAGTTTTTGCCGCAGATTCCATAAATGAATACTGTCATCTGCCAAAGCACTAACCAGCGCCCCCTATCAAATAAAAACACCCAAAATAATTTAAAATGTACAGTCTAATTCACAACATACTAAACAATAGTTGAATAAGTGTTACAGAGAGAGAAAACCGTGCCAGTACAGAGAGAGAATAAAAGAAAATCACAGATGCTCAAGGAAAAACTCACTTCATTGACAAGAAAGCCCAGCTGGATGACGGCTGATCCGCTCTCATGCTGACAGTAACACTCCACTCCTGCACGGCCAAATCTGTGTACAGCTCAGCTAAGGTATAAACATCCTATAGTGGACTAATTATTGAAATAACGGCATTCAAATGTTCATTTGTGGAACTTAAAGACAGTGCCCAGTTCATCTAAAAATGAACGTATAAATTGTAACATAAATCTTGAACAAAGCTCATCTTTTCATCTAATGACTCCTAATAAAGAGGGTAAACTTACAAAGCGCAGCACTAAAGGGAATCTGTGTTCCCAGAGGCCTGTGTGCCGCCACATCAACAAGGGCTTGGTCCATTGACTTAACTAAAAGGATTACCCAAAGTCCCCAAGCAGCGTCTTGTCAAATCTGCACTGTAAAGCCAATACAACAACGAAGCCATGTTTTTGAATGATTCACGACAAGAACAGGAGTCGTCTGTTCGTGAACTGGACTTCATGGCACGTGCACAATAGTTCTACACGTTTTTAAGCACATTTTATTCAGACGGCAAACTGCCAGCTTGAGTAAAATACAATTGTGTTTTGCTGTAGATAGAGTAACAATAGAGCACGGCCACTCAAAAAAACAGTGCGGTAAACACCGGGCTTTCTCTACAGCACTGAATCAGCGGTTTCCTGCGACAACACACTCATTTCCTCTGATGTGACTTATAACTGTGAAAAGACATACAAGACCTGAGATCCCAGCGTACTAGCTTTTGTGATCTGCCTGTAATATACTAACTCTGTTGTTTAGTCGAACACAGCAAGCGGATGAGGTCATTTATCTCTGTTAAACAGATCAATTATGGTAAAGAGCGGTGGCAGGACTGCACAGGAAAAGAGCCATTTTACTCATGATGAGTGCACCTTTCTGATGACACAATAAACCGGTCTGTGAACAAGAAAATGCCAGAACGCTATCGTGGAAAAAAATCAAAAAGAGTCCAACCAATGTTTACTACTTTCTTGCATTACATCTCTGCGATTTTTAAACAAGTAACAAAAGATAACATTTAGTCATTTTAGAGTAGCGTTGTACTGGAAATGCACCAATATGGAAATACTGCACATCATTTTGGCCAATATGTGTTTTTATTATAGCATATTGCAATTCAAACATGTTAAATGTGGCAGAGAGGAGCAGGCTGATGAATTGCTTTGAGATTAACTGCTTGCAACTTCGTCAAATTTATAACAATATTGCAAAAGAATAATCTGTGTTTCCGCTAGGATTTTGTGAAACTGTGGCGCTTGGTGACGTCACATGCTAATGAACATATTCATGACATCATCACTTAGTTTTAATACCGCGCTCAATACACCTCGGAAGTGGGATAATTCCCACCACAAACACTGAAGTAATGAATATATAGTAAGTACATTAATATAGCGGAAACACTGATATTGATATAGAAAAGTTTGCTTTGGCCAGTCACTGACATCATGCATCCCTTTGAGAAAGATGGAGAATTAAAAATGGTCTCTCCCTTGTCCTCTCTCTTCACATGCAATGATGGGAAACCCAACATGGCTGTTTACACAGCAGACCTTCACCATTTTAAAACAGACTAAATAAATTACAGAGCCGTTATAAATAAGTTGCAGTGGACCACAAGTTCATTATTAATTCATGATTCAGGCCCTTGACCAGACAGTTTGTCCATAGCTCACGGCTCTGTGTCTCTGAGAGCCCTGCCAGGATTGGCCAACAACTCTCTGACTTCCATGAGAGTCCCATTTGGGAGCCCAAACAAACACATCTTCATCAGAAAATTGTCTTTTGGTCCTAATATAATCATACTTTATAATACATAATACATCAATGCAGCTGTTAACAAAGACACTTATGAAAATTAAATGCTCAAGTAAAACAAACACGTTCATTTAAATACTGCATTTTTGGTTTCTGGTTGAACTAATGCCTTCAAAACTCCAGTTGGCAACCAGTTGGCGCATCATATTGCCAATCACAATGCATGACTCACTTCAAACAACAGGGGTTTCCGCTGAGAGCAAACAGTCGTGCAATCTGATAAGGGGGCTGTCATACTATATGCCCTAATAACACACCCCTTAAGTGCTAAAGATTACAATGCAGCTAAAGCACACAGGCTTGTCAACTTTCCCTGCAACTATGAACATTTGTTCCTGGGAACCAAACTCTCTCAAAGGAGAACAGGAATGAGAAAATAGCAAGGTAGAAAGCAGAGATATAAGCCCAAAAGCTTGAAAGAGGAGGTGAGAATTAGTCCGAGAACGCAGAGCGATAGTTTGAACAAAACATTTAAAATCATCTATAACAAAACTGCAATCACAACACAATTCAAATTCTATGTAGCAAGTTGCTTTTTTTTTACAGTATGTGGTTACAAGGCTACATATCCTTTGTCTAGGGTGCATTACTTTGGGCCCCCCAAATAAAGATTTATAATCTTAAACATAGAATTTTAATTAAACCAAATACATATTCAGTTATACAATGTTGGAACATCAATTCTTTTGGTTTTTGGACTTTTTTTCTAATGTTTGATTGCATAAAATTTATGATCGATTTCTATATTTTATAAAATGCCACAAAATCTATGGCCCCTTGGATCCATCTTGGGGCCTCCTGTTTGAGAACAACTCTTCTAAATGGTTGCTAAGGGTTTCTAAATAGTTGCTGAGGTGTCTTGAGTTGTTGTTAGGGTACCGAGAGATGGATATTACTTGGGGCTGGGCGATAAATCAAGCAATTCTTATGCTCTCAGTTTCTCAATGAATTACGGTTAAATGCTGCCACATCTGAAAGCCAGAAGTCGCTATTGCGCAGTAACTCCGATTATGGGAAACAAAAGAAGAACGATTAGTTCCAGGAAATGCCAATTGTCATATTCTACCGCTGTTCTTCAATCCTTTTCGGGTATTTTAATGATTATAAAGTATATTTACAGTGATGATGTTTGAGGAGTGTTGCTTTTTCAAATGCACGTTATAAACGACTCAATCTTGCAGTGATTTTAGATCGAGCAGTACTTTCTAATATTAGTTCAGCCCTAATATTAGTAATAAAATATGTTAATTATAATTAATTAATAATCATAGCAAAGATATTAATATTAACAAGATGCGACACTGCTGTTACAATGAATGGCGAGGAATGCAACGCTCAATATGGCCACTCTTGCAAAGGAAGTCCCGCCTTCCAGTAAAACGAGCCAATAGTCAATCAATAAAGACTGACGTTCACTGGAGGGTGGGGCTCTCGTGAGGTGCTTGCCAGCCTGTGCGCAGTCGCAGTAGATGAGGTGATATCGAAAAGGTGATTTTTAGCACAAGTTAAGCTTAGCAAACAAGAGTTATGTTGAATTATTGATCGGAAATATGCTGTTTAATCGAGATTTTTGCCAGCGATTTTAGAAATATCTGCCTTTTCAAGTAGATAGGACTGTTATGATGTAAATAGCTGCCTAGAGGCGTTGCAAACATGGCCGCCGAGTGGCACGACTTCCGTAAACGGACTTTGATCGTAGTCAATGTAGTCATTAGTAAACTATAGTGACTGTGAAGCATTTCCCCAGCATGTTTTATAATTACCCAAAAATCAAACATAGTTCACCTCTTATGCACGTTATCACATCTGTCAAAAAAAAAAAACTTGACTGGCTGTTAGTTGGAATATTAGACCTCAACATTGACACAATACACTCATGGGCATCAGTCCCTTCAGCGAATACTTGCCGCCTAAGGAATAAATAATCATTACCTTACTATCCATCTGTTTTTAAATCCACATCATTTGAATATCATGACATCAATACTTATCAAAGCCAATTTTCAAAGTTTTGATTTCTAATAAAAGATATTTTATATGATTTCTTACATTGAATCAGAGATTTTGTCTCGTATCTATAAAACTGTTGTCTTGACTCCATAGCTTGCCCTCTCTCTTGTGTCTAAACAGGACTTCAGGAGGTTTCAGAGTGATAAAGGAGAGCTAGGATCTGTCCAAACAAGATTAAGAACAGTAATCAAACAGGCCCTGGTGCCTTATACAAACTCTGGAGGAGTCTCAAACGGTCGTTATTTAAAGCACTTGGAGCTGGATGCTGCCAACCGCTGCCTACAAGAAGAGCAAAGGGTAACACATCACAGGGCGATCGACACTAAAAATTCCACTAATGAATTCCATTTATATTATACCAACACCTAATCCCTAATCATTCATTTTATAAGCTTAGCAAATGTACAGAGAGAAATGTAAGATGTGTTTTCTGTACACGCTTCCTCCTCTTGAGGAAGTCTGGGTTTAACCTCCTACTGCAGACATATTTCTCAATGCTTTGTATTTCAATAAAGTAATACAATTTAATTTGCTTATTTGGACACGTACAATAATGTGTTTGTCCATTCAAATGTCACTGCCATGATGTTAGTCTAGTGCGTTCTGATAGATTCACATGCTTTTAAACCCTGCCAGACCATCACCTGACTGGTTAAAGTCCATTTAACTGTACAGCATACTGTTTTCAGCTAGACGACTGTGAGGGGAGGTAAGAAAGCTACATTCTCCAAACAATGACAGCTACTTCCTCATTTGGTAAACCACGGTGGTTTGCGGTGCTTCTTTCCACAAATGCCAAAGATGATTTCCTCACTAGAAAGTCTATGTAAAAAACTGCACTGCAAATCTGATTTCTACTGTTGTCCAAAGTATCATGAAGAAAAAAGGCTGAGAATAAACGAACTTCAAACTCAACTTTAGTTATTCCTAAACACTTTCATTTTCAGCTATTGATTCTGCGTTAAGACTTTGCTTCAACATGCGCACATTTTCATTAGATCACACAGAATTAGAACAACAAACATTCATCGACAATCAATTAGCAACACATTCATGCATGAAATTTAAAAAATGTTCGTTTCTTAGCTCTGTAATTTAGCAAACTAACAACAACGTTGAACATTACAGAGCTCTTATACCACGTTACAGTGCAGCCAAGACACGAGGGGCCAAGAATCGTGTCAAATTAGATATTTACTATTTGTAAATACCTCATTGAGTTTGAGTTCAGCTGAACTGGGGCGTGTTTCCCAACGCTGGGAGCAATGAGGCAAATCGATACATCCTGTCTTTTGATAAATAGCCCAATCGGCTGAATGACAACGAGCACATCAGCTCACTTCTGCACGCTTACAACAGCAACAGCTTTAGCACTGAGCCGCTCATAACACTTCTGACCTCACAACAATGAAATGACGGTGGGTGGCTTGTGAGTTCCATCGACACAGTAAAGTCATTCATGATACACACCGTGCCATTATGAAAGCAAAATGCCAATGTCTCCCACTCTCCACATGAAAATCAAGTCTTGCAACCAAACAAACTCTGTAGATGACCAAAATCGTATATTGCAGAATGGTTGGTAACGCATAGCGAAATTTAACGGGAGAAATTCAACTGCGCAAAATATTGGTTGGAACATTTGTGCAATCGCATCATGTTTTTGACAGAAATAATAGCATGGCCAATAACTGAACATGAAAACATTCTGAAACAAGCCGCAGCTTGGCCGAGTGTGTCACTCTAACAGACGTGCTCAGCGCGACCAGTGATGTTTCCAGCACGTGTTAGGTGGTTTTCTGGCAGACAGTCGGCAGCACCAATGATGGGACGAGCTGCGCGACATATGGCGGCATAGCTGCTCATGCCACAGCGGAGATGTCATTAATGAGCGTAGCTCCTCCAGAAAAAAAAGACACTGCTTCTAGGAAATGTGCTTATGAAAACAAGATTCTGTCTTTTGATTTTAACCGCCTGAACTAAATTGACCCTCTCAATTATGACGGCGCATATAGTATATGAAAGCAGTTTTGCAACCGTGTGAGACTTATTAATATTTATAGCGATACTGCAATTTAGTTTGTCACGGTCTTAACATACTGACAGTACTGTTAATAGAGAATTTAAATATGTTTCTTTTGAAATAAAAGCGATTTGAAAAAGTCATTGATGTTTATGCAGTCAATGGGGTTTTATTATTAAATATCAAGACCGCTTTAACATCATACTGTAGTCTGGCTGCCATCAGCCACGTGGCTCTCTAGACATTTGCATCAACGGTTATTTAAAAACCCATGTCGGTCAGTCACAAATCCTAGACATGTTGATCTGCTCGGGCTCATTTTCCCACAAGCTTCTGTGTCTTTCCTTTAGCTTTAATGATGCATCGAGACAATAGCTGCTTTTACATGGACCAATGTAAACCGATTAAAAGTCCAATCCGAATGAAAACGCTCCATATAAACACGTCAATCAGATTAAAAATGCCCAAGCCGATTGAAATTTCAGTCTGATTGTAAAGGGTGATCTGTTGCTAATGAAACCAAAAACCATAAATCTGACAAAGCGGTACAAATTTCCATATGCTTGTCATCTCTAAATGAACATATTCATGTTTCTATGCATTAAAAATGTCTTACTGTTTCCCTGGAGTGAGTTTTTAACCGCAATTTCTCAGTTCCTTTTTAAAACACGATACATTTGCAAACATACTGTAGTCTAAAATATCTAATCATAAAATTTCATCAGTAGGCTACCGAACATTGATTTTATTTATCGTTTACTTGCATTGGAAGGATGAACTGTTTTTACCATGTTAAGTCGCTGTAACGACCTTGCTTCATTGATATGTAGACATTATTTTGCGTTTATGAATTGTACATTATTATGCTGGTGTCTGTGACATAAAATAAATACATCTGTGCTAACAACATTGTTCGAGTAGCCGTTTTGTGAATATTATAATGATACCCGCGTCCACCGCGCCCGTCTCTGTTTACCGTTAATGCTGATATACGAGTCCGCATATCATCTCTTCTAAAGTTCGGTATCAGCTGTTGTTGCTAAACATTTATTTAATTATTGTTTGCCTGCAGACGCTCTGGTGGGTCTTGGTAGTTTTGTCATGGTTTTGCCATGGTAAAACCGCTTTGGATGTGCTCGTGCTTCATTGGCACAAGACATTACTCTGCCTTTATAAACTGTACATTTTTTTCGTGCCGTTTGTAAAATAAAATATACACAACATGTGCTTTAAAACACTGTTTTAGTGGGTATTTAGGTGAACACTTGTGCAGTGTGCTCATGTCAGCAGATTATATCGGATCTGAAGCTTGTCATGTAAACACGCACATCAATCAGATCACTTAATTTACCTTTCATGTAAACACTACATTCAGATTGCACAATCTGATTAAATTCAATCCGATGTGTCCATGTAAACTCAGCTAGGGGCTCCTGTGATGCTTCTCTAGGGTAAATATTCACATCTCCTGGGGGAACACCATGGCTCTTAGAAGCTGATTTGCCAGAGGATGTTGTTACTGGTCTTTCGCTACTTGCAATTTACGCAACCAAACGTTTGTGTGGAGGTTAGTATAAGAAAACTGCATCAAGACTTCCAACAAACACAGGTAGGAAGATTGCTTGTGTGTAAAAGCAGATACACATTTGATTTGACACTTACTTGTCTAAGTATGCTTGGCTTTTGCTAGCCTTTAATCAAAGGATACAGCCTTAGGGCTCCACTTTGTGTCCCAATAGCCAGAATTTTCTGTACGGGGTCAAAAGCCATAGAAGAGGGTTGATAGGGAAAGCCATGTCGTATTGTCTGTGAAACAGAACAGGTTTTGCGTTACAACATGCGATGAAATTCTTAAGCCCGTCATCATTATTTGCTCTTTTAAGCTCGTGCGGTGAAATTCTATCTGTGAAAGACAAACACAGATATTTTAAAGAATCTTTGCGATCGTCATACAATGATCAAACGACATATGAGCTATCTTGGAAAGATTTTTGATGAAATATTCAAAATACCTGCAACAAACCAAAAGTGAATTCAAGAAGCTGTTAAAAAAACTGACACGGACAAATTTGCATGACAGAATAAAACATTATACAACGCTGCAACACAAACATGCAATGGAGTAGGTACAAATAATTAAGAATATATCAATAAACCATGTACGAAGAGGCAAATTAATACTAACAAATCAATAAACACAAATCATTAGATATTTGCATTTCTTCCCTCTTCCTAATGCAGATGTAATGAGAAAGGCGCAAAGCCAAGGATCCTATTTGTTTTCTTCATAGAAAACTTTCAAGACTTTCCGTGAACTTCTGTGAAATGCATCTAAGTGTGATTTTCACTCAGTTTTAATTAAGACTCACTATTATTTTCTCAATTCCCTATGAAAAACTACACTACCCATCAGGGCTTGCACAATTATTAAATAAAAGTCTTATCGCAATTATTTGACATAATCGCAATTATTTCAGAAAACCGCAATTGTTGTGAATTTTTAGAAAACAAGGGTGATCTGCAGTATTTGCTGCATTTTACATCCACCATCCTTGATCTGCACTCACTGTTACATTTAAAAGACATTTCTCCATCATTTGAGTTGTATCTACTTTGTATTTTTTGTATTGATTGGTTTTGTTAAAGTGATTCCAGACTTGCTGCATGTACACAGCAAGACAACACCATCCTCATATCTCAGTTATAGTTTGAGTGCTCAAGACAAGTCTTTTCCGTTAAGTCACTCAATAGTAAATATTATTATTTACTATTTTTTTTGCATTTCTAAAGGATAATTTTTCTTCATTGAATAAATAAATTAATTGTCATTAATCTTTACATTGTCAAAGCTTTACAGTTACAACAATTAATCGGCATAATCGCAATAATTTAATAGACAATTAATCGTCAGCCTAATTTCATAACCGTGACAGCCCTACTACCCATAATCCTGTTAGACCCAGCAATCATTCCAAAATAAGCAAAACTGTACCATGATTCTTTTTTGCATGGCTATCTAGCACCTGTGGGTAAACATTAAATATGTAATAACATTTCACATTAAAACAGGCATTGCTGCGTTCACCTTTAAACTAGTTTTGTTTCAAGGGCTAACCAGCAAGTTAGGAAAGTTAATAAGATTTTCAAAGGCGAGTCAACAAGCAAATCTGATCAATTCCCAGGTTTCTTTTCGAGAACCCACATGAAAATATACAGTAGTATTTACTCTAATAAACTGAGTCATTTGTAGTACTACACCAATTTTAATTAAAACGTTTTAAATCCGAATTAAGATAGAGACTTTAAAAACACATTAGGGTACAAGTATTTCTGGACTGACAAGATTTTCACGCCTTCATCTCTGACAGAAATGAGTCTATCAGATTGCCTCGTGCTAACTTTAATCTCATTTCGCTTCTCACCGTGCAAAAGTCATTTCCACCTCAGATTAATGCGTCTCAAAATAACCCCCGCCCATCTGTCACCTGTCATCTCGGACAACGACGTGATTTATGTCGATAAACCTCCCCCGAGGTGATAATTTCACTCGACGACCGACTCTGAGGCGATTTAAAGACCATCGAGCGCGAGACCGTTTTTCACTGACATCAACACTGAAGTCTCAACATTAACTCTACTTTACACTTTATTATAGCACAGTACATAGTCCCACCTTGCAAAGCTGGAAGTGCTCTGACTGCATGGTCTCCTGAATCATGTCATTCTCCCGGTTTCCCGTCTGTGTGGACGCGGCGGCGGCGGCGGAGGAGGAAGAGGACGCCGCAGTCAAGCCGTCCAGCACCTTCCTGATATTAAACTTCTTCATTTCGCCACCGGCAAACGCGATATTCAACGCAAAATCTGCATAAACGGAAGGTGGCGGAGACGCAGCCACACAAGCGCGCTGTGGTTGTGTTTTGCCTCACATGTCAGGCGGTGTTGTCATCCTGTCTTCATGCCTGCACGGATGTCATAATCCCGCACTCATTTCCTAAACACGACGACTGGTCGACTATCGTTTGTTTTGCATCGTAATCGTGCCACGGACGGCGTAATCCAGTTAGATTTGGCCGATCTGGATGTTTACTGTACCCTCGCCTCAGTTGCTTCCCCCCGCTGCTAACGCGGAAACGCAGAGCGCTGCAATCACCGAGACGCGCGTGCGCTCTCGAGGCGACACCCGGATGTGCTGCGGCGCACTGACTCCTGATCAGCCGCGGCGGGGATTTGTAATATAACCTTCAGGAAAGTCAACAGGACCGAGATTATGATAGTTACTACGATAGCTTTCCTGAGACGTATTATTCACGTTAACATTATTTCATATTAATTCATTATAATACCACGTAACATTGTTGTAAAACAAATATGTAACAAAATGCGAGGAGACCGGGGATGGTTATCACTCCAGGGTGAATTTCTCTGCGTGTGTTTATATTCTTCGCTGTTGCCAATAAAAAAGATACAGTTAATTTAAAGAGACCGTTGGCCAAAACATGAAAATGATTTCATTATTTATTCACCCTTTCGCCATTCTATACCTGTGTGACGTTCTATCTTCTGCAGATATTTTAAAGAACGTTGGTAACCGAACAACATGGAATCTCACTGACTTCCATTGTATGGACACAACACCACTGAAACATTTCTCAGAATATCTTCTATTGTGTTTCACATTGGAATTAGTATTTCAACGGCTCTGGATAGTTTTGAACCACATGAGGGAGAATAATGACAGAGTTTTTATTTTTGTGTGAAATGTTTTTTTTGGTAGTTTGACTATTTTGGAAATTTATTTTTTATACCAGGAATAATGTTACATACTCGAACCACAGATTTCATAGCAATTTCAGGTCATTTATAAACAAGTGACAATGTTAAAGTGATAGTTCACTCAGAAATGAAAATTCTGTCCTCATTTACTCATTTCAAACATGTATGACTTTCTTTTTTCTGCAGACCACAAAATGAATGAATGAGGCATTTATATAGCGCTTTATTGTGTATTCATTGCTGTACACCCAAAGCGCTTTACAATCATATGGGGGGTCGGCATGGATGACAGAAGAAGATAAAAAGAAGATATTCTGGACCCCATTCACTTCTATTATGGACACAAAACCAATGCAAGTGAATGGGGTCCAGTTAAAAACATTTTCTTTTGTGTTCTGTGGAGGAAAGTCACACAGGTTTGAAGTGATAAGAGGGTGAGTAAATGATGACAGAGTTGTTATTTTTGGGTGATCTATCACTTTAAATATAATAACTCAATACTCACTTAATTTCTCGATATTACCATAGCTGGCAAGAGCCCTCCCCCTATAATGGCTGGTCTTACCGGATGCTTGGTAACACTAGTCTCCAGGGTCTCCACTCAGCATGTCTCTGGGGTTTATTGGTGTATATTTCAATCCATTATTTTCATGCATAAGTGTATAACAAAATAATGAACAATATTATAGAAATATCAGCCGCATTTGAGTGACATTCTTTTGCAATGTTTTCATTATTTCAGCTGCTGTAAGTACAGTACATTAAAAAGAGGAAATTATTTAACTCATGCTATAATGTAAAGATTTGCAAAGTGATCTTGCATTATACTGAATTTGATTAGCAATATATGTTCTATTATGAGAAAATACAATAAAAATACAATAGATCAAAACAGAATTTGTGTGGGTCTCAATGCCTATTTAAAATATTGTTTATTCTCTTTAACCTAATTTTTATTTTTGTAATTATGAATACACCATTTTTGTTCAGATCACCATATATACTTATATTTTGGCCAAAATAAAAAAGTTTAATTAACGTAGAAAGGACTAAATGTAATGTAGTGTATCGTATCAACCACTAGATAGCACCGCAATCTTGTAAGAGGTAAAGGTCGTACTGTATGAGGTTACTTCAGCCAAATTTAATAATCATTCCATCAGATTCTGGATATAAAATAAACGGAGACAACAAGAGATATTACAAGACATTGCATCATTAGCAATCCTATATTACTTATCTGTATTTATCTGTTTACCATGAGGTCCAAATGTCTGAAACCATTGTTTTATTTATTATTTAATATTTTTGCATACTTAATATGATGAATAAAGAGGTAAATTGAAAATGTACATGCATTTTAAAACGTCTTGGTATGTCCCTCTTTAGCTTTAATGGCAGCTTGAATACGTAAAATATTTGACGTAACATGATCTGTGTTCCTAAGATCATACAGTTTGGAAATTTCTGCAATATTTCTTCTTATAGAGATACAAAGGTAAAAAAAGCTGTCATCATTTATTCACCTCCATTCAAAACCTCCATCTTTCCTTTGTGTAAGATATTTTGATAAATGTCTCAGGGGTTTGGTGAACACACAATATAATTCAATATCTTTTTTGGTTCTCTGCAGAAATACAGTAAATAAGGTTTTGGGTTATAAATGATTAAAGTACATGATGAACTATCCTTTTAATTTTACTTTATAGAGTACTTATAAAATGTTTATTTTCCAACAGTAAAAAACATTTCAATGTGGTCTCAGTTATTTGGAGCCTAATACAGTGTACATTTAACCACACAGAAACTTAAACAGCCCTTTCAACAGGTGCAGAAATGTCTCTCAGATGGGTCTCTTTTATCCTCCAGATTTGTATTCCAGCCTGTATCCCTGCTGCTTGTGTGATTCTCAGGTTCTGTACGTCAGCGGGATCATCATTCGCTTCTCCTGAAAACCCATCTGCTCCCACAACACAGCTCTCGGGTTGTAACCTGTCACAGCTTGAGAGAATCACTCTGCACTTCTGTACCCTTTATAGTGCCACAATATGTCCCACATTACAGGTCTTGACAAGGTGTACATAGACTGAATATGTTTTAATCATTTTAAAATTATTTTTTTATTTGTTTGTATAAAAAAGCCACGCAAATGTTTAAGAAAGAAGGAATTAGACAGATTTCACAGCTGATAAATTTGCATCATGAGGAGTTCATTCACATTATTTGTAAACAATTGCACAGTTGAGCGGCTTAAATATGTGCTATGTAGAACAGATCCCCAGACACACACCAAGGACTCAACAAAGTAAAACTACAGGATAGTTCAGAACAGATGGGAGAGTAAAAATATCTGCCCTCACACACACACACCATGTCAGCAGAATCCTGCCTCTAGCCTCAATGTTCACATGTAGAGCCAGGATCAGACATTCACAAATTCAGCAAGGCCAAGATAAAAACACTACAGCAAGACAACTACAGTAATCAGTGAGACCAGGATGAGACCACCACAGTAATCAGTGAGACCAGGAGGAGACCACTACATTAATTAATGAGACCAGAATGAGATCACCCCAGTAATCGGTGAGACAAGGATTAGATCACCACAGTCATCGGTGAGACCAGGATGAGATCACCACAGTCATCGGTGAGACCAGGATGAGACCACCACAGTCATCGGTGAGACCAGGATGAGATCACCACAGTCATCGGTGAGACCAGGATGAGATCACCACAGTCATCGGTGAGACCAGGATGAGATCACCACAGTCATCGATGAGACCAGAATGAGATCACCACAGTCATCGGTGAGACCAGGATGAGATCACCACAGTCATCGGTGAGACCAGGATGAGATCACCACAGTCATCGGTCACCCACAGCCGTCACACAGGTTTTTTTCCACAGTTCTTAATTAGAAACCCATCAAAAACTCATCAATGAGCTATATGATCATATCTCTTTTATGATGAGTCACTGTCAAAGATCTTTGTTGTGTGCTTGCAATATTTAAGGGTAAAACTGCCTAAAAATGAAAAACCTGTATATTAATGCAACCAGATGGTAGTTTACACTGATCTGGAGACTGTGACATAGTATTGTCTGCTCAATATAGTACAGTTCTCTAGGGGCAGTATTAAAATGCTGCAAAACATGCCAAAAATGGGTCAAGTAACTCATTTTTATTTCTGCAAGATGTACCATTTTTCTGGAAGCTGTGCATCATGTGTTTGATAAAGCTGACCTCGATTATTTCTGTGTGTGTATTTTTCACTTCCATAGAAAAGAAATGTTTAAAAACAGGGATTGAACATTGCATGGTCTGTTTTCTTCTAAGCTTTTATATTACTGTTTTCATCATATTCATAAAGTTTTCATGTGCGGTAAGGTTTAATAAAGTATTATAATGGCAATTTTGACACTTTTGTATCACTGTTTAAAACAAGAGTTTGGATTGAAAGAGAGAAGAGAAATATAATAACATACAATACTCTAAGCCACAAGATATGCATTTGAGCTTGATGGCTGATTAATTTTGCAATAAAGAAACTCTACGCTGTGATGGAATATTTATAATATTTCTCATACTCCGACAGGCAAAGAGTTACATGTATTTTTCATGTTAGGCACTTCCTGTCAGAAAAAAGCATTTCCCTCAAGGGCATATATGTTATACGTTATATAAGAAAGACCCATGCATTTCTGTTCACTATAGACTAGAGACACACAAAAAAAATGCCATCTACCAGTGAAAACCAAAGTTTGCATAATAATATATTCACTTTGTCAATTCATACAAACATTGAAATGTTAAAATATACTCACCTTTTCAGACGTCTCAAACTAACCAAAATGAATATTAGTCTAATACTATGACACCAAAGCTATAAACAATATATCATGTTACATCAATTACATCAGAAAGCTAAAAAGGCCTACCTGTTCTCTTCTACAATTTAATAATTTACTCAATTCAGTATGCACACAGATTTAACCAAAAATGAAAATTCTCTCATCATTTACTCACCCTCAATTTGTTCCAAACCTATATAAATTACTTTGAAAGAATGTTTGAATTTTTATTTCTGGGACATCATTCACTACCATAGTAAAAAAAAACATTTTCTGTTGAACACAAAATGAGATATTTTCAAGAACAAAGTAATTTATACAGGTTTAGAATACCGCAAGAGTGATTTTTGGGTGAACTGTTCCTTAAAGATCTCAGATTTATGATTAAGTTCAATTCAATTTTATTTTATCTGTACAGCGCTTTTCACAATGTGCATTGTTCCAAAGCAGCTTTACAGGAGAAAATGACAAAAAAACAGAAAAACACAGAAAAGGTATAAACACAGCGCATGGTGTTTAGAGCAAGCAAGATCATTCTAATAATTAATAAATAATATCTAATAAAAGTAAGCCAACATGTGGCGAGGAACCCAAACTCTAATGATAAATAAATGGAGAAAAAAACCTTTGATTAAAGGTTACTGAGTAAATGTTTATGAAAAATAGGGAGAGCTTATTAGTTGTGATTTAGGAAATTTCATTTGTTGAAACTGTTTAGGTCTAATAAGTGACCTTAGAATGCACACAAGTTGTTACTTTCAAGTCCTCAGAATTCAAATCCTTTTAAAAATTGATTCCTCATATTTTGGTTTTCCAATCACCAAAAAAGTTTAGTAAATCCTAGTTTTGAACCTCCTGACTACATCTTGACTGATAGTGAATAGCATCTGCAATAACTGATCTTCCGATATTTATTCTGCTGCATGAAGGCTTGCCTCGTTCTTTTTTTTACAGTGGTCCTGTACTGTATGTTTCCCACAAACAGAAAGTGCATCAAACATGTAAACAAAGCCGGCAAATCCGTTTTAAGTGTTTATGATCTCGTGTGCTTTATGCACTGACACAGACACATCAGACACAGTTCTTTGACATTGTCATATGAAAACAGTAATATGCAGAAACTGGTCACATTTCGGGGAATCATCAGCTACACACACACACACACTAACAACAACCCTGAGAATGAGAATTACTTACAAAATGTATCGTATTTAAATGTATCGTAAACCTACAGTAGCAAAACATGCCCTAAAATGACAAATATATTACAACTAAAATTAATCTGTAAAAATATGTTTTGATCTTAATAAACATCTCGACTCTACAGAGTAGCAATAATAAATAGCCTACAGTATAAGAGCGGTAAATGTTCTCTTTAAAGCTATTGTATTTTAACACTATGCAGTTTGTACTGTATGCAATCTGTCAAGCTACAAAAGCAACACGTTACACTGTGACAGAAATTGATAAGAAAACTTACACCATATACACCAATAATTATTTGATCGAAAGTTACTCAAATACAAGCCTTTCTAATCCCTTAACATTTCTGAATATTTTTGTAAGTGTTAAGAGCAGGACTTAAATGGTCAAGAGGATGTAACCGAGGATGTAATTTTCCACAAGTGTACTGCAAACATGACTGTTATGATAAGAATTACATTCTGGTGAAATTGCCGTCGGTGGCCCTTATTTGCTTGAATACATCGACTGTTTGAAAGCAGTAGAGATATGAAAACCTTCATCTACCAATGAAGTACAGATACCCCCCAAAATAACTAAATCATCCAATCAATAGATCATTAAAGAAATAAATAGTCCAACTTTTAAATTAAACATATAATAATATTCCAAGCTCTTGCTTTGAGATATGACCATTTAAATCCAGAGATTACAAGTACAGTACGTACTAATATTTACATTTACTTCATTTATAAAATCAACAGCAAACTAAAGCAATTTATTATACACAATTTCTCTTGTTCTCTTTAACCGACACATACTGCACAGAAAGAGACAACATTGTTAAAACTGTTGACATGAAGTTGTCTTTTACACATTGGCACTTAAATACTATTCATGTTTGCTACATGTTACTAATCATAGGTTTATCTACACTTACTTGAATGAACATGTAAATAATTGTTCCATTGACTGAATGCTGTGTTGTGATGTTAATAACCCAGATTTACTCATTCCTACACTTTCACGAATTGCTACAATGGAAGGAATATTAGATGATTTGATCTAAAATAACAGAATTTAAACAGTACAAGTCATGTTAGTTTGCTGTCAAACACAATTCAATCCACTACTGATCAAGTTCTGTTTAGGGTCCAACATTGTATTTATTGCCACACTTCCCAATAGCAGCTAAACTGAGAAAACGTACTGGTTTTAAAGATCGGGTAAGATGCTATTTCATACATTCTGACTTCTTTACACTGTTAAACGTATTGGCTTCTCATGCTTAACATGGTCAACTTGTTAAAAAACTAGTTGGACATATGACGTATTATTTCTGTGCTTGATACACTCCCCCAGCACGGCAACTTGTTTCGGAAAGTTCTTTATAAGTCTGGATCTCTGTTTCGTAACAGGGATCCTATTCCTTTTATAGGGTAATTCTCCCAGAAAAGCACGCCCATGGCAAGGCGAAAGAAATAGCCCGTCCACGTGCCAACCGACGAGTGATAGGAAGACCCGCTTATCAAGATTGGCTGCGCTGCGTCAAGATCGGCTGCGCTGTGGGCCTGCAGCTGCAGCTCGTTACATTTGCGATAGTGAGAGAAGTTGAGGTGTGTTTGTTTGTTCGCGGCATTTCAGTGATGGATGTTACATAAATGCTGGATATAACACTGGATTTGGAGATCGTTTGAAACTGATAGATGGAGCGGTCCCAGTGCTAAAAGATGCCGGACATGAAGTTGAATTAAGTCATATGTCTGTGTTCTGTTGGCAATGAGCGTGTACGTGCATAATGTAAAAAACACAAAGGGATTAATGCGATGATGTAATGTGTGCTCCCCCCTGCCCGCCTCCAGCAGCTCGTCTTTTTCTGGAAATAATCGTACAGCTGTATCTCTCTTTTATAAATTTGTTCAAACTAAATACTCTTCGGAGATTCGACGTATGCAATACTACTGTATAGGTACTCCATATTAATATGAGATTGGCAGAAACTGCGTGTGTTGACTGCTTATGTTTCCTATTAAACACTATTTCACATTATTTATCAAATATATAAAACATTTTTTTCCTTATATGATCTATATTGGAAATATAAAACAATAGGACATATTGGGGCTTTGTTTGGTTGCTTAATGTGAGGAATAGTCCTCATATGAACTCTGTAAAGAACTTTTTGGTTAATATAGAAAATGTTTAACTAAGATTAAATCAACTGAAATGCAAACAACGGGTTGATATGTCTTAACTACAATTCAACCCATGTAATGACTAAAACATTTTTATTTGCATCCGGCTTTTGGCAAGTGGTAATTTTTGGACCCTGGCACATGTAACACATACTGTACACACACCACAAACTATCTCTTTAAATGTTCTTATCACACATGTGCAACATAGCTTCACATACTAGCTATTACAAAGCAAAGACAAGTGTGCAACTTGTGTCTCCTGCAATGACGGCCTGTGTTCAATTTGTTCAAAGGGTTGAAGAGCTTTGCTTAAAATCACTGAGAATGACGGACGCGTAGGTCATGCTCAGAGGCTTGCATAAGATGGACTCGGACATGGGGGAGTTGGGAACGGGGCTGCCCGAGCCAAGAGAATCTCTGAACGGGGAAGGCGGCATGAGAGCCACGGAGTCCTCCATCGCCATTTTAATCTGCATGAGCTCTTCATCATCATGAAGTTGTGCATTGTCATACATGTAGCCATGAAGGAGTCCAAACTGCTCGTTGTCAACATCCTCCAGAGGGGAGGCGGGCTCATCCGGGTAAGAACCCAGGTACATGGGCATGACCGGCTGCCCGGCTGTCAACCCAAACCCGTGACCCGGCTCAGGCAGTCTTATAATCGGATCCAGATCAGACATGTTTGAATGAAATTTGGCCATTCCTTCTGGAATAATACGATGGGGGAGAACACTGTTTTGTGGCAGATGTTGTTCGGGGGGGTAAAAATTGAGATCCGAGCCCGTGTCCTTCATTGGAGACTGTCTGAGAGCTATCAGAGGGGGGCTGCCGGGGGAGTTGTACCTGACGGGCTCTCCTTCATCTTCCTCAGCGACGTTATAAAGTGTTTTGGTGCTCAGGTCAGAAAACTCCATGCCTGGGTTATTGTAGGTGTTTGTTAGCGGTTTAATGACAGCCGTCTGGTTGGAGCCGGATTCCTGTCTCTTCACATGTACTGACAGTCTGTGCCACATGTGTTCTCCTTTGGGAGGATGTCTTGAACCTGGTTCAGACCATGACACAGACTTGCCATTAGGACTATGAACAAAATAAAGACGACTGTTATTTCACAGGAACCGAGAAAGGTCAACACAAGAACAACATTTCTGGTTCATGTAAAAATGTGAACAACGAAACATGCAATACATGTAAAAAGTAGTTTTATTCAGATATTTAGTGTGTCCCTAAAAAACTGTTACAAAATTCTGGGATTTATTTTATGGCTTTTTTATAAAATGAGAAATAAACACCTTCATGAATAAATAAATACAGATTTCTTTAAAGCAAACAACATGCTTTTTAAACATATTTTTACTGATGGATCAAGCAGACTATCAGGTTTTGCACAAACGTAGCCCATAACAGCTTGAGGAGGACACACCAAATACCAACTGTAGATTCTGATTGTTACAATAAAAATATTGTTTGTGATATAAACATATTTTATTACATTAATAACAGTGACTTTGAATTATTTCACTAGTGTTCTCTGTCTTTGAAATATGCATGACTTTTTAAAAAATATTTTTAATATTTAATATTTATATTTGCATATATATATATTTGCAAGTATATTAAACCTTTAACTAACTGAAATTACAAACTAATTTTATCACTTGATTATGTTTGCATTTAATTTAAAAATTCATGAACACAAAAATAAAGATTATTAATAAAAGAATTCCCCCCAAAATTCCAAAGTTACATTTGTGTTGTATCATATTTCTGATGTAGACTATTTATTATTCTGAAATGTGTAAAAAATACAAAGAAAACCTCAACGTTTGACAGCTATTGTACTGTAAATCTAAAGCTAAGAGTCAAGACTTGTTTTAAGCAGCCTTACAGAACTTGCTGTACTGTGATAAATGTCTCATAAAGAATATCATAGTCTTTCTCAGCCCTGTTGCATAGACACCCATGGGTGTCAAGGTTTTAATTTCAGTCCACCTGCGAATCAAAGATGTCTGAGTGATATGTTAATTGAAGGATGGTGTGATCCAGAGGTCTGGAGAAAACTGGATTACACGACTGGACCCATGGGTTTTAATGCAAGGGGGCAAAGAGAGGCTACGCTCATACTGTTAATGTACTTACTTGCCATTTCCAGAAGCATTTTTCTTGCGTTTAAACATGTTTAGCAGACTGTTGCTCCTGCATGCGATTTTCCCATCTCCCACGTGCATGCGCACCACGTCCGAGGTGGTGAACGCGCTGCGTACGTTTCTCTCGGGCTTAGCGAGGATGATGTACATTTTCGGCGTGAACATGCAGCCGAGAGCCACGGTCACGCTAAGACTGACGGAGAAGGACGTGGTGATGATCTTATAGTTGGAGCCGAAGTAAATGGGCACGAAGGCTAGCCAAATAATGCAGGTGGTGTACATGGTGAAGGCGATGTATTTGGCCTCGTTGAAGTTAGCCGGGACGTTGCGAGTTTTGAAGGCGTAGTACGTGCAGCTGAGGATCAGAAGGCCGTTGTAGCCCAGCGGCGCCACCATGCCCATATTACTGGTGTTGCAAATCAAGAAAACCTCTCGAATACTCGGGTAGGACTTGATGGGCTCCGGAGGTTCCAAGATGATCAACGTGACCTCCAAAGTCAGCTGCACGCTGATGAGGATGGAGGCGATCACCACCTGAGCCCAGGCGCTCATGAACCGAGGCTTGCGTGTGCAGATTTTCTTTTTGCTGCCCGCCAGAATGCGAGCGATGCGATTGGTCTTGGTCACGAGGGCGGAGTAGCACATGGAGGCCGAGAGTCCCACCAGCAGACGCTGTAGGTAGCACGAAGCTGTCGTGGGGCGGGCGATGAGGGTGAAGGGGCAGATGTAACCCAGGAAGATTCCGGCTAAGATCATGTAGCAGAGCTCACGGCTGGAGGACTTGACAACGGGGGTGTCACGGTACAGGATGAAGATGAAGGCGACGAAACTGGTCACCAGGATGCCCAGACAGGAGAAGACGACGGCCACGATGGATTCCGGATGGCTCCACTCCAGGTGATGCAAGGGAAGCGGCTCACAGCCTGTTAAGAGGAGACAGGAAAACACGTCTATGAACACAATGCCTTAAGTATTTATAGCTTTGCTCTACTGTTGCTAAATCAAAAATCACATTTACTATGGCTTGGTCTAATAGTTGGTCTAATGATTTGGCTGTGTAAGTCATCACAAAATCTGTGCTATTGACATGAGTGACACCTGGTTGAAAGATTCCAACAGAAACAAACTGAAGGAGAATATCAGAGACAAGTTGCAACCTTTCTAGCAACTACAGTAGCAAGAAAATGCTAGCAACCAGATAGAACATTAAAGAAATTAGTAAGAATACCCTAGCAACCTGCCAGAACATCCTATCATGAACATCCTAGCAGCCGGTAAGAACATCCTATCATGAACATCCTAGCAACCAGCAAGAACATCTTATCATGAACATCCTAGCAACCAGAAAGAACAGCCCAGCGACAAGCCAGAACATCCTCACAGCAACAGTTATATTGAAGGAATTCAATACAAAAGCTTTAAACCCAATTTTACAAACCTACGGTACATCTTTTGTTTTATTCTTTCTTTTTTATTGTGGTTTTGTATTCACCTTTTCAACATGAACAGGTGTATTGTTAAATATAAATTCTACATGTGTTTCATGTCGTTGTAGGACCTGCCATCTGAATCTGACCAGCACTCTCATGCACCAAGTGCTAAAGTAGGTTTCCAGCCCAACTAAAAATAATCTGGCACTTCACTATGGGAGCGGCTGTTAGACAGAAGTGAGCCAAAGGAGACTGCAGCACGGACAGCGAATGAATGCCGCCTCATTCCAGCATCTGTAATGTCCAAAGTATCGTTGTATCTTAATTAAGATTCATCTTAATCTGGTACAAGATGATTGCTTTACTAAAATTCTCTTTTGTCAGCATCCTTGAGCTACAGTGAAGCTTTCCTGTAGTCTGTTAAAGCACGGCGCTAGCAACACCTAGGTCATGGGTTTAATTCCCAGTACTTACTAATGTAAAGCCTGAATTCAGTGTGAGTCACTTTGGATAAAAGTATGTGCTGAATGCTTAAATGTAAATATATGCACAAGAGCAGACATATAGAGCGGGACGGCATGAAAAATGCATCAGTGCGTCTCGCTGTGAGTCGCTGCATTGACATTGACCATCACAGTGTATGAAAATAGGCCAGAGAAGAAAGCAGCGAAGTAGGGCTGTCACAGACTACGAGCTGTATGGCACACACTATCTGTAAGAATGATAAATGGCTTTCAAGTGTCATGGGAAGCCTTTAGAAAACAGGACAGCGAAGGTAGAAAGCCAAATCAGTTTTAACACCAGACTTTTGGGAAAGGGCTTTTACATGGATGCTTTTATAATTAATGAAAGTCACAGACTAATGATTATTAGACGTTTGAGCATTTAGTTAGATCATATAATTTAATAACACCAAGCCCAATCTATAGGGAATTCATTACTATTTAACACATTTTTCATACGAGAAAATGTATGGTTATTAGAAGAAAATCTCAACTAAGATTTAAAAAAAATTCAAATTGTGTTCAGATTGGCCAAGATCCCAAAATTAGAGATTTTATTATGAAATACAGAAATGATCTTTATAGATATTTTATAGTATCACAAACAGTGTTGGGTGTAACTAGTTACTAAATAATTAGTTTCTGTAATTTTATTACTTTTCTGTTGAAACAGTAAAGTAAGGAATTACTCCTATTTTTTCTGTAATTTAATTACAGTTACTTTTCATGTAATTAAACTAAATACTTTGTGTAATATGTGTGAAATTGTGGAATTGACATCAAAATTCAAAGTCTAACTCTAAAATCGATGCTTTAATGTATAATTCTCACATTTGTAATGCTTTTGTCAGTTAATAATACTACTTTATGAAGTGTTATATTATTTATTTGAATGAATTAAAAGAGCCGTTTCATGTCTATCGAGAATCACGTAACTAATCGAAGTTGATAGGATATACGTGGAAAGTAATTAGTAATAAGTAATTAAATACTTTTTGGAGAGAGTCATTTGTACAGTAATGTAATTACGCTATTGAATATGTAATTAGTAACTAATTAACTACTTTTTCAGAGTAACTTACCCAACACTGATCACCAAACATTACATCCTTCAGAATAGACTCAGCGTTGGTCCTATTACATTTATCACATTCATGCTTATTTTACTTATCCCGAAGACAAACCTGAGACCAATTTAATGATTAAAAGAATTAAGAATAAGATGTTGCACCTTGTAGCTCTTCATCCGGCCACCATCCCAGTTCACAGGCTTTACAGGTGAATTCATCCTGAACGTATTCATTGTCCTTACAGGCCGTACAGATCCAACAACAGCTCACCTCACCTTTCCTGATCACCTGTGAGGACAAACACACCTACTGCACTGTCTGATGTAATGATGTGTGACTCATAACACTTTGCAAAACAAACTTTTATTCGCTTTTATATGACTTTTTTGGTGCATTCCATCATTTCTCTTCTGCGGTATGAAAAGCAAAAGATGCATGAGGATTCGTGGTATCTTACTTTAATCTCTCCTTTGGAGCAGGGCTCACTGCAGACGGAGCGAACCATCTCACTGCGGTTCATCTGAATCATGTAGTCATCAATACTCAGAATGCCTTCATGCCATGAGCCCACGTGTATATAATCATAGACTCCAGGATCTACCTGCTGCAGGTTCATGATGTCATACCTGTAAGAAAGAGAGTGCTGGAATTCATTTACAGCTCAAGATTCATTCATATTTTTTACAAAACTACAAATTCATTTTGAGTTGGATTAGATAGTGAAGGAAAATCATCAAGTTCTAGCCGACAATTTTGTCAAAATGGATTCTTATCCTGAAACAACCTATTTACATCATGTGATGTTTTCTTTACGTTGTGTACATTTTGGGACTTTTTAAGAAAATCTACTAAGTCAAATGGAATGCAAAAACTTTGAAGCTTATTATCTCAAAACTGCTCAGAACGCAGACAGAACCTTATAATTCCAAGGCGACGAAGTGTCCAGCTTATTTTTTGGCCACTACATTACATTTAGATCTGATCTGCTGATATCTGAATATATTTTTAGTCAATATTTTTGGTTTAGTTTGACTTGAGCATCTTCCATCTTCTTTTTACATCAATTTTTACATCAAAATAGGCATTTTCAACTCATTTTTCTTTTCAAGTTTTATCAACAACCCCTAGCCACAATATAAAATAGCTGAATCTTTGAATCTACTTAAATTGGTAAGCCATCAAAATATTTTTTTTCTGCGAAACTTTCTAGCTCACCCAAAAATGAAAATTCTGTCGTCATTTACTCACCCTCAAGTTGTTTCAAATCTGTATACATTTCTTTGTTCTGATGAACACAGAGAAATATATTTGGAAGAATGCTTGTAACCAAACAGTTCTTGGACCCCATTGACTACCATAGTAGGAAATTGTGCTTTATGAATTCAATTCAATTCAATTCAATTTTATTTATATAGCGCTTTTCACAATGTGCATTGTTCCAAAGCAGCTTTACAGGAGCAAATAAGAAAAACACAGAAAGGTAAAACACAGCACAGTGCGTGGTGTTTATAGACCAAGCAAGATCATTATAATAAATAAATAAATAAATAAATGCAGTCTCCCGGTGAGCAAGCCAACACTGCACTGCTCTGCTGTGGCGAGGAACCCAAACTCCAATGCTGAATAATGGAGAAAAAAAAAACCTCGGGAGAAACCTGGCTCAGCCGGGAGGGCCAGATCTCCTCTGACGTGTCATTGCTGCACTCAGTGACCCCGACCAAAGCCACCGAGCAACGTCCACGAAGAACAGGGAGAGCCCACGAGCCGCGACCCAGGTAGCCCCACCCGCCGAAACCGTGCAGGTCCAACCCGGTCTCATTCCGCGATCAACAACAGACAACAGAGGAACAACCAGGGAAGAGTAGTAATGGCATAATTAACTTTATTCCTCTGTTGTCCGACATCGACCACAAAACAAAACAAATTCCGTTGATCTGTTGAACACAAAAGAAGATATTTTGAAGAATGTGGGAAAGCAAAGAGTTCTGGGGCACTTTTGAATACCATTGTCATTTTTCCTACTGTAGTAGTCAATGGGGGTCCAAGAACTGTTTGATTTCTGACATTCTTCCAAGTATCTTTTGTTTGTGTTCATCAGAACAAAGACATTTATACAGATTTGGAACAACTCAAGGGTGAGTAAATAAAGAAATCATTTTTATTTTTAGGTGAACTATCCCTTTAATATCACGGTTGATGCATTGATAATTTGGACAGCCAAAGCCACTGGACACAAGCTACACTGTGGTTTAAAAATAATTCAAAGCTTTTTTTGTGTTTTTCATTTAGTGCTTTATGCAGCTTTATGCAGGGCAGTAAGCGAGTCTGACCTGCCCGGCGAGTCCCCGTTTTCATCAAACCACACGTCCTCTCCAGATACACCAGTGAAGGAGGTCTTGAGGAGAAAGTCCAGCAGTCTGCTGCCGTCGATGGGGTCCATCGCCTCGCACAGCCCGACGTGTCCCTGGCACAGGTGCTGGTGCATGTCATGAAGGCCGTGAGCCATGGCATAGATGGCATTAATGACAAAACCCATCTTACTGTCTTGGACATAGTTGTCTTCCAGGCTTTCATAACCTGTGAGGACGGTCAAAGCATACATTTATTAAAGCACTTTTGATATTTTACCTTTAAAGATATTTAAAGTCAACATGAAAGAGTGTGTGTAACCTATTTTACAACAAAAAATCATCTCTCGTTATATTATCAAATTATTGCAAAAATAATGCAGCATTGACTGCATTTTTCTTTGACATTGTTTCACAGTGTCATTCGTTATTTTTATTTCTCTTTCACATTTATTGCCCACCTGCACGGCCTAGATAACATCAGCCAAAGTCATTCCATTTCAGAGACATTTTTTCTTCAGAATAATGCGCAATGATGAATCATGCACAATAATGCCAAGAAGAAAGCGGTAAAAACAGCAGTAAAAATCCACTGGTTAATCCCTACTGTAATACTTCAGCCATGATATTTGCCAACCCTATTTTGTAGGCATTTTTTCAGCGCTTGAAAGAGAGCAATAGGGTGTCCAAAGACACGTTAATATCTCTTAACCATCGGCAACAGCTCTCGTTTTGATCAGAAAGCAATTAAACAGAAGATGAAAGGCGCGGTCACTGTCACAGCATTTAATAAGTTATGGACACGATGGTGACATTATTATTAATTGAACAAGAATATTCATTATTCATCCGTGTTCTCATTCTTCTGGTCTCCCTTATGTGTCCGAGTAAATGTGACAACTGCGCACAAAAAAGACCACCGAACACCAGTCAATTCGAAGGAACAAGACCGTCAGAGGACACCCTACCGGCCCAATATCTGCCGATCTGTACCATGCCAGCAAGAAGCAGAAAACTGCTGATAAAGATAAATACAAGATGATTTCAGAGATAAAGAACACGTGTTCTCATAAGGCTCTCAAATTAAAGTGCATTGCGGCAAGCAGTGGGCACAAGCTAAAACCACGCCATGCTTTGTTCAAAATCTTGGTTCAGCCGTACTTTTTCATAGCCACAGAGCATAAATGAATACTTATGAGGAAAACTAAGTGAATTAAAATGTACATTTGTTAATTATTTTTTATTATCAGTGACAGGCAAATTTCCGCCCTTAGATGCATACAGAGATTAGAAAAGATTTTCATGCATTTCTAATCCCCCGGGGGTCGGTTACATCATTTATTCTCGAACGTGACATATCTGGTAATACGTTAGAATATCAACGATTCGTTTAAATGCATATATTAGGATAGACAGCCTTAGTACATGATATGACACCGTGTCATCATATAAGATGTCACTCCTGAAACCTTCCCGTGAAAATTTTGCTGATCTATTTTCAGTTTTCAAAGTAACATCAATACAAGCATGGCTTTTCTGACAGTGTTTCACAGGCTGGTGTAAGTCGAGCAGAATCGATAGAAATAACAGAAGAACGACCCTTTAATATCTTTTCCGAAAGCTCTGATTTATTGATTTAAGCACAAGCAAACCGTTCCTCATTGGAACATGCAGCAAAGCCAACTGAGATAAGACATTTGATTCATGTTATTGGGATCTAAACTTCAAACCACAGCGTCCATATATTAAAAGTGGATAAAACATCCCAATAACTTCATATATTAGAGGTCAAGTGATATACTGCTTACTGACATATAGTAAAGAATGATCTAAAAACCTTTAGTGATCAGTTAAAAAACATGATTTTCTATAAGACGATGATTTGAATTTATATAAGGTTGCTGCTATCAGTCGACCTCTGTCTATATTGTCACTAACTGAAGTGCCTCCAAGTTCAAGGTCTTTAGCAAAAAATCACTTACCATCTTGAAGTTCTAGACAAAGAAATAATAACAGAACAGCAAACCATAACTACTACTATAACTGTTTAACTCTGCTTTTACATTGTAAAGAGTTACTAAATAGCAAACATCAGTAATTTAATGAAATGCGTGCCCTCTCGTCCACAATAAATCAAGAAAGCACAAAGTAAATAAATATGATAATGAACTCAGCAAAGCGATGCTGTAAAATGTGATGAAGCAACATGTGAACAACATGAATAAGAAAATCAGATAAGTCAAGTGACATGCTTTAGTGACAAAGTCACTTTAATAAAAGATAAGTCTGGTTGTATAACTGTATTACGGTAAAAATGTCAAAAATGTTGTGCTGAAAATGCAGAAAATAAAAGTTGGTGTCATTTTGAAAACATGCTCATTGGGCGTTGTTGTAAAATAGCGCCTAAGCTGATGTACGTGAAGATTAACCCAGCCGAAGAGAAATGTGCCATAAAAAAGATTCAGTTTACCTAGATCACCATCTAGACAGCAGACAGAATGTGTCCAAAAGAGCAAAAGACAGAAATATGCCTTTGAATGATCATAAAACCTAATCAAAATGTCTGTGTTGTACTAGTTTCTTGAGTAACAACAGAAAACAGCATGCTGAACGCAGACTCTTTCCTTTCACGTGAAAAGTGATATTGAGGGTAAAGATAAAACCAACTGATTGAAAGAATGTTTTGTTTGAAACATCTCAAATAAAGCAAAACCTGAACATTTTAAAATACAGCTTTAAAAACGTAATACGGACTATTCCTTCATATTAATACAGTATATAGTTCCCTATTTTTACGGATTAAATTGGCACTTTTTTCGACACTTTAGGATGATGTTGGGTTCTTTCAACCGTGGTTGGGTCAAATGTGGACATTTTGTTAGGTTTGTCAATATTTCACCCAACCGTGGGTTAAACAACTCAACAACATATAGTGTACATGCAGTATATATCGAGTACATATAATTATGATCTGGAATGCTTTGAATCTACTTTCGATACCTGAGCAGTTCTTCTTATAGTTTGTGTTTTCTTGCGGGTGTCCCGGGAGTCGACACTGAAAGCGATACTGCCAGAATTCAGCAAACCACGGGTTCCTGGTGTTGGTGTTGAGGCGTAACTTCAGGTAGTAGTCATTGAATGACGTGACCTCTTCTGTCTGGAGCTTGACAGTGATGCCCCCCACAGCCTCCTGTTCATAACCCTCCACGACCTCATCTCTGTCCGCCCATCCGTCACTGAAGGAAACAGGTCACAGAGAGTCTAATGAAACACCCAATTACCAGCAGCTTCAATCTCACTGCGACGCCTAAATAACACAAAACACCACAAGCGCTCTCCAGCGCACTGACCTACTTTAGCACAGGCTGAAGAAAACACACACTCCTTTACACAGAGTGATGTATTCAAGGTAGACATATCAGTACTTGTATTTCTTAGGACTCAAACCCATGACCTTGGCATTGCTAGGGCCATATATGCACAATACAAGAGACAGTGTAGATTATAGAGCAGACAGTGGTTTGTATGAAGCTGTTTTAGCAGCAGCTCATCTCAGTGTGACTTGATTGTGTTTTGCTGGAGCTCAAGGTGTCTCTCTCTGCGGTTATGGCAGTCTCAGCACCATCTGCCTCTCAGCATCCTTTCGGCAACATGCCAAAGGTCCTATTCTTAGATGACTCTTCATATTTCATGTGTAAACATGCACAGGACACACACCGTTGTATTTTAGCGTGATCACAAGATTGAATTAACAATTTTAAGACATATCAGCCTATTGTTTGATTGCATCATTTTTAGATTTGGGATTGTCAATCTAATCTAAATATGACCCAAATAAATATTTGTTGCAAATGTTCGTGGAAGAATTTCATGAATAACAATGAATGCTATGAGCCCAACCACAAGTCACACTAGGGATTTCACTGCTGTCAGTCATGCAAACTCGCATTTTTAATGCAAATTATGAGCTATTTCACGTTTGTCTTTAAAGGGGTCATATGGCGTGAATACATGTTTTTCTGTGTCTTTGGTGTGTTATAAGTTGCCCATGCGTGTATTAGACACGTAAAATTGCAAAAATGAAAGTGTGGGAACAAAAGATGCATTCTATCTAAAAGCGAATGCTCACCCAGACCTGCCTGAAACGCCTCGTGTAACCACACCCCCACAAATCTACGTCAGTTGGTGGTATGATTTGACTAAGACCGCCCAAATGTACACGCAAGTAAGGTGGGCGTACCTGTCAGTCCAATTGAAGAGGAACCTGATGTTCCAAATATGGTAAGAGGCGTTACATTTCCCTCACACGCTTACAGTATTCCACCAATCACTATGCACTGGTGAACTGGCCAATCATAGCACACCTCGCTTTTCAGAGTGATGAGCTTTGTAAAAAATCCACAAGTTTCAGAGAGGCGGGGCAAAGAGGAGATACAAACATGCACGGTATGTGGAAAATACAGCGTTTTTTAACCTTAAAGCGCACGAACACATTGCATTACATCTAAAACAAACAATAATTTTCATTTTAGCCGTGTCATATGACCCCTTTAAAGATTGGGAATCAGAAAATCTGAAAACTGATAAAAGTCAAATCAAATTTCCATTTATACACACAGGTTTGTTTCAAGGCTGTGAAATGATAACTCACAACTAATCGTTTGGAAAATAAAAGTTTGTGTTTACATGATATATGTGTGTGTACTGTGTACAATAGTTATAAATACACACACATGCATCAATCATTAAAAAAAAAATATATATATATATACAGTATATATATACTGTATATTATGTAAACAAAAACCTTTATTTTGCATGCGATTAGTTACGAGTAATCGTTTGACAGCCCCAGTGTTTTTATACATTGTGGGGTCTTTTCATAGACATTATGACTATACCTAGTTTGTTTGATAAACATTTTTCATTGTGGGAACTGGCCAGCAGTAGGTGGTTTAGACTTACGCACACACAATCCTTTTCTAAACGTGTCCTGAATCTGTATTCAGTAAGTTTCTCAGATGTACAGTTTTGAATTTAACCTCCTTTATAACAGTCTCCTTGACCCAGAATAGAGTAGCTTTGGCCAAATGATGCTCTTGTTTTCAGGCCACAGCAGCGGCGCTGGCATCAGGACAAAGATACAGTATATGAACAAAAACTTCATCCAACAAAGCAGGAGAAAAAAAATGCAGTCAGTGTCATTTTAATATCTCATTAAACCAGCGGCGGCATCAGTAATCTGACATCAGAATCGTTATCTGATAGGCCTGGTGCTTATGAAACTAGCACGGATTATGGTTTAATACATCTGAAGTGTGATTCTACAGTAGTCAGTGATGATTCTATCGCTTAGATTTCTATTTTGCATGCCTCACTCCTCTCACCCCAATTATTTCTGACTTATTCGCAATAACATTTATAAATTTGCAGACAATAATCAGTAAAGTGCATTTACCTGCCAATGAGGAGGAATTCTCTAGCGACGCCGAGACGTCTCATGGCCATGAGGAGACCGCGGACCGTCATTCCTTCACAGAAACAGACCACCACACGAGCTTTGGGCAGACGTTCTCGGAGTTTCCTCAGCAGACGGTCGAAATGTTTCTCTCCGGCATTGCTATAGATCTTGTCAGAGTGAGAGATGCACAGACCCTCCTGAGACGCCAGCTCCTTGAACGCCTCCATTCCACTCTCTCCATAGTTCCCTGAAGAACATCAACAAACATCAAAATGTGTCTCATTACTGTCTCAATCCAAAAGATCTGAGTTCCCAAGTCAAACTCTATATGAGACTGAAACAGAACTGTTTAAACGCTCTCTGTACGATCATATTGTTTTAATCCAATTCCTTTAAAGATTCAATTAACGTTTGAGCCATACTTCGCCTCTATTAGCTTTGAGGTCATAAGGCTTAAGGCTAGTGTACTTTAAAGGGTGACAAAAATAACTTTCGGATGAAGAACGCATTAAAAATGTACAGTCTTTCTCTTCCGGGAAAACGGACCAACCAGATTTACTGTAACACCTTGCAATCAGGGAAGTCTACAAGGTTTGTCCTCTGGAATGACAATGTCCCCTCCTCCTAACTATCTGTCTAGTAAAAAACATATCATTGTCCATGGCTATGATGCAAACTAAAGGTTATAGCTTTATATTAAAAAACGATCAAGCTCTTTGAATGTAGGTCAAGATCAGAGCATCAACAAAATGAAATGAATAAATGAAAGAGATGAGCTGAGAACTGAAGATGACACACATTGACATTTATTTTGTTTGAATTATCTGAGTGCTCTGCTTGTTGACCCCGATTGAGCTTTAAATGGCATTAAGCAGATTAAAGAGTTTCTTTTTAATCACAGACTGCGTCGTATTTGGAATAATGTGGTGTGGTTAACGATCAGAACAATATCAATCTCTTGATAAGGGTATGACAATAAAAAACGCTTAAGGATCACATACAGAGTATTGCCTTTTTTGACTAATGATATTAAAGCAAGACTTTACAACTTTTCCTCATGGGTTCCCCCATGTGGTTGATAAGCGCAATTGTCTGTTTCCAGTGTCACTAGTAATGTCGCTGTATAAGCTTCCCTGTGGGCAATACACGTGGATTTATTTACTAAGCTGATGGAACCGGCGAATGCAGAAAGGTTGTTTGGAAACCATGTGGCATTAACCCGAACACAGAACTTACAGAGTGTGGGTGTAGCCGCCATGAGGCTGCGCAGGCAGCAGCGGGAGTAGAATTCGTTGCAATACCACTGAAATAATTTTAGAGACATGAGGTCGAAAAACTACAAAGTGTTGCTTTAAGATAAAATTCCATGAAACATTTTACCATAAAAAACTAAAGAACCTTACTTTTTCGAAACCTAATTGTGTTATTTAAAACGGCTACAGGGCGTTCGTTTTCTAGATCTGATGTCAACAGTGACTTCAACTTTTCTGAGACAGAAAAGTCTACAATCAAAGTTGGTGATTTCATTTATAGCTCCACAGCCTTTCTGAATTTCAACAATTATGTTATTCGTGGCTTTTTTATTTCTTTAAAAGGTTTAGAAAAAATAAAAAGTTGAATCAACATGACTTCATCGCCTGAGCTATAAGACAGCAACCTTTGAACAATTTAAGATCTCTTCTGGCATGACATCAGAGACAGCAAAGATAATAAGGAAAACGTTTCCCTTACCCTCAGTGTGAACGGCTGACACATACGTCCAGTTGTACCGCTTGACAATGTCCAAGAGAGCTCTGGCTTGAAGCGTGTCAGATGGCACAACCCTGAGGAAATACTTATAAAGAGTTTTGTCACTCAAATCAATGCTTGTGGCGGAATATGCAATCTGGGGGATGTTAAAAAGCTGCAGCAGGTTCTGGACCTGAATGGCCACTGAGCTGGAGCCAGGTCCAATGACGCCAACAATGGGCTTTTTGGAAGATGGCGGCTGAGCAGAAAGATTTCCTTCAACGCACCACTTCAATCCATCTCTGTCATCACGGATAGAAATGAGAGAGTCTCTTATAAACTCAATACTTTGTTCCAAAGCCACTGAAGAGTGCCAGCAGGAGTCCCTGATTTCACAACCCAGAGTGATGTTGGGCAGAAGGTTCGGATCAGAATTTATTCTATCCAGCGTGTGAAACATCGCTTCCACTCTTTGGATTCCATACTGCTCCCTGATCTCCCCACACTTTCTCTCCGCCACCTTCTCTGCCGCCGGCTGGTGATGGACAGAAAACAAAGCCCCAATGATGATATCGCCATCCATCCTCGCCACCGAGCGGGATGCCGCTCTGGGTGCCCCTGACCTCTCACGTGATTTAGCAGCTGACATGGAATGAGTATAAAACAATAAGACTAAGATGAACAAAAAACAGGTTAAGTTCATTCTCAACATCATGCCTGTGCTGTCAGATGTTTCCACTCATATCCATTGTGCTGTTTAGAGATGCAAATATTTGCCGCATTCCAGTGCAGTCATAGCCATATGAAGAGCTTTTCTGCAAAATGAAGATGACATTGAATTACTTTATAGAACACCCGCGAACAAACTCTAACAAGCTGTTATGATGTTTTGCTTGATGTTTTTTTTTAAAGTAATGAAAAGCATTGAGAGCAGGTTAAATTCAGCACCACGGACAGCGTTCAGCACCACGGACAGCGTTCAGCACCGCGGACAGCTCACAGATGACCCAGACTAACTTTAAAGTTAATGTCAATGATGTTGACAGATTAATAATATGCTTTTAGAAATAATGCAAATATTGAATATAATAATAATAATATCTTGTTTGCACTTCATTAAATCAGTCAGAAGAAGTTTTGAAACGAGACAATTTTACACAAAACTGACTCACGTGTAATGCAGACGAGTCATTGTCTTAAAAAGTGAACCTGATTTATAACAATAAATCCTTACAGAACTACAGTAAGTGATCGGGTTTACATGTTATACAATTGTATGTGTGTCATACATGCAGAGATTTTGCTCACCTTTTTCTCAGCGCTGCCGTCGCGTGTCTCTGTTGCGCAGCCGGAGCTCAAACTGCGCGTGCTTTCTGCAGCCTCCTTTATAAACAGTGCACGTGAAAGCAGGTCACATAAAGACACCAGCACAGAGACAACAAAATTAAGAGATGTAAAACATTTCGAAGAACAATAATATACTTTTTATATATTAACCATGGTGTTCAATCGTTTGATAATATGAATTTAATCGTTTAACGCTTAAGAACATACGAAAGTGATGTTACGTGATGTAAATAAAAGGGGAGGAGCTTGTTTCAATTGTTCAGCGATTCATAATATGAAATTCATGATCTCTTTGATATGAAATATTTAAGTTTTTTTGTTATTTAAATGTTTTTGTACGTCTTTCTTTTAAGTATGTATTTATCAGTATCGTGTAAAACTATTTATTTACAAAAACAGTTATTGTTTATTTTATTTTAAATAGGTTTGTCAATATTTTTTGCAAGACTATCCAGACTTTAAATTTACCCTTAATTTATGCATGCGTCAACCTGAAGAGAAATATTTTTAATTTAAATATTTGTGCAAGCAATTTCACCAGAGCCGGTGTCCTATCAAAATCTGACTCCCCGTGAGATTATGACTCCCCCACACCGACCCTCCCTATAAACGAACTAAGCGGCAGTTTAGAGGCTCACCGCCACTAGGGGGCCCCAAGGGCACATGAAATAACAGATTTTTTGTGATATATTCACGACGCACATGCATTTTGTCACGTAAGGCCGTACCCACTATTTTTTTCTGTGGTGTGTGTCAAAATCTGACTAAACGCAACATTGCGATATCAAAATAAGTGAGATGGCCAATCAAATGAAAGGGCGCGGGAGTTACTGGTTAGAGCCGAGCAGTGACCAATCAAATCAAAGACGGAGCTACTGTCACGTCTTCAGCTGTTCAGCAAGACGGCGCTTAAAGTTTAAAGAGTGCTGTGCAACACACGACACACTG
This sequence comes from Triplophysa rosa, assembly GCF_024868665.1. Lineage (NCBI taxonomy): Eukaryota > Metazoa > Chordata > Actinopteri > Cypriniformes > Nemacheilidae > Triplophysa > Triplophysa rosa. The sequence goes on along the minus strand of NC_079899.1, from coordinate 24,718,090 downwards.
TAAGTGACTAAAATACATTCAATAATTAACAAATGTTTAGTGTTTAACGATAGAAATGTTGAACATCCGACAGTATTATTCACTGATGCAAACGACAAAATGCTGATTTAGATGAAAAATATGTAATTTACGTGATTCGTGTAATTCATAATTATTCATTTATAATAGCGTTTTATTTGGGAGAAGGTTAAGAATAATTGTGTGCATATTGTAAATTAATTTGTTATCAAGTAAATACACACACACACAAAAAAAGATTAAATCATCCTCAAGGGCCCTGTGGCATTAAAGGGTGTTTATAGGTTGTGGTTAAAATTAAATAGAAATGATTTTAAAAAATCTTTGCAAATAGTTAAATGCATTGAACAATAAATTCCACAAGCTATGTATGGTCTGTGCTCAAAATTTAAAGGGACAGTTAACCTAAAATTGGAAGTCATGAAATTATCAAATGTTTTGACAATCACAATACACTTGTAATGCAAGGTTTATGTGTTTTTGTTTTTAAGACATTCCTACATCCCAAACACTGCTACAACTAATATAACTGGGTGTGTTAGGTTTAAAGTAAATAGTCGATTGTATTGGGGGCACAGGGGGACCCCCAAATAAAATTCTGCTTATGGCTCCGTAAAGGCTTGGGTCGGCCCTGACATTCACAATAAACCATGACAGATTTACAAAGAACACATGTCAACGAAGAGATAAACACTTAGAAATAAATAGTAATAGGAATGAAATTAAACACAGATAATGTCCAGTAGACTATTACAATTTTGCTCTGTCTTTTTTATTCTCTTAAATTATCTGGGGATCTCTTAAAACCTTCCGGAGGCCCCCTAGGGGACCCAAGACCAGCTATATGCAGTATAGTTCATAAAGCCATTACTATAACAAGCACATTAAAGAGAATAATGTAGTGATGATTCACAGTATGTAAAAGAATCAGATGTCAGCAATGCTTATTACTTAGAAGACGTATTAAAACAGACCTATTGAAATGAAATGTAATATTAAATTTCATAGACAAGAAACTCGGACCTCTGGTGGTAATACAGCGCAAATACAGCAGTAAATATGCCAAATATGTTCTAATGCAATTTGACTTTGAAATGTCAAACCTTCCTGTGTTCATGTGACAAAATATCATCTGTCCGGTCTTTGATGCGAGCAGGATTAATCATCAACAGGATTTGTCAATGTTTTTCTACACATTAAACAAAATTCAGACATTTGAGAATAATATCATGTTAACAATAATAACAATAACATAACACTATAAAAAAGACATCAGACTCTACTGATAAAACCATTTAAATACCATTATATGTGACTGAAAACAGGTTTAACTCAAGGATTGCTGAATACAATGTCACGAACAAATATGTGATGTGCTCTGTTGTTTTCATAAATCACACTAATCTGTTTATGAAGACATGTAAATATCAGCATGTCATTTTTTCTTGAATGTCATTTTTAACCCTTTCACCAATCGGCTGGTGATCATTTCTTGAATATATAAAATGTATATATATGGGTTTTGATTGCATAGCTCCACATTAAACACTACACAACTGATGGAGTAACAATGTTGACCAAACATGTTTCTGGTAACTGCTGACCCGTCCTGCACATCACTTTGGGGAATTTTAGCTTGTTTTTCAATACAGAAGAGCTTTAGTTTTCTCAAATTGTTTGCACCAGGTCCTTCAACAGCATTTATTTTGGATTAATGCAGGGTGGGAAGTTTCAAATGTGCAATGATGCCATGTAATGTATTGTATTCTTCTCTCTGTGTATTCTACAACAGTTTCCTTATTTCTGAAATGTTTTCATGTAAAGCTGTAAACACTGCGACATTGGAAAAAACGCTATATAAATTAACTTGAATTGAATACACTAAAAAAACCTGATTTGTTTGTGCCATGCAGAGGCGTATTAAGACCTCATGGTGCCCCTGGGCAACAGCCCCAGAGGTGCCCCCCCATCAACCCACACGCAAGAATCCACTCATTAAAAGATTTATATATTAAAAGATTTTATAAGAATGAAACTCAGCAATTTACAATATACTATTTTACAAGAATTATACATTAACATGACACTTTTGTAGAATATAACACAAAAACAACTCTTTTCCATTAAGTATTTTTAACAATTAGGCCTACTGTAGTTAAGGGGCATCTGCTTTCTGTTGTAATGTTACATTTCAGGTTTTGATGTAGTTTAAAAAAATCACTAACATTTTTTTAACAGGTGTAAATGTTGTGCGTGCCACAAAATGGGGGTACAGGGACACACACACACACACACACACACACAAACAGACACGTGCGCGCACATACACAGGTAAGCACACTTTCACCAGCGGACAGAGAGCGCGTGTGGGAAAATATGTCGCTTCAACCACCTGCAAAGCAGATAAAAAAAACTTTTTCTGTAACGCTTAAGTAAAGGAAAATGCAGCAGTAATAAAGTATTTTTAGCTGTCAGTCAGTTCACTGTTTCCTATATAGGTTTGTGACAGATTATAAAACATAACGTCTTGTATCTACATATAGCATTTATGATATTAATAGCATAAATAATCAGCATGTTAAGAGCATGTCATTGTGAATCATGTTTTAATTGGAAATAATATTTAGAATCAGTTCTAGTATGAATGGCATGGAAAGGCTGTTGGTAACTTTGTAAGTACTTCTGCTCATGATATATTTATTTCAATTGTTACATTTTGTTGTCAGTAGTTTTTTTTAAATATTAAAATAGACCACTGGGACTTCACTTCAGCACCAGAGCCTACAACACATTTTCTCAGTTACCAGACCTTCTATGTTTCATACAGACTGTGGCTATCAGAATATAAAGTGGCCTGATAAAACATTAGATTGATTGATTTAACATTATTTATTTAAAAAAGTATTGTCCGGACCTCCGCCGCAAAAAAATATAGAGACCGCAGCACCCCCCCAAGCCGAAAACCTAGGGGAGACACTGATCTCCCCTCATCTGATGTGTTGAATTTCTTCAGATCAAACTCATCCATCACCTCCTCTGACATCACAATCATGTAGGCTATTGCTGAACAGTGAAAAGGAGAGAGATGATTCTGTGAATGATTCTTTGATTTCACAAACTCCTGAATCTCATTTCCAGCAGACAGTGAAGCAGATTGCTGGATCTATTGACTGATAGATAGTGATCATATTTGATTTTCTTTTTAATATACACTATGGTTTTCTTGATGGTGTCTGGTGTGTTCTCTGTGTGTCTCAGTAGATCCTGTAAGAGTCTCTGATTGGATTTCAGTGAGATGCCCAACAGAAACCGCAGGAAAATATCCAGATGTCCAGTTTTACTCTTTAAGGACTCATCAATCACTGATTTTAGTAGTGCATGTATTGTGTTTTCTGAGACTTTAGGAAATATCTTCAGTGATTCCATGTTCTTCTCTAGATATGAGTAAAACACGAAGAATGCAGCAAGAAACTCCTGAAAGCTCAGATGTATGAAGCTGTAGATCTTCCTCTGATGAATGACAGATTCCTCCTTAAAGATCTCAGTGCAGATCCCAGAATACACGGAGGCGTCAGTGATGTCTATCCCACACCCTCTCAGATCCTCCTCACAGAACATCACGTTGCCCTTCATCAGCTGTTTGAAAGCCACTTCAGACAGCTTCACGATCACTTCTCTGTTAAACTTCTCTGGATCTTTCTCCTCGTACTTCTGATTCCTCATATTGATCTGAATGAGCAGGAAGTGGATGTACATTTCAGTCAGAGTTTTGGGGATTTCTTCACTGTGATCTTGTGTCAGGATCTTCTGAAGCACAGTGGATGAGATCCAACAGAAGACCGGTATGTGACACATGATGTGGAGGCTTCTCGCTCTTCTAATGTGGGATATGATTCTGCTGGCTTGATGCTCGTCGCTGATTCTCTTCCTGAAATATTCCTCCTTCTGAGGATCATTGAATCCCTGGATTTCTGTCACACGCTTGATGTATTCAGAGGGGATCTGATTGGCTGCTGCTGGTCTGGAGGTGATCCAGATGAGAGCGGAGGGAAGCAGATCTCCTTTGATCAGGTTTGACATCAACGCACTCAATGATGAAGTCTCAGTCACATCAGAAACGTTCTCGCTGTCTGTAAACATCAGTGTCATTCTGCTTTCATCCAGACCATCAAAGATGAACACAACTTTACACTCATCGTAAATCTTTTAGTCCAGATCTTGAAGTTCAGGATGAAAGTCAAGCAGAAGTTTGTGAAGACTGTACCGATCATCTCGAATCAAGTTCAGCTCTCGAAATGGAAGCACAAACATGAAATCTACGTCCTGATTGGCTGTTCCCTCGGCCCAATCCAGAATGAACTTCTGCACAGAGACTGTTTTTCCAATTCCAGCGATGCCTTTAGTAAGAACGCTCTTGATGTTCTCTCTTTGATCTGGTTCAGGTTCATGTAAGGGTTTAAAGATTTCATTGCAGTAGATCGGAGTGTCTTGTGAGTGTTGTGTTGTTGGGTTTTTCTCCATGTGTAAAACCTCATGTTCCTCATTCACTCCTTTACTCTCTCCCTCTGTGGTGTACAGCTGTGTGTAAATCCTGTTCAGGAGGGTTTGATTCTCCTGTAGTTTGATTCCCTCAAATAATCTCTCATACTTGTGCTTCATGATGGTTTTGTGTTGATCTTTGACTCTCTGCAGGTCTTCAGTCGCCTCCAGCGGTGTGTGTGTAACACTAAGGCACTTTTTTAAGACACCTTGAAAGGGAGCCTTTAGGGAGCTTAGGCAAAAAAGAAAAAACTATTAAAGCATAAATAAAAACAGTGCACTGTCAGTAGGTATTGTACAGACAAAAGCGTAAGTAATTCTGATACCATTTATGAATATTCTATTAAAATTTTTTACCTGTGAGTTTGAATGCCATGACTTTATCTTTGTGCAATAAGACTTTTACATTTTGCACATAAGCAACAGAAACGATCATTTAAGAGAATTAAAGGTGGTTAAAAAGACACATGCAAATTTTCTATATAATTTACAATGTTCAATAATGTGTCATTATTAAATTTCATTATAGCAGTTTATACTCCCACAGGGTCAGAGGTCACAGCTCCATCACTGAGTATAGGGGGCTTCTCCATAGATGCATTACTTTTGCATAGATGCATTAAACACAAACCCGAAATATCAAATCAATGTGAAGCAAACACTGACATTGATAATCAAGCGAGCAAAACTTTACTGTTGTAAAAAAGATGGACCAAAACATGGTACTGTCCTGCTCCCGTTCCCCACTAACTCATCCTGCAATTTCCTGTCTCTCCCCACTGTACTATCTAGTAAAGATATAAAGGCCAAAAACGATCTAAAAAACATCACTCCAGCTGTGAAATGACACTCACGCAGGGTCAGAGGTCACAACTCCATCACTGAGTCTAGGGGGGTTGTCCATAGATGCATTGCTCTTCATAGACATACTGCTGGGTTGTGCTTCAGAGGTGTGAGCAGTGCGACCCTCCTCTCTCTCCTCACTGACACTCATTTTAGACGCAGTGCTCTACAAAACACCACCTAAATAAAAAGTCACATACCAAAAGAATGAAAATCTTTGGTAGCCTTTGGTATTTTGCGCATGGCAGATAACAAGGCGGGCTATTTGCACTCAGTGTAAATACACTCCGGTTAATTATTAATCTTTTGTCGAAAGGCACCAAACATACACACTAAAAGCAGTGTTGAATCTGTTTGATTGTCAGGATAGTCGTGCTCATTAATTTTTAACAAGATTTCTCATTTAAAGACTGTTGACACGGTGCAGATTTGTGTATATAACCCCAGAATATACAATACTTTCAGGAATTCAAGCATACCGACAACAAATAGTTCTGTTAGTTATAGTTTTGTGCCTAAAAAAACAGAATTTACACTGACGTTCAAAGATTTATAAAACGCTATTACTACTTTTTATACTACTTAATAGTAATCAGTGGTTGATAATAATCACAGTAATATTTGAACAAACCAACCTGCGTCATGTTTTTACAAAATGGAGCTCGCTGAAATGGTTTCACTTTCGCTTCAAAATAGACAAGTCGTGGCTACCCCTACAGCGGGGTTACCCCTTGATGCTCCCTCCACAAGCCTTTTCATTGGTTAGTGGCAAAGTAAGGACATGGTTAGCTTTATATTCTGTAGCCATAGAGGGCAGTAGAAAAACAATGCTAGAGGTGTCTTGATCGAAAACAACTTGCACCGGCATATCTAAAAATATATCAATGTGTTTGCTCTGCACACAGTAATGTTTTTTCTAAAATATATTTTTTTAAACAACTTGCATATCCTAGTTTAACCAAGGCCTAGTCCCGGTTTAAGGTAATCCCTGTCTGGGAAACCACCCAATTATGTTGCTCTTATCTTCTGTATAATGAAAGTAAATGGTGACTGACGCTTTAGTCCTTAACATTTAGGCCCGGTTTCATAGACAAGGCTTAGCTTAAACCAGGGCCCAGTTGCATAATACCTTTTTACTTCTGCCGATTGTATTTCGGCTTCAAAAGTAACAAATGTGGTGTTAATTTGTAAAGATTATCTTGATAGACAAAACGTGTAAACATCATAAACCTTTGTTAATCACAGAGCTTATTTTGTGCGATCTTCCAAAAGTCTATGGGGAAAATGCATAGGCTTTCGGTCGAGTGAACCAGCGCAGCGCTTACTTCTGGGTTTCAGCCTTTTCACAACGCATGCTTAAAGCCCAATTTATAGTCATGCATAGGGCCTACGCCATAGCTATGCCGTTTGCTGTGAGTAGCCTGACCCCTAATTCACACTGCACCAGAGCGAGAGCAGCGCGTACTCAACGCGGACACTACGCAGACCGCACGCGCTGTGATTGGTCTGTTTGAACACCTCCCTAAGGTAAAAAAAACTCTACGATAGCGTCATGTTTACTCAAACGTATTTCCAAATGAATTATCAAAGTAAATTATTTGTTCTTCTGTATTTAACATCTCAAGCTGCAACAAAAGTGACTGTTCACTTGCTGCTATTACTGCTAATGAGTCTCAAACGAGCAGCTTCTTCTTCGGCTCTTGTCTTGGTTACGCAAGTGTAACGGAGGCCAGCTAGTGAAGAGCTGTGCAGTGTGTAAACCTCACTCCCCGACCAACAGAGATGCTCTAGCGGCAGACGCTAGAGACTGCGGTCTTTAGCCTCCTCGTTCGAGGCCCGCGCAGAGCGGGGCGAGTAGGACCAGTCACACAAGCAACACTGACACCTAGCGGTCATTGCCTGTCGACGCGGACAACGACGCAGAAGTATAAAGGAAAACCAGCGCTTTGCCTATGGCGTAGGTCCTACGCACGACTATAAATTGGGCTTAAGCAGCGCGTATTTTTTTCGGCACACATGTTAACAGATGAGAACATACACATCGCAAGCGTAAGCAGCGCGTGCTCGCGGAGCAGAAGCGGCGCGTAAGCAGCAGTGCAGCGATCATTTAGGCGCTGAGTCTATTTTCCCTATGCGCTACTCCGCCTACGCACTCCTTACGCGTGCGGTGTGAAACGGGAGTTAGCCTACAAAAATACGTCATCTCTGAGGTACTGGATATCAAAACAGGTTTGAAAATATCGTAGCTTTGTGGATAGCTCGAGACAGGTACGGATCATGTTGCACACCTGCTTATACTTAACAAGATTCGGCGACCGAAACGAGCACCGATTTGGTCGCGATCAGGAGGCTTTGTCGCAGACCTTAGAAATCCAAAATCCAGCAAAAAATAACGTAGTGTGTGCTTGCCATAAGTTTTAAAGTTCTTTAAAGGTCCAGTCAGTGAAATCTAGCGGCAAGGTTGCGAATTGCAACCAACCACTCACTCCACCCCTCCCCCTCCCGTTCGAAAAACTACGACGGCTCACAGAGCATGGCGAATTAGATCCAAGGGGACCAGCAGTGTATGTAGATAGAAATAGCTCATTCTAAGCAGTGGTGTAAAGTATTGGAGTAAATGTACTTAGTTACTTTACTTAAGTATCTTTTTGGCTACTTTGTAGTTGTACTGAGTATTAAAGATATTAGCAACTTTTACTCTCTACTTAACTACATTTTTGAACAAGTATATACTGTCACGAAATACGGAGTGGAAGAGAACCCAGATGCAGGCAGGCATGAAGGGGTTAACAACACAAGACTTTAATATAAATACAAAAACGTAAAACAAAAACCCACGGTGGGGAACAAGACACGATAACAGGGGAAATGATATAACAGGTAAACAGGAACATAAACTGACTAAACTAAACTAACAAAGACTAAGCACAACACTAGACCAAATACAATAAACTAACACTAACTAGACTCACTGAAAGACCACGAACATTGACCACGAGCATTGACCACGAGCATTGACCACGAGCATTGACCACGAGCATTGACCACGAGCATTGACCACGAGCATTGACCACGAGCTGGACAGCACAAGGCATACAGCACACACACACATGCAATACACGAGCACAGGACAAAGAAACATGAGGGCATTTATAGGGAAGACAAATGAGGGATAATGACACGTGGCAGGTGTGGGTAATCAAACACTCAGGGAAAGATAACAAGGAAACGAGAGGAGCGGGGCCAATGACGAGACACTGGAGAGAACGCATATTATTGTCAAAAGGACAATAATATGTTTCTCTCCACACATAACCAAAGACTTTGTCATGGCTCTGCTACAGGACCAAGAAAGACATGACTAAATGAAGCAGAGCCATGACAGAAGCCCCCCCTTTAATGAGCACCTCCAGGTGCTCACCAAGGGGTAGACGGATGAGACAAGACCGACTGGGTGACAGACAGGACAAGGCAAAACAAAGAAAATAAAATCAAGGGCAGACAAGACAACATAATAACAGGACTTGGGTGGAACAGTAAAAATAACAAACAAGGGAGGGGGGTGGGGCCAAACAAGGGCCCATAGGGGGCAGTCCATGGGGGTGGGGAATAGTCCCAGTCCCCGGCTGCGCTCGAGGGCGCGGAGTCCTGGGGGACTTAGGATAAGTCCTGGGGGGAACAGTCTTTGACCCTGGGAGTCTCCCAGGGACCGGCTGGAAGGTCGGCTGGAAAGGGCTGGGAGCCGGCTGGAAAGGGCTTGACGCCGGCTGGAAGGCCGGCTGGACAGGGCTTGACGCCGGCTGGAAGGCCGGCTGGACAGGGCTTGACGCCGGCTGGAAGGCCGGCTGGACAGGGCTGGACGCCGGCTGGGACACTGGCTGGGACGCCGGCTGGTTTTCAGGTACTCTTTACACCTCTGATTTTAAGGTTATCAAAACATAATGCTTCATTGTGTAAGCTCTTTATACACCTCTGAAGACGTATTATATTGCATTTCTGTCAATATATCCTCCAAAAAATACACACTGGACCTTTAAAGAAAATCGGACATCAAGATATAATTTGATCCAGCGGGCTGTTTTTCAAAATATTTAAAGATGACAGTTGCCAACCCGACCTATCCCAGCAAAAGTTGTATCCCCAGCAACCTGAGTTTCAAAAAAAGGGGTTTGGCGACATCTAGTGTTTACAATATGAAAAGTTTGGTTCCAAAATGAGTCCGTTTTTAACATCTTTCAAAAATCATGTTTTTTTTTATTGTGCATTCCAATGAATATCAATCAAACTTCAGTTGGTTTGTTTTGATTTAAGCCATAATAACTCAACAAATATAGCAAACTAACACAATAAAACACAATAAAAACATGACAACATAATAAAACATGATTTTGGATCTTTTTTACAAACGGAGTTAGCTCATTTTGGAACCAAACTCTTCATATTGAAGCGTATTGACATTGCGTGTGTTCACTTCATTCGGCGCAGCGCAGACCGATCTGTGTGTGAGAACGAAGTACCGCGAGAACAGAATTGTTCCGTTTGCTTTCGATTCAGTCTCGCGGTACTTATATCATACGCCGAACGATCTGCGCAACGCTGCATCACGCCTATTCGTTTGTTCTGGTCTGACGTCACTTCCTGTGTTTTAAATATGGCGGATAAATGCACAGAAATGTTTTGTACGCTTTGAACCTTAAAAAAGTTATTTTATGACATTACTTCGCTGCTGACCAAAGCACATCCAGGATCGAATCAAAGGTGCGTTTCCACCTATTCTAAGGCGGTAGTTTGACATCTTACAATCTCGACTGACTTAAAGGGCTATAATATTTATTTCAATGCTGTGTTAATTTACACTGAAATTCATAATAATAAACATCATAATTTGACGAGGAAGATCGTTCTTATGTAATGTTAGGCTATTTAGGTTTATTTATAGATTGCAACCAGCCAGCTTAGTGCACTACCGTTGGTGTTATATCGATTAGTATTATTTATCTATTACAAATAGAAGCGTTTGTTACAGCTGAATCTGGCTTAACTAAATAATATATATAGAGATGTTTTTTCTTGTCCTGTAAATGCTTTTACAGTTATACGTAATGTTTTTGTACCTGTGTACGTTGTGAACAGTTACACAGTATCAACTTTGTTGTTGCAGTATCTCTGCAGATTTCAACAATGAGCAGCAGAAGGAAACGCGCGCCCCCCGCGCGCGTGGACGAGGAGGCCAAAAGGAGATTGAACTGGAACATGCATGAAGATCGTAGAACTGAAGGAGATTTTGAAGACGTTCAGGGGACATTTCCAACAACATCTGACAGCTGTCGGTCTGGATCAGTGCTAGAGAGAAGCCTGCATGAGGTAAGGCAGTGTCACATATTCTGCTGAAAAACAATAGAAACCATCAACATTCATAAAACCATCAACTTTTAGTGGATATTCTAATTGATTTAATGGTTTTCATGGGAATCATATTGTTTTTAATGGAAACTATAATGGTATCTACTGGTAATGTGTTGAAATCTATTGGTGGGATGCTATCTGGTGGAAAGGAATCAATAGAATACCTTTAAATACTAAAACCTTTAACACGCTACATAAAGGAATTCTGTAATGGTTTTACTGGTAAACAGCTGATGGTATTCGCAACAAAAACGAATCAAACTTGTATTGTTTTTTCCAGCAGGGAGAAGAACGACCATCAGAAGAAGGACCGAGCTGCTCCACGCAGGATTCAATCCCAGATACCACAGAACTGAGCGTACTGCCCCTTTCTGCTCTGGATCAAGGGTGGAATGTTCTGATCGGAGAGTTTGACCTGTGTCCAAAGATTCCTATTGAACTTGGAGACGATATTTTCTGTCTTCAGCAAACAGGTGACAGACTGAGTTTAAACGTCAATTGTCATGAGCCGGAGGATGAGAGTGGCAGCTCCGGTCCTTTTGTGCCGGTGGATTGTTCTTTTGGTGGATTATTGCTGGAGGATCTGGACTGGCTACAGAAGAGGAAAATCATTCAACTGTGTCACACGTCAGGAGATGGATCCCTGAAGGTGTCTATTTTAAAATAATCTTGTCAAGTTACCAATATCTGAGTCTACTGTGATTTTTTTTGTCACCATGGCCTATGAAAAATACACATTATTAAGCACAATATTTTCACCATTTCATCATTTATTTTCTTACAGCTGAAAATATTTCTTCTCGATTCGGGGATCGGGAGGCCAGAATTCCTCAGTGACGGAAATGGGCGCATCAGAAAGGCCAACCAACTACTGCAGAAATTAATGGAGTTGTTCTATGACTTCATCATCCCTGGTAATATTTACTTTACGTCATGCAATCGACATCAATTTCATCATCATTAGTAAGTCAGCTACACAAAGAGAAAAATCAGATAGAAAACCCATTTCATGTTGTTACAGAAGTGTGGTGATCCATAGTTATTACGTGCAAAATATCCTTTAATGTTCCTTTTGTGATACCTTTTGTTTTCTTGTTGTGGTAGAGGTGATGGAGAATGAGGAGGAGGAGTGCGACACAGATCTAGAACGTCAGAACGTCGAGGAACTGTATGATTATGTCAGACATCTCCACCAGACGGAGGAGGCGGAGCCGAGCTTTGACGCCCAGCACCCGGGTCTCATCCCGGTTCTGAGAGCCTATCAGAGGCAAGCGGTCAACTGGATGCTGAAGAGAGAGAAGAAGAACAGCAGCAGCTCTCAGGGTTAATGTTTCATATTTAAGCGTTTGTCTATAGATGTGTTCTATTTTGGAAGGTTTACTAGAAACCTGGTTTGTTTTACAGGACAAAGATTGCACTTTCTTTGGCGAGAAGTGGTCACAGTTTGTGGCAAGAAACTCTTTTACAATCCCTACACCGGATGGTAGGAGTCCAAATAAAATTCTGCGATCATTTATTAGTAAATTAAAGGCTAAATTAGTCAAATGCTTTACCAGTTGAGCTACAAAAAATCTGTAACTTTACCATTATGATTTCTGTCACAGCTTGATCCGAGAGTTTCCTCTGGCCGGAGTCGACTGGCCCGGCGGGATCCTTGCTGATGAGATGGGACTCGGGAAAACTGTAGAAGTACTGGCTCTTATTCTGTGTCACACCCGGCAAAACCTGGAGCACGGTGCTCTCGCGTTACCTGTGGTATGTTTGTGACCAATTTTGATTTAATATATGTGCAAATAGTACCGCTGTAATGTGACAAAATGGCAGGAAAGAATTAAATATGATGTTGCATCTTCCAAAATGATCTCTTGTCTTTTGCAGGGACAATCTGTGAATTATTTTGTCCCTCCACCTCCATTAGAGAGACAAAGAACCATCGAGCGAGAGGTGAGACCCAAGGAGAAGATTGTATATCCAGGTGAGAATATTGATGCTTTTGTATGAGCTTCTAACTCCAGGACAGCCAACTTTATTTTCTCTGATATTAAAAGTTATATTGACGGGTCCCACTAAGTTTTAAAAAATTGCCAATTTACATTAAAAAATCATTTACATTTTCTTTTAACCCAGAGAACATCTGAACACGTAAATAGTAGGGCGTATGTGGTTGTCAAAGTTGATTGAGATCGTTGCTAAATGAACGTATACATTTTCTCATTTCCAGCTGTTCGCGAGATGTTGTTGACCGCGATACAAGAGATGAAAGTTGGGAAGGGAGCGTCAGTCAATGCCATTTTTACATATCTAAGGACCGCGTACAAGTATGACACCCTGAAGAATCGGAATCACATAAAGAAGATCTTGAGTAAACTCATGAGCGAGAACATCGTGCAGCAGATCAAAGGACGAGGGTTAGCAGGATCCTTCAAACTGGGGAAGAACTACAAAGAAAAGAAAAAGAAACCTGCCACCCCTCGAAGTGTAAGTCAGGTTTTCTCAAATTTCGACACTTGTAAATCTAAAAATTTTGATTTTTTTTTATTATTATTATAAAATGGAACATGTTTGCTCTCAACACTGATTGGATGAGCCATAATTTAAACTCTAAAATGATCTAAAAATGCACATACCGTAGTCTAATAAAATAAAGAATAGTCTAAAACACACATCTGTGATTGGTTACAAGATTAAAGTAGAATGAAGCATGGATTTTAATATGCTGTTTTGTAAAAAATATATATTTTATGTAGAAGTCAACAGAAACAGCCACTCCCAGGAGAACATCTCGACGGGTTTCTGGTCAGGAGAAGGAGGCGACCATGACCTCCTACACCACCGCATCAGATTCTGAAGACACACTGAGCAGCGTGGAGCCTCCTCTCCTCGCCGAGGAACTAAAGAGTGAACCAAAATCTCTTCTGGAGTCACACACAACACAACACAAGACATCAGAAGATACGACCGATGAAGATGATAAAGAAACAGCCGTGTGTCTTCAAGATGAACCCAAACGTGAAGCAACGGAGATCTCTAAACCAGAACCTGGAACCCCAACCAGAGCGTCTGTGTTCCCGTTCAACACGTCTGATTACCGCTTCGAGTGCATCTGTGGAGAGCTCGGTCTGGTGGACTGCAAGGCTCGTGTCCAGTGTCTGAACTGTCTGCTGTGGCAACACGCCGAGTGTGTGAATTATAAAGAGGAGAACCTGGAGACCACGCCGTTCTACTGCCCTCACTGTCTTGTGGCCATGAAGCCCGTGTCCACCGGTGCCACCCTGATCATCTCGCCCAGCCCCATCTGTCACCAGTGGGTGGATGAAATAAACCGCCACATCCACACATCATCCCTCCGAGTTCTGGTAGGACCATTTTCTGATTCATTTGTTCATTCATTCAGCTTTGAGTTGCATTAAACCCGTCTGTGTTTCCTCCACAGGTGTACCAGGGCGTAAAGAGACACGGTTTCATCCAGCCACACATTCTGGCCGAACAAGATGTGGTGATCACCACTTACGACGTGTTGCGCACTGAACTCAATTATGTCGACATCCCCCACAGCAATAGCATAGACGGCCGGCGATTCCGCAACCAGAAGCGATACATGGCCGTGCCGAGTCCTCTGGTGGCCGTGGAGTGGTGGCGCATCTGTCTGGATGAAGCTCAGATGGTGGAGTGCACAACTGCAAAGGTGATTCAATGGATGTCTTATCAACAGATGTTTATCACGTCATGTCAGACGTCTAACAGCCGGTGAATTGGTCTATTCTCTTGGATGTTTGACTTGGATGTTTATTTTATTCATTGTACAATCTCTGTGTATTCAGGCTGCAGAAATGGCCTTGCGTCTCACATCTGTGAATCGTTGGTGTGTCAGTGGAACTCCTGTGCAGAGAGGTTTAGAAGGTGAGCATATCTGTATATCCTAAGAGCTTTATATTACATGGCTAGCTCTTTAGAATACTTGATTCTGATTGGTCAGTCATCATCTTGACCTGTACAACGTGTCTTTATACAGTATGTAATTTATATGTTTCACTACGCTGTCTCTCTCTTCGTGCCAGTTTTAAATTGATTACAAATGAGCAAATTGTCTCAGAGACGATATGTTTTAAAATAATATTTTGTATCAAATTATTTATGGCGTGAGTTGTGTAATGAGTGGGATACTGTACATTCACCCAGACTGTAACAAATACTTAAATGCTTTTATTTATTGCACTGTGGTATACTTTAGTATTTACTATAGTAACGTATTTGCTGATTACACTGTTGTATACTTTAGTGTTTACTATAGTAAACTTGTTAATTACACGGTAGTATACTTTAGTGTTTACTATAGTAATGTATTTGCGGATTACACTGTTGTATACTTTAGTATTTTCTATAGTAAAGTAATTGTGGTAAAATCTCTAGATACTAGTGTTATTAAACGTATTATAGTAAATTAAAGTTACTGCAATATTTATTACAGTTCATCAGGTCATTATAATTAGTACTACAGACTACTGTAGTATATGTTAACAAATTATTGTATTTACTATAATATATTACAATTTACTATAGTAAATACTAAGAAAAATGCTATGCTGTTTTAAGTTGTTATTGTTTTAAGGATTTACCTAAAGTTACGCAAAGTTGTTCACAATGTTTTTAACAAATACGTATTATTTTATTCATTATCATTAACATACTGTATATCCGTTTTTATGGTATGTCATTATTTTCTATTTAATGTTGTAGATTTGTATGGACTCATACTGTTCTTGGGAGTCGACCCTTACTGGGTCAAATACTGGTGGGATCAGTTACTCTACCGCCCATATCGCCATGGGAACACGGGACCTCTCTACAGCGTCATCGGTCAACTACTATGGCGATCTGCCAAAAAAGACGTCATCGATCAGGTTAGCGGTTCACTCTATGCTGATCTGATAATGAGCGAGAGCATCAATGTTTTATCACGTTTGATTTGGTTTCACATCGTTTTCAGATCCAGATTCCCCCTCAGACGGAGGAGATCCACTGGCTCAACTTCTCCCCGGTGGAGGGACATTTTTATCACCGTCAGCACGAGGTTTGTTCCCAGGATGCTCTTCTCAAGCTGAGGAAGATCTCGGATTGGTCGCTGAAGCTGGGCAGTTTGGACCGGCGTACGGTGTCGACCATACTGTACCCGCTGTTGCGTCTGCGTCAGGCCTGCTGTCACCCGCAGGCCGTCAGAGGAGAATTCCTGCCCTTTCAGAAAAGGTCCGAGCCTTTCCTACAATTCACACAAGGTTGTAGTCATTTGGTCCACGTCGGTTGATTTGTCTCTCTGGTTCCTATTAAAGCACAATGACGATGGAGGAGTTGTTAAAGTCCCTGCAGAAGAAGTGTCGTGTGGAGTGTGAAGAAGCTCACAGACAGCTGGTGTGCGCTCTCAACGGTCTGGCAGGAATCCACATCATCAGAGGTATTGGGAGTTATACACCTGTTGCTATACCAGCTCGTGTGGATGTTTAGAAAGTATGTCGATATTTTCTTTGTCAGGTGAGTTCGTGGAAGCAGTGGAGATGTACAGAGAGGTGCTGCGCTCATCTGAAGAACATAAAGAAAGGCTGAAAACTGATTCACTTCAGGTACATTCGGTTCTCATTGCAATTCGGGTCCAACTGGGACTGCAAGATATATCAAAGTTATAGAATTATCGCAAATGTGCATATCGCAGTGGTTTGCAATAACTGAATGACTTCAATACTTTTAAAAAAAGAAAGTAAAGTCAAGGTTTAACGTCGATGCAAAACTGTCGAGAAAGACAATATGAGGGTTGTCAATGTTGGTTATGTGTTTTATAATGATACAAAAATACTATTTGCAGTTTTAAAATATATAATTTAAATAGTTTTGACGAACTTTAAGCATTATCATAACTTATTGCATATCCCATTTTTTCTTCAGTATTGAGTTCCAGTTTATTTCAGTTTTCAAATTAAATTCCAACACGATTTGAATTTCAATTCAGTTCAAGTTCTCTGAAATGATTAACATAATTTAAACATGGTTTCATTTCCTGTTAATGGTTAAACTATTTATAGGGTAAAAAGCAGAGCTTTTATTTGATCTACTTTAGTAATTGTCGCTTTTACATTCCCTGTCTGAAATTCTAGAGGCTTCATGCTTCTCACAACCTGATGGAACTTCTGAATGCAAAGCATCCTGGGATTCCACCAACTCTGAGAGATGACCGTCTGAAAGATGAGGTTGCTTCAGTCACTCCTGCTGGTCATGTTGTGTTATTTTAATTCCGTCATGCTTTGCCGATCGATCCCGGTTCTGTTTTTCTTTTCAAGGCTGAACAGCTGAAACAGCATTACATGGCCAAGGTGAATTCCGAGGTGTCTGAAGCCCATCAGAACCTTCAGCCTGTTCTTCAGCACATTAAGGAGCTAAAGCGCAAGGTAACGGTTCACAAGTCACACAGTCTGATTTTATTCCCACTGTATGTGGTTTGTAATTGTAAAAACGGCTCTCTAGGTGAACCTTCGCGCCCCCTGGTGGCTGGACGTCATACAGCAAACCATTCAGCACTCCACGGATGACGACCTCGTGAGCCGGATCCAGAATGAGCTTACATGCAGTTATAAACAAGAAGCCAACAAGCTTTCAATGGCTGACAAGTAATCCAGCGTCCATTCCATTACTAGCTATTCATCTTGTTTGCACGTAAACATTTTTGTTGCAAATTTCAAGGAACATCTCCTTCGCAGGTTTCGTGACGGTCGTGGTCTCCAGTTTTTGCTCAGCACTCAAATGGATGATCTGATGAAATCTCAGAAAACGGTTCAGGATGCCGTAAAGAAGCTGGAAGGACCGCCGTCTCAACAAGTCATCGAGGAAGCGACACTTTGCCACCTGCGACCCGTTCGACTTCCACTAAACAAGTACAATCTTTTTTTAAGTTTAGAATGAAATAGTATTTGTAACCAGTGTTGGGTGTAACTAGTTACTAAGTAATTAGTTACTGTAATTTAATTACTTTTCCCTTGAAAAAGTAAAGTAAGGGATTACTCTTATTTTTCTGTAATTTAATTACAGTTACTTTTGATGTAATTAAACTAAATACTTTGTGTAATATATGTGTGTGCAATAGTGGAATTGACATCAAAATTCAAAGTCTAACTTTAAAATGAATGCTTTAATGTATAATTCTCACATTTGTAATACTTTGGTCAGTTAATAATACTACTTTATGTAGTTTAATATTATTTATTTAAAGGAATTAAAAGAGCCGTTTCATGTCTATCGTGAATCACTTAACTAATTGAGGTTGATGTAGGATATAGAAAGTAATTAGTAACTAGTAATTAGTTTTTTTTCAGAGTAACTTACCCAACACTGTTTGTAACATCAGCAGCGCCACACAAAACTGCAATTTGTGAAGTATTTTTCACAACATAACAATAGATAGTCGAGGCAAGTTCTCTATTTTAGTTTCAAATCTGAAATTAATTTTTGATGATCTTTCTTAGTTGTGTGTTTTGCAAAGCCGACGAACTTTTTACGGACTACGAGTCAAAACTGTTCTCTCATACGTAAGTTATACCAGTTATACATTTAGTTGCATGAAATTTAAACCAATATAACCAGCTTTTCTTTGTGTGTTTTGTGCAGGGTCAAAGGGCAGACGGCCATCTTTGAAGAGATGATCGAGGATGAGGACGGGCTGGTAGACGACAGACTCCCCACAACCAGTCGTGGTCTCTGGGCGGCCAGCGAGATGGAGCGAGCCCTTAAAACCATTTTGTCCTTCGCCAAGATCCGCCGCATGGAGTCTGGCCTTACAGAAGAGGGAAACGCCTTTATGGAGCTCTTTGAGTCCTGGAAGAAAGAATATAAGGTTTGTTATTATTTGTTGTTGTACATCCAGAATAAACAAATCTGTTCTGGGAAAGATCACCGTGAGCAAAATGCTGTTTTGTGTTCATTCAGCTGTTGCACGAGTACTGGATGTCTCTGCGAGATCACGTGTCGGCTAAAGATGAGCTGGGCATGGCCACAGAACGTCTGCGTGTGCGGTTACCTGGTGAACCCAAACCCAAAGTCCTGCACATCATAGAACCACACGAGGTGATGAGCACACAGCCACACATCAGTTATACTGTCAGAGATATTAGACGAAAAAAATGTCTTCAAAGCGTTTGTGTGTGAACAGGTGGAACAGAACAGAGTCAAGCTGATCAATGACCGAGCAGTCGCCAAATCACAACTGCAGAAAAAGCTCGGCCAGTTTCTCTACCTTACAAACCTGGAGAAGGTGACCGATCGACTCATAGATTTTCTTTCTACACTTTTTCCTCAAGACCACTTGTTAGGTTTCTTGAAACAGTGTAGACCGTTTCAAAGCAACAACTTAACTTCCGGTACACGTCCGCAAAGAATAAAGTCCCTAAAAGAAATAACAAGTAAATGACATTAGCTAGCAAGTTAAAAGTATGTCTAGCCAGTATTATTTGGGATTACCAGTATAAGAACCGTTACTTGGCTAAACTTAAATGCGACAAAGTTAACAACCCATTCAGCAAATTGTTTATTTAACTAAATTTTTATACAATAAAATAATCATTTAAATAATTCTATTATTAGCCACTAGCCAGACTGATCAACAAACACAGACCGGAAGTTTCACTTTGGGCCAGGCGCGTGCGTCTGATGAAACCGTCTAGACAATTTTTTTTTACATTTTTCTACCCTTCCTCTGACCCTTGTAATAAAAACTCCATTAGTAAATACAGCCTGTTTTATGTTTAAATGACTTTTGTCGTGAAATGAGAGATACACACTGTAGGTAAACAGAACCGGCGCAATTGATGAATTTGAGTTTTTGTTTTTCAGTCCCAGGACAAATCCACAGGTGGTCTGAATCCAGAACCGTGTCCCATCTGTGCTCGCCCGCTGGGTCAGGAGGTAAAATAACAAACCTGTGTGAAACAATAAATGACACTTCTTTCTGATGTCACTTCCTGTTTTACATGAAAAAGGCTTTCTGCTTGTTGCTTATACACTACAATTACTTGATGTTGAAGAAAAGATTGAAAACTAAATTAAGAAAGATGAAAAGAAAACTGGTTTAGTACTTTAGTCCTTTCAGGAAATAATTTGTAGAAGGCTAAACCAAACTTGACATTTTTTAAACAATTTAACCATATAAATATCAAAAGTATTTGATTTCAGAAATGTCCAATATAAAAGAGTTGTTGTGTGTATAAAATGCATTTTCAATATGTAGAGAAAAATCTCATTGTGGCTTTTGTGTATATGTCTGCAGTGGGCCGTACTCACCTGTGGACACTGTTTCTGTAACGAGTGCATCGCCATCATCGTGGAGCAGTACAGCTTCGGCAACCGACGGCGAGCCATAAAGTGTGCGATATGTCGACAGACCACCTCACATTCAGAAATCTCGTACGTCTTCACCACTCAGAGCGCCGACCAGGGCCAGGACATCCCTGTGAAGGTCAGATCCTCTCACATTCTTTTATTATTAAGACGTCTAATATATTTCTTTACAACGTAGGTAAAATACGAGTGACGTTATTCAGGCAGGTTATAAATGACTTATTGGATGACAGCGTGAATGTATCTCTGTAATCTCTTTACCCCGTAGGGTAGCCACTCCACGAAGGTCGAAGCTGTGGTTCGAGTCCTAAAGAAAATCCAGATGAGCGACCCGGGAGCCAAGTCTCTGGTGTTCTCCACGGTAACGCTCTCATTAAATGAGTTACTTCATCAAACAGCAGACCGAAGCTCTTAACCTGTGACCTGACGTTTATTCCTCGTCTTACAGTGGCAGGGCGTCCTGGACATCATTGCAAAAGCACTTTTCGACAACAACATGGAGTTCGCGCAGATCAATGGGATTCACAAGTTTCAGGTTTGTGTTGTGATAGAAAAATGTATGCTATTCTGCAGGATTGTCCAGTTTGCTGTATCTTTATCTTATATACAGTATATATTATACTTTTATATATTAAAAAGTCACTTTAACGAGGATCTTGTTTTATTCGGTTGGTTCTGTTTAGTCTGTTTGATTCTTTACAAAAAAATATCTTAAACACCTTATTTGGTTTTATTTTTTAATAACTAAACCAGGCTCTCGCCATGAACATAGCCATAGAAGCTAGCACAACGTTTAAAATAAAAAAGAAATTTCAGCTACACGTATAATGTTATATAGGCTGAAAACCCTTCAATTATTTTTTTAAGGTTAAAAACCTTTTAACTTAAAAGCTTGAATTTGGACAAATTTTACAATTGACTAAAGTGGAAAATAATTTATGAAATTGACAACGGCTGTATTTACCAGGAGAACCTGAGTGCTTTCAAATATGAAGAAAAGATCAACATCCTGCTGCTGCCGCTGCACACGGGTTCAAATGGCCTGAACATCATCGAGGCGACACACGTGCTGCTGGTGGAACCCATTCTAAACCCCGCCCACGAGCTGCAGGCCATCGGGAGAGTGCATCGGATTGGTCAGACCAAGTAAGCATCAGACTGGTCAATCACAAATGGAGTCATACGGTCATAGCCGTGTAGCAAGCAGCTAGCACGTTACGTACACATTGAGCTGCGATGCTCATATGGACACATGGAAGTGTGAATCTAGCTTGTGGCATTTCCTGATCGTATGCTACCCTTTTCATTTTGTCTTCTTTTTTTACTACCAACCACATTAATAAAAGCAATGGTGTATATACATACTGTAGATGGCTCATTGGCGGCTGTTTCTATGGGCCGGTAGTCATCCGCCATATTGGAAGGGTCAAAGCCAGTCAGTGCGTGTATTAACTGCAGTGTATAAATAGACCCAAACATTATAGTTAGAAATGTACCGTTCCAACTGTTGTCTGAAGCAGTTGAATGTGGCATCTATGTATACATATCTATGAATAAAGTATAGAAAAATAGTACAAAAAAGAAAAACATTAATTGCTGTGTGATTTAATCACATTATTTACACAATATTTTCTAAATGTCGTTTAAAACAAACCTTAGAAAATAACGTTCTGGGAAATAAAAACTAACGTTAGGGGAACGTTCTGGGAACCAAAAATTGTTAGCCGGGTTGTATTTTTTGCGATACATGGGAGTTTTCGTGAAATTGACGTGTTTCCATTGGGCGTATTTTCAATGCGCTATTTCAATTTGCGCATTTTGAAGGGTAATGGAACTCAGCTACTGATTTCTAAAAACCCTTTTCATTTCTACAGACCTACGTTTGTGCATCGGTTCCTGATCAAGTCCACCATTGAGGAGCGGATGCAGGCCATGCTCAAAACAGCGGAAAAGACGTGAGTTTTGTCTTAACAAGAGGACAAACGGTTTTTAATGATCCCTTGAAATCAAATTTTTTTTGTGTGTGTGAATTACAAACAACACCTGTCTCCAATTAGCACAAGCAAGCGGCACATTGTGATTCGTACCTTTAGCATCAATTCGTTACAAAGAAAGTGAAAGTGAAATGATTTATTTTCATGAATGGCACAAATGTGTGGTTTTTCAATGCTATAACAAATTGTAAATATTCCCTGCCGCCTTGTTTCGATATGAAATGTCATCAGCGCCTGTCAAATCATTTCAAGGGTTCTTGAAGTGAACGCTAATTGTGGACTTGAGTTATTTGTAGATTTACAGTTTGTTGACCTTGACTTCTCCTTCAGTCACAGTTCTACGCCCATGAAGCATTCGGAGGCCTCTGTGTTTACCGTGGCAGACCTGGCCGAGCTGTTTACAGAGGACGGCGAAGCTCTTGAGTAAACGGTATTTCGACGCTCGCCGCCGGACCTGCCCGTCTGAAAAGCAGTAATGATGAACATTACAATAACAACGACCGTATGTTTGCTTTGCACATTCCCCGTTCTGTACGGCCTATTATACCATGGTGTAATTTATTCATCGATGTACCACACGGTATAACAGTGTTGTATCTGTTTATGTACATTGTCTCGTTGATTTATTTACAAGTCTGTGTCATTTTTATTACCCCCTTGTTGTGTATAAATGAACTATTTTTTTTACAATTTTTTTAATGTTCCTCGTGATAGAAGGCTGGTTTTAACATTAGCAACACTGTATTTGTGATTTTAGTCACAAAGTTTTGAATAGAAAACCCGTAATATCACAAAAGATCCACATTTGTCAAACTGTGATGTGAAGTTGTTCAAAACAGAAATAAACGGCAATGACGACAATGTTGAGAATTACACCCTAATGGTGATGTCTTTGTTGTAGTTGTTTGTAGTTTAACACCTACTTTGTTTGCGTGATGTTGAGGAAGACAATGGAATGACAAACTTTACAGCGCTGGTGTGTGTCCGAGTGTCTTCTATTCTTCCGGCATCCGCAGACCGTTTCAAACATCGTAGCTGGTGCTATTTGCAAGACAAAAGACACGTGACTCAGTGTCCATAAAGCTCATCCAATAAAAAGCTCTTGTAAAAAGTAAAACCATAGTGAGGGGACACAAAGACATTGTATGGCACAAGTACCTTGTTCAAGGACGGGCAAAGAAACCGTGATTATATCTTTCATATTAAAAGCACAGTTCACCCAAAATAAATAAAGATTCTGTGATGAATTCACCATCACGTCCCTTAAAACCTGTTTTATGTGCTTTTTATTCTGTGGAACACGAAAGAATTTATTTTGAGAAATGTTTTTTTTTGTGAATACAATGGAAGTCAATGTTGTTTGGGTACCAACGTTCTTCAGAATAGCTTTTGTGCTCTGCATGCAGAAGAAAGAAAGCCATACAGGTTTGAAAAGATGTCAAAACAAAAAGTTGTCAATAGAAGAAAATTAACCTCTGCATCTCCTTTATTCACTAAAAGGGTGTTATTTATTGAATATATACAGTAATATATTGATGTTTAAAAATGATTCTCTTAAAGCTGGTCCTTCGTAAGGTAACTAACGGACACGTGTTTTTATTTTCTTCATGCATAGATCTCAAAACCATCATGTTGAATTTGGCATCCAATACTCCCTCATTCCCATAAACTGGCCTCTCTCTGTCCAAACACAGTCCTAAACGCATCAATCCAAGGTGTCAGTGAACTGTCCTTGACTCAACGTGACAGGACTTCTATTCAAGACAGTCATTGGGGTTCCCGAAACAGTAAAGCTTTTGCCGTGGCCTTTAAAAACCCGCTCGGACAAAAGAGTGGGATAAAACCAGACGCCACCCCTGCTCCTCCATACCCTTTGCATGACAAACAAACTCCTTGTCGACCGACGCGCGGGACGGTACAGTGCGACGTCTGCTAAGTGGGATGTCGGTAGTGTTTTCGTCCCAAACCTAGTTGGTGGTTGTTACCTTGGAACTCCCTCAACCCGTTCCATTCATGTGAGGAATCTCATTGTTGGGGAGAACATCATTCAAGCTTGTGTTCCAGAGCTGGTGGAGGTTCCCACTTCATTAGAGCTGCGCATCGAAGGGCCGGACAGACGGAAAACACTGCGTCTGACAGCTAGCTGAGGAGGTAACCGAGAAGATTTCAAGGAAGCGGTTGAAAGTTTGGGAAGTACATTTCAGAATCTCCGGTGAAGATGACACCGGTCACCGTGCTGATGTGGTCTCTGTTCTCGATATGGATGACAACTTCTGCTGTGCAGTATGAAGACGGTAAATCAGATTTCATTTTAAGACATTGTTTTTTGTTGTAATATATTCAATTATATATATATACACACTTATGGCAGATATATACAAATAAGCAAGCACATTTAAGTGAAATAAATCTTAAAAGAGCTTTTAAATGTATAAAAGTATTGCATGTTTTGCTACTTCTTACTGTTGCCATTTTTATAGTTGTATTATTTTAATATATAAAGTACACTGTAAAAATGTGTTATGAGTTTATGTATAAACATATGTTGCCATGACTTATTGATCACCTTTTACAGTCTATATATTAAAATCATATGAATTATATTTTCTATATCTGTAATATTCAAACACTGTTGAATAAAGAATCAAAACAGAACATGTGATTAGTTTCTTTCTGCAATAAAAAAACATTAAGATTGAATTATGCAAACATACTGTGAAAAATTCTTGGTTGTCTTAACATTTTTTTTAAAGTAAAATCAAATCATTTTTAATTAAAGGGATAGTTCACCCAAAAATGAAAATGATGTCATCTTGTACTCACCCTTATTGTTCCTAACATAGATGTCTTTGTTCTGCCGACCACACAGGAAGATGTCTGGAAGATTGTCAAATCTCACCCCCCATTGACTCCCTATTTATTTTCCCTACTATGGCAGTAAACGGTGGATGAGATCTGACATTCTTCCAAATTTCTTCCTGTGTGTTCAAAGAAACGTATACATGTTTGGAACAATCTAAATGATTTTATGACATTCTTGGGTGAAGTATCCCTTTAACTATTGTGCATTTTGACTTGTTGAAATGTCTTACCTTATATTTTGACATTACTTAAACTCACCGAAATATGTTGCCATGACGCATCATCAATGTTTACACTGTATTTTCTGTGATGTTCATGATTACTTGTTCTTCACGCAGAACTCAACGAGACTGTCACCTGCACCAACGAGCAGATGCGGGTCATCATCCCCAGTGCCTTTTTTCTGAACAAGGACCCTCCTATTTATGTAGGTTTGCATTTCATAGATAAACCATGTCACGGCGATAAATCATATAGTTTAAACTCGTTGGACTGATCCCTCCTCAGGTCTGGGATCTGCATCTGAACAATCCTGAATGCCGAGGTGTCGAGGTCGAGAACGATTACGTCTTCAGCATCAAGGCCAACCTCACAGACTGCGGCACTATTATGGTACATCTCATTCGTCTCCTTAACAAGATTGTGTGGAATGTGTAGAATCATAAATTTACTCATTTAAAACCTCTGGGAGTGAAGAACTCGCATACGTGTCAGAACATTAAAGACTCTTTAAAAGGTTGTAAACAGTTGTTGCATTGAGAACAGCTACAAATTAAGCGTTATTTGCGGTGAGACTTAAAAATACAAACGATAAATTCTCCCGTTTTACAATCTCTTCATAGGCTGCACGGCCCACGTGCTTCAAACCGTTTAAACCATCCGGATAATAAAATAAAATGTGTTTATTGCCGTATCGTGCTCATCATTATGTGCATTATATTACATGCGGGTTTGATGTCCTTTTGAGGCATAATTTTATTTATTTATTTCCCAAAATGCAAATGTGGAGTGTTGTTCAGTCCTTCCAAATAGGCTGGCCGGAGTGCTTTCAGAGCTCGGTGGGAGAGAGGTGGGGGCAAACATCCATGCGGCTCTAAATTATCCTGATTTATATGGAAATGATGACCGTGTTTTCAGCGGCGGTGAATAGGCCGGCCGTAATTCAGCGTCGTACTTTATAGTTCTTCTTTTATTTGGCCCTACAGCCCGCCTCGAACAGCAAATAAATCTGCACCTGAGACCACGAGTCTCGTTGAGAGACGCTCTCGGCATTCTCTCAGGACTATTTCTTGTAAAGCCAGTAAAAGGTTAACGCAGCGTTGAGAGGGGATAGATTCCCTGCTCATTGTTGTTTTGAGGTTAGACAGTGTAAGAAAAATCTAATCTACTTCCATTTGTGTAGCATAGATTTATATTTACAGATTCACCCAAAAATAAACATTCTGTCATCATTTATTCACCCTCATGTGGTTGTAAACTGTATATGACTCTTTCTTCTGTGGAACACAAAAGAAGATATTTTGAGAAATGTCTCTGTGGTTTTGTGTTCATACAATGGAAGTCAACGTAGGCCAGTGTTGTTTGGTGACCAACATTCTTCCAAATATCTTCTTTTGTTTTCCGCAGAAGAAATAAAGTTAAACAGGTTTGTAATCAGTAAATGATGAAAGAATTTTTATTTCTATCTCTTTAAATGTAAACAAAACAATGCCATCATTTGTGTCTAGACGTGACACGCATTGTTGTGAACGTGTTTGTTGACATGTGAATCAGGAGGTGTGTTTCTAGAGGTTGGAGAGATAAAACGGCAATAAAGTTTGTTTTAGCGGATGTGGTGGGGGGTAGTCTGGCCCGTTCAATAGCGAGCTTCCTTATGTTGCCCTTTAGCTTATACGTTTATTGGCCCGTAAATGTCAACTGGACGTTATTAAACTGTTGAGATGTTATCAGGTTGTAGATTGGACGAAATGCATCAATATAGATTGTTTTAAAGTAAAAAAACAAAGACAAACATCGATTTTTTGGTTGATAAAACCTTGAGCATTTAAAATAGGTTGGAGGCTTGAAAACTATTTGAGGTTTGAGGAACATATGAGTGACCCGGCCTGTGAAAACCCAGCTAAAGTCATTTTGTGGTGATTTACAGATTTTTTTACATAAAATCATCCTAAATAGTGTAAAGAACATTTTTTGACAATATAACCTTGATGTCTTCAATATTGACTGAGTAAGGACATGTCAAAGATTGAAATCATAGTGAAATGAATGCTTGAAATCAAACTTTGACGCTCGTAATCTCATAATTAGATTTTGAGACTTTAGCCTGGCCAATATGAATATTAATGAAACGTGGAATACAATTCATCTTAAAACAAACAATTCTTTGTGAAAACAACATTAAATTCAGTTTTTTGGGTCCGTCTTTTACATATTTTTACAGGAGATGTACCGATACGATATTTCTCCACCGATACGATAGCCGATTATCCAGAGTGATATCTGCCGAGCATTTACTCGCATTAAAGGGATAGTTCACCAAAAATGAAAATTCTGTCATTATTTAATCCCCTTAGGTTGTTCCAAACCTGTATAAATTTCATTGTTCTGCTGAACACAACGGAAGATATTTGGAAGAATGTCAGTAACCAAACAGATCTCATCCCCCATTTGTTGCCATAGTAGGAAAAATAAATACTATGGGAGTCAATGGGGGAAATGACAGGTTTGAAGAGTTTGTAAATTAATGATTTTTTGGATGAACTATCCCTTTAATTAAATTCTGAAGATTAAATTAATATTTCTGAATTTTCTGAATGTTATTAATTCATATAATTACTTTTAATACTGAACGTCAAATTGGTGATTTTTCTTAACAATTTCTATAAACAGAGCACAAATTCATTCACTTTTCTGTCCTCTTTTGATTGACAGAATATATCGGCCCTGATCATCGGCTGTTTTCAAACCAGCGGCCGATAGTGTAAAAATGTGCTTTTATCAACTGATACCGATTACTGGCCGATATATCAGCGCATCTCTCATTTTTATTATATTTGACTTATTTACAGTTACAATATTGACATTTTGGTGGTTCATTTGTACGGTTGCTTAGGGAGCTGATAGATCCTGTGTCCCTTAGGCATCAGACGATACTCACATCGTGTTCACCAACTCCATCCGGAACAACGAAACTGACGTTATCACCAGAAGCTACATCAACATCACATTCGGCTGTCGATACCCCCTAAACTACATGGTCCAGCAGCAAAACGGCGAGAACTTGATCCGAGTGGATGTCAGGTGAACTTTTACTGCTCTCGACATCACCGGTTGAATGAATTTTCTGTCTCTAGGTTCAAAGCTCATCCAGCACTCCACGTGCATTAATGTCTTTCATTAGCACTATTTTTGCAAGCTCACAAAGGCCGAGCCTCGCGCTAATTATTTATTTGAATGTAAACACGAAAAGAAAGCCCTGGGTCTAACTCAAGAGTTTCATTCAACATTCAGCCAGC
This sequence comes from Triplophysa rosa, assembly GCF_024868665.1. Taxonomy (NCBI): domain Eukaryota; kingdom Metazoa; phylum Chordata; class Actinopteri; order Cypriniformes; family Nemacheilidae; genus Triplophysa; species Triplophysa rosa. The sequence continues at coordinate 24,689,541 of NC_079899.1, read as the reverse complement.
AAAACTTTTAAGCCCTCTTCAGTGAACCTTTTACCATTCACCGCTCCGCAGGACAATCACTCTCAACACAGAAGATGGGAATTTCTCCGTCTCCATGCTGCTGTATAAAGATGAAGAGTTTCAGGATAAATGGACCACGGTTCCTTCTCTCACACTCGAGGACAACATCTATGTCAAAGTTTACATGGTTTGTGTTGCGCAGCATACACACACGACAAGCTTTTAAGAAAGCCACCCGTGCATTTTCGTTTGCATGCGGCGTCTAAGACTTACTTGTTATCTTTGTTTTTAGACAGAATTAAAGCTTTCTATAGCTTATGTCTCCGTTTAAAACAACGTCTGGTTTTGTGGGAATGTTCGCTTCCTGAAGGTTTTGTTAAGAATTAGTAGTCAGTGCTGTCTGCTTGCACATTTATCCGAGAAGAATAACACAGTGGTAATAAATAATCCAGAGGAGAAAACCGTTCAAGTAATGCTACCGGACCAAATTTCAATAGAGTACTAGAACATTTCTATCTATCGGCTCAATATTTGTCTTGGAGTAAATATTTTTGGACCAAGTCACTATTTAAAATGTGCCTGATTATTAATGACAAATCTTTTTGGATTAAGCAGGTTCCGGCGAATCTGTTTTTAAGAGTGGAGAGATGTTGGGCCACACCCACCCATGACCCTTACAGCAACATTCAATACATCTTCATCAGAGAAAGGTTTGTGGATATTTGTTTCGAGATGGTTTGACAGGCACTGCTGTCTTTCCTTTTTACATTGTCATTCCCCTGCAACTAAATTAATACAGCACATACTGTCCAATATAATAGTAAATTAATATTCAAATCATTCAACTCATTTTTTCCAACAAATAAAAATCTTTATCAAACAGGTTATGAAAAAAATCAGGAGACCATATTTTCAGTTTTTCTAAAAAAAGAACAAAAGATGCAACGTTAGCAGATCTTGAATACTCCAAAGTAAACAAGTTCATACTCATGTTAAACTTCACAATACTAATGTTTTTACATGTCATTTTGGATAAGTTCAAAAATGAATATATGATAGAATAAGACAGTTTTTTTTCACAACTATCATGCGTCTTTGTGTTCTCTTAATCTTTCAACAAACACTACATACATGAATGGAGACAAAATGGAGTGGTCTCTTAATTTCTTCTGTCACACTTGGAAAAGATGACTCGATTTAATCATTTGTGTTACATTGACGTATAGGCACATTCATTTTTGGCTTTTAGAAATACACAAACTTGGTTTGAATGTTATATTTGAATATATAAAAATGGTACTTTTATCCATAACTTTTGCCTCTCCGTCACCATCTTTGCTTGAAACTTAAAATGAAACGTTACTTTCCGTACTTAATTTTACGTGGGTTGAAGTCATTAATGACATTTAGCGGGAAACTGACATTTCGTACCCGACAGCTCAAATAATAAAACGTTGTCACCGTTATAAAACGTATTCATTGTGAATTGGAGTAAGGAGACTTTACCTTAACCAGCTTTTATCATAAATTTGAAGTACTTTCTCAGCTAATTTTGTTTGTTTTTAAGTTCAGTTTCTACAGTACAGATTACAGCTTTAAATATTAAACAGTGTTATTATTTTAAACGCTATATTAAAACTCATTGTTCACACTCGGTGTGAAAGACCCTCCATCGCCGCTTCTTTTGTCCTTCACTTGAGTTTACATACTTCATTAAGTCATTATCACCATCGGTGTCAGAGGATGTTGTCGGGACACGTCGCTGAAACTGTTGCTAAGGGACGACAAAAAGTATGCAGCCTAATTCATGTGACTATAATCTGCGGCCGTGTGCATTTCAGTTTAACAGCTGTGCCTGTCCTTGACAACCCAGACTCAGATCCTCACCTTCCAGAAATTACTGACTGTGTGAGCTCAACGCAAAATCATTCCCAAACGTACTCTACAAATATAAATCGGACCCACCTTTCTCTTTAAATCAGTTGTCCGGTGTTACGGAATGACCAGACGCTGGACGTGATGAGGAACGGTCAAGGCCCGGAGGCTTTTTTCAGGATACAAATGTTTAAGTTTGTTGGCAGCTCCTACACGGATGTTTTCCTCCACTGCAACATTCAGATCTGTCATAACACAGGAGGAACGTGCCAACCCGTAAGTCACCACTGACACCTACAAAACAGAACAAAATTTGCTAAAAAAATTGTGAAGAAATTAAACTATTAAACACCAAATGTTCTTTAAAACGCTTTAGAGATCAATACATCTTATATGCAATAATCAATCAAGAATAAGATATTAGTATCTTAATATTTTTCTGACAGATTTGTCATATTTGGCTGCTTTATTCTTTAAAAGGTTCTTTTTTCCTTGTTGTAACTTTAACCCCTCAATGATTCACAGAACTGCACCGATGAGGATGCGTCAGTACGAACGCGCAGGGAGGTTGCGTCATCACACACGGTCTCGTACGGACCAATCAGAAGGCTCAGTGTTGACACAGAGAATACTGGTCAGAGTAAGTCTTATGTTTCATATGTTGTGTGTAAGTTATCATGAGTATTCACTGACCGGTTTTAACGCCCAGTTGAACGTCTGTTTCAGGTCTAGATATGCCCCCTGTGGAGACGTTTGTGCTTGGTGGTCTTCTGTTCCTCCTGATCCTCATCACAGGAGTTTTTGGGAAACTTTGGCTGCAGAGCAGAAACTCGTATCCCACTCAAGAAGCTCAGCTCACCCTCTCCAACATCCACCATATCTCAGAAGTGGCCAGCTAACTTGGAAACACACAGACACACACGATTTATATACACACACACAGACATTGTTCTTTGAAATATGCTCCTTTTGAAAGTCTCTGCTAAGCTGTAGTGCATTTTATGCTAGTTCTTTGTTTCTGTCTTTTAATATGATATTAATAAACAATTAAAAACATATTTTGTCTTTCTAACAGCTTTCTATAAAAGAAAATGCAAATACAGTATATACTGTTGTATTTAAACGTCCAAACGGTATTTGTAAATTACGCTAGACTATATCAAACCAAGAGGAATTTATTTTTAAGAAAGCAAATGCACGCTTTAAGCTAAACATGCCACAAAAATATTTTTTATGTGGGTTTTGAACAATCGACATACTGTTCAAAATAAATACTTCTATAAATGTATTTGAAATGTCTAATGTTTCTGATACATATTGCTATTTGATTTCTGGTTTGTCCATCATCAACAGATCACCCGTTTGAAACTTCGAACACATTAAACAAACATTTTAACAATTGAAAAAAAGAAAAGAATAACTTGTATTAAATAAATATGATTGAAATGGTCTCCTGAGCATTCAAGAATAAGTTAGTTAGTAGAGTACAACGTAAACTGGTTAAGAGCGTGAACATGAGTGTTCTTTATATTCATATTCATATAGATTTATATAATATATAATAGAGAGACTTGACTCAAAAGTGATAAAGACTGAACAAAACACCCTGAGGCATCCTCATTTTACAATTATTTTGGAAATGTTACATTTTGTTAAGTTTTTATAGAAAAGGCTGTTTTTCTGTTATAGTTAGGTTAGGGTCTTGATAAACCCAATATTAAGGTTTATAAATCATACTAGATTTTTAATAAAAACATGTTTTCTGGGAGGGTTGGGTTTAGCATACAGTTTGTATTAAAGTCATTTAGTCCTTTGAACATTGATACCCAACATTTGTGTGTTTGGGTTTGCCAACCGCCTATAAAATCAAAGAAGAAGATAAAGATTAGTGTAATTTGAGTGTGTTTGTGTGTATGCGTGCGTGCGTGCGTTTTGACTCCGCCCACCGGTGGGCCGCAGTTCTGTACATTGTCGGTCAGCTGCTCACACAGATTTCAACAGAAATACACAGATAGCAGCGAAATCATAACACACTGTCAATATTCTCGACTACACACGAATGACCGAAAACACGACACATTACTTCACTGAAGACTGATCAACAGATCGACGGTAAGACACTTTCATACTGCATGCGTGTGTTTACTTCAACTTGTTTCCTCAGCGGCTCAAATCAATCAAACAGGTGAGTTTATATAAATGACATCAAACGCTTACTTGACCTCTAAATATGATCATTTATATTCGTCAGTCTAATGTGGTTATTTATTTTATTTGTGTGTTTTTATTTCGTTGCAGAATTCACGGCTAACGCGCTAATGCTAAAGCGTTGTTTATGTTTTACGTATGACAGCACCGACTTACCATAATACACACATAAGAATGTTTGTAAACGCTTCAGTGGTGTGTGTTCATTGATTATTGGTGTAAAAGTGCTCATGACACTGTCATGTTACTGCTGTCAGTCCGTATATTTCGCATGCTTTGGGTTTCATGAGTGTTGACTGGATCGTCTCAGATTGATCTCTAGAAAACGAGAATTGCGGTCGATGACGTCACGAGTGTGGGTCATGTCATATTTAGGAATTTTTGTTTTTTTAGATTTATTCATTTTAATTCTCTCTGTCTCTATCTATCTAGCTAGCTATCCGTCTTTCTGTCGGTTTCCTCTCTCTATGTTTTCTCTCACACTTCTCCCCCTGTCTGTCTGTCTGCCTATCTCTCTCTCACTTTCTCTCTATCTTTCTTTCTATCTATCTGTTTTCCTCTCTCTCTTTTTCTGTCTGTCTGTCTGTATATCTATCTTTCTATCTGTCTGCATACCTCTCGCTTACTTTCTCTCTATAACTAGGTATCTGTCTTTTTATCTGTTTTACCCTCTCCCTTTTTCTGCCTGTCTGTCTACCTCTCTCAGTTTTTCTTTATCTAACTTTTCTGTCTGTCTGTCTGTCTGTCTGTCTGTCTATCTTAAATATAAGATATCATACTCAACCAGCCTATCTGGTCCTCTAATAAAGAGTGAAGTCCTAAATGTGGCCCATGTTGGGATCATGTTTAGGGTCACGTTGTGTTTGGGGGTCAGTAAAGTAGATCAGTTTGTAGTCTGTTGTGATTACCTGACCTGTTGTGACCTGTTAAGCAGTTGCTTGTGCAACCATTCCAGATTACTCTGGCAATGCACTTGAGCTCTATGCCAAACACTCAGTTGTTTTGGTCTTGCAAAAGGAGTCATCACATGTCTGCATGTAGGCATTGTACACAAACATTTCGCAATGTTTATATCCAGCTGGCATTAAGTGGCCATGTTGAAGTCAGCTTGATAATTCAAAGTTTTCACCCTGCTATGACAGACCCCCAACTAACCTAGACTGACTGCATTTAGGTCATGCCGATTGAGACTAACTGCTCACGTCCAGCCAGGCCCTGTCATGTGTTGGGGAGAGCAGCGTCTTGAATGACTTTGCAGTATCTGTATGCGAGTGTTTCTTTTGAACGAAAGCCAGGACTGATTCCTGTAACATGCCGTTCAAATACGAGGGGTCATGTTCCTTCCCAGTCCTCGAAGAACGGCTGTGACCCGAAGGAGAGTTGTGAAATGGCAATGCAATGGTTTAGCGATTTGGTAAACATACTGCAAGAGGGCACCGGGTTCTGATTTATTTTTCGGAGCTGAGGGGGACTTGCCACATGAACAGCAGGCTTAGATTTTAAGCCTTGTGTTATGTTACACCCAAACATGTGTGTCCAAAATAAGATTATAATATTATCGTTGTCGACACAATCATACATACAGTATTTCAAAATGGGAATAAAAACATTAGCTACATTTGTTGACGTGTATATTGCAATAGGCATCAGAACTAATGGTTTGTTTTCTTTTGTTTCACAGTGTTTGGTGTAGCCTCTTTGGAACAAGACAATCATTCATATTTGCAATGGAGGAGCTTCATGTCCATTGCTTGAAATGTGTGAACCGAAGATGTATGATAAGACCGGAAGCTAGTGTGTCCTGTGACCTCATGGGTTGCCCTCTTGTGTGCGGAGCCATTTTCCACTCATGCAAACTGAATGAACACCGCTTGCTGTGCCCGTATGAAAGAGTGCCATGTCTAAACCATGGATTCGGATGTCCATTTACCGTCCCCAGAGTCAAGATGGCTCAGCACCTTGAAACGTGTCCAGCCAGCGTTGTGTGTTGCACTATGGAATGGAACCGCTGGCCGGTGAGCTATGCCGATCGCAAGTCCTACGAGAATTTGAGTAAGGAAGTTTGTGATGTGGAACAGCTTGATATGGCTTTGGCTCTTCAGGATCAACGTATGCTGTTGGAGTCTCTGAAAGTGGCAACCACCTTGACGAAAACAGTGGAAGTGCAGAATCAGGAAAATAAAAGGATGAACTCTGACCCATGTGAAACAGAATTGATAGAAACGGAGGAGGAAGAATACGCAATCTCAGCGGAGAACAGTAGAGACTTTGCAGCCACTTTGGAAGTTCTTAATAGTGCAAAGAATATCGACTTGATTGTGGAAGATCCTAAAGGTAAGGAGAGAAATGGAGTTTGTGTAGGTGGCAAGAATGGCGATGGGGACTTTAGGAATGAAGAAATGAAGGAAAGTGATACGGACTCAGACTCTGATCTGGGAGCTGTTGGTGGAGCCGACTGTCCTTTTCCAGTGGACCCAGAGGAAGAAGGAGATGATTGGTTGGTGAACATGTCTTCTGAGGAAGAGGAGGAAGTGAATGGTGGGATAGAACTTAACGGACTCAATGGATTTCATGAGGAAGGGGACGAAGACAACCGGGACAATCTTGAAGATGCATCCTTAAATGTCAGGCAGGTGTTGCCTTATCATTCCATGCCTATTGTAGCACGGGAGCCAGAAGTTGCTCAACTACCTCTTGCTTTGCCTATCCCTCTGCCTAACTTGATGCACAACAACGTCCTGCACCATTTGCCTTTAAGGATTGAAGACCGATGGCTGGAGCGCAAGTTGGAGAACCTCCAGGCACTCAGGGGCGTGAACTTGTTTACACTCAATGGGCGAAAGGCACTGTTGTACGACCCCTATTTGTTCAAAGCCAAGATGGAGGACAAGTCGGTTGACACGTCTGACCTTGAAGTGGCAGATGATCCAATGGGCCTTAATGGCATTGACCTCATCACGGCCGCCTTGCTCTTTTGTTTGGGTGACTCACCTGGCGGTAGAAGCATCTCAGACAGTCGCTTTGTTGACAGGTATCGCATCGACTTGGGCACCCAGACCTTTTCCCTCCCTTCTGCAATACTGGCCACCAGCACCATGGTGGGCGACATCGCCTCGGCGTCCGCCTGTGACCACGCCAGTCCACAACTATCCAACCCCAGCCCGTTCCACAGCCTCAGACTGGACCTGGTCTTGGAGTGTGTCACTCGCTATCAGACCAAACAGCGCTCTATGTTCACCTTCGTGTGCGGACAGCTGTTTCGCAGGGACGAGTTCTCATCCCATTTTAAGAATGTCCACGGGGACATCCACGCAGGTCTTAATGGATGGATGGAGCAGAGATGCCCGCTGGCGTATTACGGATGCACGCACTCTCAGAGAAGATTCTGCCCCTCGGTACAAGGTTCTAGAATCATCCATGACAGACATTTGGGCTCTTTTGGGGTCCAGCCTGGCTTAGTAGCTTGTCCAGATGAACCATTTGCAAGAAGCGCCTGTCATTATGGCTACCTCTGTGACCGTCTGAGCGACCTGCCCTTTGAGTTACTCCAACATATTGCAGGCTTCCTCGATGGCTTCAGCTTGTGCCAGCTGTCCCGGGTGTCACGCACTATGAGGAATGTGTGTGCCAGTTTGCTTCAGGCCCGTGGCATGGTGGTCCTGCTCTGGGAGAAGACAAAACGCGATGATGGAACCTCATCCTGGCTGGTACAAGACAAGGTATTTAAAGTTGTTTTTGAGTATTCTGAGTAGTGCTATCATGGTATCAAATATTATCGTGGTCAAAGGAATTCACTGTATCGTTATTATCACGGTAACTATTGCTGTGGAATTTTTTCATAAATACTGCTCTCAATTTCATTCATATTTGATTTTATTTCGTGCAAAGAAAAAGTCTGTAATCGTTGAAAAATGTCAAATGGTTGTTGAATAACGTTCGATATTATTAACACAATATCAATAATCATGGCTTTTAATATTGTCAATAATACTAATATTTTGTGACCCTTATATCAGAGCACTCCATATGTAAAACTAGTGGTGAAATAATGTTATTATTGGCTGCTATTGATACCTAGTATCTACAATTGATATCGTATCATATCATGCAAATAAATGGCTATAAAATTACAAAATGAATGTTAAAAAACATTATTTACAAATATTGTGTAATATTATGTACATATAGCAGACGCTGTTATGCAAAATTACTTATATAATCGACTATTTAACAAATCTGTTGGTAGATTTTGATATGAATAAAACAAAAATTTGTAGTTTTATTCTATATCTGTTTTAATCTTGCTTAAAAACTGTATGTGATGCATAGATACAAATACCAAAACCTTAATAAACCTTCTATTTTTAGGTGTGGAGATTCAGTACCGCCTTTGACACTGTGAACGAGTGGAAGTTCGCCAACATTTCCAGCATGGCAGACCACCTGAAGACCTGCAAGTATAACACAGTAGCACGCAGAGAAGACGCCGTACCGCTCCCGTGCATGAGCTTCACGAGAGAGCTCACGAAGGAGGGACGATCTCTGCGCTCAGTGCTGAAACCAGTCATATAGACGGTCAGAAACAGACAGAAATGCTGCTCAGAGGTTTTGATTTGTTTTATCATACATCAGATGTGCTGATAGACATTTTACACGCCTTATTTGTTCAACAGAACGGCACTTTTTTATGGCAAAGTAGAAAAAACTCAAGCTGTAGCATCAAGAAAATAAACCACTTTTGGAAGAGACGTTTTTCTATTAAATAATATCTTCAATGTATAGATGATGGTTTTTCTGTCTTTTTCAAGGTTTTTTTTACAAGTTTATTTCTTTGTTTGATTTGTAGCATCAAACCGGAAACAATGAATCGTTGAAACGATGGAAACGACCAAAAGAAATCTGTTGACTGTGGGTTTCTAATGCATGAACTCAAGATGCATGTGTACTGTATCTTGAGACTATTGTCCAAAATTCTAACAAGCATTTATGCCTTTTAGTTTTTTTAACAATATACTTGATACTCACACGCAGCGATTATTCTGGTCTTTCCGTCTTTTGAAAAAACAACGTTGGCCAACTTCACTGGTGCCATTACGTTAAATTACCTGCAAAAAAGACATTTGTGTAAATGTCAATGATGTGCTGTTTGACAAACTGCTTTCAATCGTCTCGATTACGAGTCGCTGCACATAAACCTGCAAGGACGGGTACGAGGACCGCTGATGTAGCCTGTTAAGATGTGTGGTCGCACACAATGCATGTGGAGATATATTTCTCTGTCTCTCAGGGGTTTGACACGAAGCATGTTCCGTTACACCAGTTTGTCTGTGAGACAAAGATCATCGATGGCAATTTATTACTTGATATTTCTCTTCCAACATTACCTGGGTTTACTGCAGGGATGTCCAAACTTGCTTCCGGAGGGCAAGTGTCCTGCAGAGTTGAGCTCAAACACACTCACAGATCGATGTTATGAATGATCTGATTCAGGTGTGTTTATTAGAGATGCAGCTCTGCAAGACCGGTCTCCAGAAGGAGGACTGGACAGCCCGGTTTACGATTAGAGTCCAGTTTTACCTATATGTCTATTCAGGTGTATAGTTACAGTGTTTCAGTTTGGTGACATCCTGAAATGTTGCAATATTTTAATCTTTGCCTTGTTTGATACTTTTTACACCACTTATTTTTGAGAACTTTTCACAAAGGTATGACTTCTGATACAATGTTATGAAACATCCGAGTGATCTCTTTTTAAAGACATCTGTCAATATGCACAATGTCTCTTTGTCTTTTGGAGTGATTGTTACTTATACACTGTAGGTTTTTCAACTATATATTTATATATATATATATATATATACACACACACATGCTTGTATGAGGGCACTTGGCTATTTAGTGTTTATTTGTTTGAAAAGTTAATTCACTCCATGGTTTCCACTTTTTCTTAAAGCAAGTATACATTATCACCAAATCCTGACACCTGCTATACATGTCTGTGTTCATTCTGTCATCTTTCATGCATGCTAGTGTCCAAAAGACTCTTTTTTAAAATAAGACGTTTGATGTCCTTTTTTATTAAAGTTACAGTTTCATATGAATCCTTAGTTGCGTTTTGTCAAGATTCTATAATAAATTGAGGAAATCCAAAGACTGGTGAGCTACTTCATTGAGCATGACCACATGCAAACAACAGATTACATAAAAAATTTATGAAGCTACGAATTTTTTTTTTTTTTAATTTAATTATTATGCAAATTAGCTGGGACAGAAATTATTTTGCCAGTAATGACATTAACCCTGTAACGTCTGGGTAATGCTTTGCTCCACTGTTTTTAAATATTAAAAGTCATGGAAATTAATTCGAGTTTGGTGTGGCTACAGATGATATTTTAAAATGTCTTGATTCCTTTAGCAGTGATACCAGAAGTGCTTTAATGTTTTTGCCACCAGGTGCTGCTGCAGTTTACAACATATACATCAGAAACTGCAAGAGAGAAACTGGAAATTATTATTATTATGAAACATATTTCTAATGAGATAATAAACTCTTTAAACAAATGACAGGAAAACATTCTTTTAAAAATGTTCATAGCTTCATAAGTATTTTATAATCTGTATGTATGAACATTAACAAGGTCATTTTTATATAATCCTTACAATAAGATACAGTGTCTCGCTTTCAGTATTGTCTATCACAATATCATTTCGCCTCTGCACCAAAACATCCACATGACAAAACATGATAAATGTCCCGATGCCCCAGAGCCGAGCGACTGGTCGGGTGGGCTCATCTGCTGGTGGAACCCTAATGGAAATGGGCTTTTACAGAAGGTCTGGTGGAGTTTAAACAGCTGATATACACGGAGCCTCCAAATGCAAAAAACGTTTAGATGGTAAAAAATGACATTTTGACATGCAAAGTGTCTTTGTCTTGTTCTGTAGTACAAATATCTAAACATTCTTAAATCAAAATACAATTACTTGACAAGAAAAAATACCTGAGATATTTGGTTATACTTGTTTTATGAAAAATAATATAAGAATTAAGTTTATGGTAAAATAAACTTGAATTAAGTACTTGAGAAAAAGGAGAATGTCATTTTTTGCAGTGTAAACACAAAGCGTAGCATTGTGCTTTGTAAACATTCAATCATCCTTTAAACAATGTTGGTCATCTATCGGTCAGTGTCAAACCATTACCCCTTGAAAGCTTAAGGCCGTTATTATAAACGGACCCCATCAAAATAAAAAGACTTTCCATCACTTTTCAGAACACAAAATATTTCATGCAAAGTGCTCTTTCAGGATCCAGCTTTACATAAAACAAAATGTAAGAAATAAAACACATTTCTAGTGCAGCTGATGATAATCAAACACCAGCACTAATCAAACGGACTCAGAATGGATATTGGAACAGCCTTAAATCTAAATTATAAAAAGTAGATATTTCAAGTTTTTTAATCACAAACATTTACATGATCAACAGCAAACAAGTGAATGAACGCTGTCACCTTGCATCTCTGACAAACATGTAACAGAAAAAGCAAACAAATGCCTAATGCTGAATATTTGAAATAACTATTTGGCTACAATAAAAATGGTTTAGTAATCGGATACTCCACCTTTATGATTCTTCTCAAATGTTAATCTGGACGAAATAATAGACAATACAAAATCAAGCATTACAAGAAACAAAAGATCACCCAGATAAAGTGCATAAACAAGAACATTCATAGGAAAACAATTCAAGGAACACGTTTCAAAAATACGAACGGAATAAATCAATTCTGCAGCACTATAATGGAATTTTTCCACTGTCTGCATTCAACAACGCATCTTTGCAAAGCAGCTTTGTGTAGATGTGTCACCAGAACTGATGGTCAGGGCTGAATGAAGAAGCCAGGGCGGGTGACAGAATGTTTGTGTATACTATCAGTGGCATTAAAGCATGACCGGAGTCCCTCTGGGAGGAAGTTACGTGATCGCCCCACGTGTCACTCCGGTCAGACTCCAGCGAGCAGCTCGTGGATAAACCGATACATCTGCACCGTTTGAGAAGATAGAGATGATAAAAGTGCTGTCACGCCAAAACTGCATCAGTCATCCTGGATAGCAGTAGATAAAAATCACACACGAAGATCACAGATGTCAGATCTTACCAGTCTTCTATGAGACGATGAGCAAAGACCTACAGATCTGATCTGAAGGAAAGTGGAATTATAGATGCCTGATGCATTCGCCCCACAAAAATGTATCTGCGATACCGAAGCTACTTTAAAAAATGTCTGAATGTGACTTGTTTCAGATAAAAATATTAAACCAAGCAGCATTTGAAAACATGATGCAAGAGACTTTATTGCAGAACTATCGTCCCTTTTCTGAACCGTGGTCAAGGTGATTTATCTATATATAGTCAGTACACAGATAGCAAAGACTAAAAAGAGGGTCAAATAGCATATATTTAAAGGGATAGTTCACCCAAAAACTAAAGTTCTGTCATCATTTTCTCACCATCAGGTTGTTTCAAACCTGTATACATTTTTTCCGATGAACACAGAGAAAGATATTTGGAAGAATGTCAGCAACTTTCAGTTCCAGAACATCATTGACCACCAAATCAGGGAAAGAATTTTGTATTTTTATGTTCTTTTGAACACGAAATGAGATATTTTTAAGAATTGAGGTAAACAAACAGTTCTAGGGCACCTTTGACTACCATTTAAGATTTCCTACTATGGTAGTCAATGATGTCCCAGAACTGAAAATTACTAACATTCTTCCAAATATCTTTCTCTGTGTTCATCATTTATACAGGTATGAAATGACATGAAGGTGAGTAAATGATGACCGAATTTTCATTTTTGGGTGAACAATCCCTTTAATAACATCAGCAATCATGTTAAACACGTTTCCTTACATGTAGACATACATTTTTGCATTATTCTGGATGCATCAGAACACATCAGTGCACCTGTTTATCAGGTGAGGTGGTCCGGGTACCTGTCTCACCCTCGCTCTGAGAATGACCCGTCTGTTCCCGCTCATTCTTCATGACTGTGGTGTCAGACGGGCTCTGATGAACGCATGCAGCTGGATCTGATGAGCTCTCATGAATCTGAGCCATGCTGTGGTCGTCTCTCCTGCAGAAATTCAAAACAGCAGTGCTAAAACGGAAAGCGTGACACTATTTTTTCATGTTGCATCTACTCTGAGGCGACCAGAAAACATATAGACGTGTGAAAGATCTGCATTCATCAAACTGAAGCATCCAGCTGTAACACAACATGATGAATTTGTCTTCTCACTGCAGCTGTCACTTTACTTTTCACTTGAATATTTAGAAGAATTCAGCCAAACAAGCTTAAAGAAAAAAGAACATGCCAAATATTTTCGGCTGAAAGCAAAAAAAGAAAACAAAAGGCTTTTAAGCGATCCCAGGACCCTCGTAACAGGATGCAAAAGAAGAAAGCTTCATTTGAAAACATCTGCTTGTTAATGAATGCAGATTGGAGGCTTTCTGGTGACTTTTAAAAACAGCAGATGTGCATATTTTACTCTTGCCAATTAAGAAAGTCTTCCCTGCTGTGTTGTTCATGAGCATCTCTTCCATTAGAAGCATCTTTACTGGCACAAAAAGTATTTGGCCACTTAAGCTAAACTCAAGAATGCAAATAGAATGCATTTTATACTCCAAACCATGCAAACCGAGTACCATTTATGTTAAAGCAATAGAGCAAACCCGTTCCGCGACGTTTGTTAAATTTCTTTTGTTTCATACTAGCAATAAAAATCACCTCGTAGTTAAGTAATGGCTTTAGAAATGTGAATCTTGTTTTGAGAAATGCTCTGGTAGCATTTGTTTGCACATGACATTTGGTTTGATATTTCTCATTTAATGCACTGACATTTTCATAATAACATTAAGGCATCCTCTGAGGCGGTTTGTTATGTTTAAGCGGGTTAAACAAGCTAATACAAGATAACAAAGAAGAAACAAACAAAACTGCAAAAAGAGATATTTAGATACTCACTCAAAATCCTCTGGACATGGGCTTAAAAGTGTTACTGGTCTGCAGACAAACAACAGAATAAAAATAACATACTGTATGTCATACACGTAAATACGTGATTCCTCATGAAGGCACTTTTGTCATGTGGAAGTTTTATCATAGAAGAATGCGTGGGTTTTGGATAAGGCTAAAACAAAATGAATGTATAAAAGGCATTAAAAAATGGTGTGATGATCTAAACATTTGCAGAGGAAGTTACCGTGTCACTAAAAGATAAACAGTTGAAATATCTGATTTTAGTTATAATAAAAATAGCAAAAACACTCTTCATGCTGTGAGAGCCGGTGGTTTGTTTTAACATTAAAGACTGCCTTCAACATGATAAATGCCCGTCTCTTCATTTCCCCCAATGATGTGACTAACAGATACCTGATTGCTTTTATAATTAAATTCACCTGCATGAGAAAGAAACACCGTTAGCTTGTTGATGTTTTGCGGGGATATGAACGAATGGCCTGTGATGTGTGCCAGCACACAGATGACACATGAATAGAGCTTTAGTAAAACCGGAGTTATGTGTCTCTCATGAGCGTAAATGATGCAGATTATCACTACAATCAACCGATGACATCACATAACAAGACAGGAAATCTTTAAAAAATATAATCTGGCACTGTTTAAAAAAATGATTAATGTGTCTCAGTTGATTCTTCTAGTCAGCAAAGACATTTGAAGAGAAAATTGAGACTTTCGCTTAAGTTAAGATTTGAGTATTAGTGTCATTTTTTCTTCTTTTAATGAAACACCTGAGGCAAAGTTAAACCTCCATTAAATGTCTCGAGCTATGAAAGAGCGAGTTCTCATAGTCCTTCTGGGAATGAATGGCAGAAATATACCGTATATAAACTCAAAAAGGTTTTGCTATTCATATCTTTATCCAACAAATGATCAGAACAGGAGGAACTGTCCGGTAAAACTGCTTACGTCTCTTCTTCTAGAATGGTCTGCACTGGCAGGTAGCCCAGGCGGGGATGTTTGGTGAAGTATTTCTTCGAGCGGAATTTGTTCTTTAGTACTTTGGTGAAGTCACGCACATCTTCACCGGAGGTCGTCTGTAACAGACACACAAATACACTACCGTTGTCACGAGCTTTGGCTTCATCATTTTACAGCAGTTATTTCTGAAGAAACATTCTCCAGTTATTCTTTTGGTAAAGAGCAATACGGTTTCATTACCATTTCTTTTCTCCACAGACATTTATTTTAAAAAATTAAGTCTGTTCTGTGTGCTTAATGTTTTTTGATGAGAATCGATTTGGGAAATGGAAAAAGAATAAGCTATGGTGAAAATAAATATGATTTTTACCTCCCGAGTTCTGCTTTCATGAGAACAAACTTTTGATATAAAACTTAGTCAAAAAGATGCAGATGCTCACAGGGGTGCAGTACTCCACCATGGGGTAGCTGAGATGACGGTTCTTGACGACCTTTCCCGAGAAAAAACACGTCTGACACACGTTGTAGTTAAAGTGCTTCAGACTTCGATACCTGAGAACAGACAGTTAAACACTGCTATTCTGATCTATCAGTGCAGTTTAAAGGAGATTTGGTGATGGTTGATTTTGGTCTACCTGAATCCCATCATAGGGCAGTCTTTACAGATGGTACATTTGGTCTGGTGTCTGGCCGTTTCTGCTGCGGCGACTCTATGAAGCACAGGTAACCACACCATCGACTGCGGCTCTAAATGCATCCAATCCACAAACTGCTCCTGCTCGATGAAGTCTTCGCCGCCTACCTGAAACCCAAAGCACAGAACGACCTCTCGTTCATTACGGCTCACATTTCAAACACCATAAAATAATGAAGTTGGCTGAGTCTAAAAGCTCTCTAATGGTCTATTCATCATTTCAGAAGCGAACTACAACTCCTCATTACTTTTCTGGACAAAGGTCGAGGGACTCATTAATAATTTTGCTAGTGCTGCCAATGGGGTCTCACTGTCCGTCCCAACGGCATACAACTCTTACTACAGTTATGAATCAATTACAGCAAGCCAGTAAAAGCAGGACAATCAGGAGGCTTTAATTACATGGAACATTAAATGAAACGAGCGCCAGTGTGACACAAGTACAAGCTTGAAGTGGAGCGTTCTGTATATATATATGTGGATGTCACAAAGCACTCCATCATATGATATCGAGAATTGATGCGCATAAATCAAGTGAACTTCATTTGAATATCTTTAGTGGTTTGTGCATTAGCTGTGAGGATTGTCAGGCGTACAGATTCAGAACCGTGTGATAAAATCTCACTCCGAGTTGATCATTTATTCATACGTCAAAACTCGTTGATCTGTAGCGATGAGGTTCAATTAACAAATAAACCCGCCTGTGCATACGTTTAGTTATCCAGCGCCTTCCTTTCGGAATTTACAAACGTCACATACACTCGAGTTTTGTGCCATTATGTATATCATCATTATGACTTTTCTATGTGAAATGATTCATTTATTCATGAATGCATATATAACTATATATTATTAACGTTATCTTAGGGTTCATGTTTCCTTTACCCTACTAATTAATTGACAGTTACACTACATTTGTAAACCTTGGGACTTATTTGCGCTTTTACGAGGATGATCAAAATGATTATACGAGTTTGTCTGGATTTAATAGCGGTTTGTGTGAAACTGTTGGTGGTAAATCCACACTGATGGTCATATAAAACTGCAGAATAGCCTTTGCCATCACTGTTCAACATTGTTAACCGTTTCCCTCAGATTCTGAAACTTAAAAGTGCGTGAAAGCTTTTTTTTTAAGTTATATTTTTGGGCTTCTTGCCTTAATTATAGGACAGTGTAGAGTGACAGGAAGTTATTGTGGGGAGAGAGCGGAGCGGGTTCGGGAAAGGACCGGGACTCGAACTCGGGTCTCCAAGGGCACAGTTGCGTCACATATCTGGAGTGCCGTCCACGCAGCCACATGCTCAGACATGTGAAAGCATTTGAGACTGAACAAAAAGAATGAATACTCCATTTAAGATATGTAAGCCCCTTTTCAGATAAATAAATGCAAAACATTGCTAATCTAGGGTTAAAAACTCATTTTGTGTTAACAGTCCAATATATAGTCGGAGGGTGTGGCCTTGTGGACAGTGCTCCAGAAATGTAGCACATCTGCACTTTGGGCGACCTGAGTTCAAGTCACGACTCGAGGTCCTTACCCGGCCCCACCCACTTTGCTTGTACATTATAAAAAAACAATATATAGTATACCTCAAATACACATATAAAATCATAATTTAAATACAATAAGCATTGGGCTGTAATGTTGTCAAATTGTTTTTATTAGCGGTGACTTTTCTGGGTGGAAAAAGGTCTGCAGTGTGAATGGTGACATCACCAAGCAAGTTCAAATGAATTTCTGTGGTTACGGACAGCGTGACACTGACGATGCCTGAAGGCATGAACTTGCACTGAACCCAGAACATTTCATTAAACTCACATGCTGAAAGCAGCTACGGACGCTGGGCTCCGTGTTACCGCCTCCAAATGCCGCAGCCTCCCCGAGTTGATGTGGGATTCTGATGCTGGTGTGAAGCAGTACAGCCAGCTGCCTCTGGTCACACACACCTGCAGCGCTGGCAACCTGAGCGAACAGATCTGTGGAAGGACATTTCTGTGACCTCTCTGTGTGGACTTAATTGAGTAGTTCACCTTCAAAATGAAAATTCTTTCATTGTTTACTCACCCTCTCGTCATTTCAAACTTGTATGACTTTCTTTCGCAGAACACAAAAGAAGATATTTTGAAGAATGTTGTTAACAGCCCCACATTCACTGGCATCGGTCGCAATAGAAGTGAACGGGGGGCTGTTCTGTTCCCAACATTTTTCTAAATATCTTCTTTTGTGTTCTGCAGAAGAAAGAAAGTCATACAGGTTTGAAATGACAAGAGGGCGAGTAAATGATGAGAGAAGTTTCATTTTGAAGGTGAACTACTCCTTTAAGGGAATACTGGGATGAGAAAACTTCACGACGATGGGGAAATGATGCATTTCATTCTAACAAGAGATCTGACTTTTAAATGAGTCTCTAAAACATGCTGAAGTGGTACAGAGGTATTACAGTAAAAAAATAAAACAAAATGGGATTTTGTGCCACATATATTCACGAAGACTGCAGAGTACTTGCATTTGTACTTGTCCTCCAGTTGTCCTTTTGAAAGAGAGAACAAGCCGATCTTCACGCACAACACCTGAACTTTTCCACTTCTGTCACTATCAAAGATGCACACAGAAACCGCATTTTTTCTACATTTTATTTCTTATCCCAGTTGTAGTGTTTTCATTGATAAGAATACAGATGTTGAAACATTGGAAAATTAGCAGTAAACATATGTATAAGAAACAGTAGATTTTACGATGTGGCTAATTCGTATTAATTCACACATTCTCATTCACACGATTTGCTTTCGCACCAGTGACGTTAGGGGTGGGACTTTAGTATTTCTTTTTCTCTAGTAATCATATGTTTTTGTACTATCACAACCTACGAATTCATTCTAATAAGCCACCTCGTAAAATAGCTACTAATTCCCGTGAGATCATGTTGTAGATTTTCAAAAGTTGTACATATTGTGGTTTTTGTGGCCTAGTACATATACATTATAGTAACCCAAAAACGTCTATATGCTATGTATTGCTTTGACATACAGTATTTATATTTTACTTACCAATAGATGCCACTTGGTTTGACTTTGTATATATCTTATACACACACACACACACACACACACACATAACAATCTAAACATACCTATCATAGACTTTTAAAAGCCAGTTGAGACACAGATCCACACATAAAGGGACGTTGATCAGATGTGGGTGAACCTGCTGAAGTTGTCTATAGATTGTACAGAGACAGTTTATGATGTCTGGAACATCTAGCAGTTGTTCATTATGAGCGAGTTCGTGTTGATCAAAGACGCCCTGGGCTACGCTGAGGTCCAGAAGATCCACTGAAACAGACAGACGATATTAACATGCGATTTCATCTTGGTTCTAACTCCACAACGGATTTAATTCAAGGCACTTTAATGAAAGTCACCAGCGCGCAACTCATCCGACGGCGCGTAATGAAAATTCCCAGCTGAAATGGAGGTGAAAATGATATTTCTTATCAGCATTCATCAGATTTGCAACCAATTATAAGTTTCAATATTACACACGATGTGAAGCAATAAACCGACTGCAACGTCTGCTACCAAAACACCATCCAAGTCACTTGACGGAAGGCTGTTTCTGCATAGTTTGCACTGTACTGATGTTATCAGCGGGTGCCTCTGAAGCTTTCAGAAAACCTAGCGTAGCACTGGAAGCCAGAGACTCATGGATGGTGTACCATAAACGCCCTAAACGTGCATGACAAAATTACCAAAGAGAACTCGAGATTGCTTTGTCAAAATTGCCTCCTGTAAGTGGTTTCTTCTCTTCATGATTTATTCAGTCATTTAGAGCAACAAAGTGAATAAAAGTGGTTCGTTGTCAATGGGAGTTGCCGATTTGAGGCGTCATGAGTGACAAAGTTGAGTGGCAAAGTTAAACGAAGAGTAATTTTCTGATTCATTGAAATGTTATTACAAGCAAAACATCTTCCTTGAACAGCGCTTTACCTAAAGTTGTAAACAGAAGAAGAATATCTACAAGCTTGTTTCTTTGTATTACAGCATGGACTGAATGGGGTTTGTTCTCTTGTTTCTTGTTCATTTTCAACAAAAAGCACAATATTGCATTCATCTTTAAATGAAACATATACTCACAGCAAAGGGCTTTCTGTAGCCGACGGCTCTTCATGGCTGTGCGGTAGGCGGAGAAACGGACCTGACTGAGATCAACTGAGGGTTGAGAACATACAGAACATAAATCAGAAATGTCTGTAAACATCATCTCACTGAAAAAAGGTCCTCAAGATATATTTCCAACAACTCCACACACATGACAGCTTGCATACTAAGATGTATTTTGTATGCATGCAGACTGCTTGACATTGATTGACAGGTGACAGAACAGACCCATCGACTGAAATAGTTGTGTCATCTGAGGATGGTCCCAGGACGTGGTCTGCTGCTCATGACTAAACGTAATTAAAATGTAATACATTTATTATGGTTTAACAATATTTAAAATGGCATTTTAGTGAAAACTACAACTGCTATTGTAAATTTGTATACGGTTGACAAAACTTGTTTAAAACACGTTAAAGCATAATGTCATTTTACAATAGACATGCTGTTTGTTGTTAGGGTAAATAAAACTTACTTGATATAATACGGGACGCCATTTTGAAAAACAGCTCTCTGCCATGGGCACTGAACGGAAACTGTTTGGGAAGAGCCAAGTATTTCGTTTTTATTGTACCTTACAATGGTCATTTAAAAATGATTGAACAAAGATTCAAACAAATCATTATATATTCATCTTGAATGACAGAAGACTTATATCTTTTCCATTAGCTTTCCAGGGTTAAAACTTACATAATTCCATTATTCGTTTTACATTTATTTATTGCTCATTTTATTTCTTCTTGACTGTGGGAACTCAACTTACCGGACAAGAAGTCATGGAGCAAACATTTGTTATCCGTTCGAGAGCATCGCATCTGTCTGTGCCGATTACCCATGGACCCCTGGTAAGATT
This sequence comes from Triplophysa rosa, assembly GCF_024868665.1. Classification (NCBI taxonomy): domain Eukaryota; kingdom Metazoa; phylum Chordata; class Actinopteri; order Cypriniformes; family Nemacheilidae; genus Triplophysa; species Triplophysa rosa. The sequence continues at coordinate 24,668,744 of NC_079899.1, read as the reverse complement.
TTGAAATGTTACAAAAAAGATATATTCCTTAAGGGAAGGTAAAAGATAAAAGGACACAGCGCTATCAGAACTACAATACCATAATTCCCTGATCAAAACAGACCTCCTCAACAGAGACATAATACCAGCTGAAATCATTGGTCTCTTCAGAAAAATGAAAGAGCCTTTAAAGCAAACTAGGCAGGGGGCAGTCTGGAGAAAGATAAAGGCAGGGCTATTAAGAATAACTTTTTGATGATACTTCACTTCTAAAATCTTTAGACGCATCAACAAACCTGTCTTCAACGAGTCTTTAGATGCGCACAATATAATTACTGCCCCTTTCATCTTCTGTGATAGACAATGCCTTCTCCCAAAGGGAAATATTGTACAACCCTGTCAGTTACATTAATAAAACTATTACACAGAATCCCAAGACAATCGTTTGGGGAGAAAAATATTGTTGTCTGAGCTACACAAACAAGTCGACAGATTTGATTCGGTTGTTGGCGAAACAAGGCCCAGGAGTGTCATAGCGGATATAGCGGCTTAATTATCGATGTCCTCCGGCTGCCCGGATCGATCCGGAAGGTCAATATTTTTACCCGCAGGATCGTCAGAATAACATGATAGTCACACACTCATCAGGCTTGAGGACAACAGACAGATCAAAAGCAAGATTAAGAAGAATCAATCCTTCGAGGTCAAGCCTCCAATGTGAACGGTGGGGTTTGGATGTGCTCTTGTCCATGAAGCACAATTTGGCATCTGTATAACTAGTGTGTGGACTAGAAAGAAATATTCAGAATCTGAAATGTTAACATTTTATGCGTGGATATATATGGGTGTAACAAAACCTCTCACGTAAGTAAATGTATTTGAGGGTATCCATTTATAGATATTGTGGCATATGAAGGGTTTGGTCCCAAAATGAGATAACTTTATTTAAAAAAAATTCAAAAACCATTTTTATTGTGCATTCCAATTAATAGCAATCAAACTGCAGTTGGTTTGTTTTAACATAATAAAACACAATAAACACAATAATCCACAATAAAAACATCATAACGTAATAAAAAACATGATTTAAAAAATTAAATAAAAACTGAGTTATCTCATTTTGGAACTAAGCTCTTCAATAATAATATATTAATTATCTTTATGCATTTGAACAATAATTACTTTTATGTTATAGCCAATATGTTGGTCAATATTATATATCTATAACCTACAAATTATAAATCTAGAGCGTTTTACAGTGTGTTCAACAAAACGTCTCATGTAAGTAAATGTATTTGAGGGTATCCATTTATAGATATTGTGGCATATAATAATATATTAATTATCTTTATTATTTACTATGGTAAGGTTAAAAAATACTAGTATCTAACTACGACTGCGATAGTTTCTAAAGTATACACTATCGGTTCCCCTGTGAAACGTTAAATAAGAACGTAATCAGTTTACGCTCATCTGATAACACCAGAAGCTAACATTAGCAAGCGCATTAATACGTTTCATTCACCTTCATCTTCTCAACCTTCCCAAGTTCACAGTCGACCACCACTCCGTGCTTTATTGAAGGGTAACTTTCATTCTCCACCTCGGCCAGGCCCAGGCCCAGGCCCAGGCCCAGGTCCAGTTGGTCCATGGCATTTTGGAGCTCTTGAAGTTTCCTCAGTGCCCAGTCAAGCTCGTGCTGCCAGCTGAAGCGTCGCTCGACCTCAAAAGCTCGAGATGGATGAAAGTTCTCATCCTGCGGTGTTTCTGATAGCAGATTAAACATGTCAGTCATGTTATTATCACAATGTTCTTGCTTTGTTTAATTGTTGGCTATTTTGCCAATTTTTATTTACTTGATTAGTATCGTACACGTGACGATGGAAAAAAGCGTCTCAAAATTTAACTTCACGCACGAGCGCCAAAGACGGAGCATGCGCACTAAACTAAACTATGACAGACAGGCTCTGAATGTAAAAACTTAACTTAAGCACATCACTGTAATTAAAAAAATATATGATTGTAAATATTAAGGAGTACTAGTAGAGCAGCTGAGCTTTCTCAGGCCATTTGAGAGAGAATCGCGAATATGGGCATTTTTGCCTTGATGTCCTACAGGAGATTTTACGAAAGAATTCCGATGCTCTTTATTTAAGATATTTATACGCGCTCGTTTCTTCGAGCGATTTTCTCGTTCGTTCGTTCAGTTAACTTCTTTGTCGTGCTAATAATCCTTCTCTTCTGATTGGTTGATGCGGGGAGGATGCTGCTATCTGATTGGTCCATATTCCTAAAGCCCACCCCCAACCCTAACGTACATGGTAATGATATTTTAACAAAACAAAAAGCACAAACAAGACATCCAAGTCGCAGTATAAGTTTGTGAAATTTAACTCCAGATGTTTGCCTTAGTGGGCTACTTGCTAACGTCATAAAATGTGTAGTGGGTTTCGTTTCAGTGACTGAATATTTTAGTTTATATGGCAGAGAGATGAAGAAAAAAACAAAATACTGTGGGTACCAGCACTTACCAGGGTCATTTCTTTTTTCATGATTCCTGAGTAAGGAATCCAATATATTCTTTGCGATCAGCTGTTATAAATCCAGCACAGATTTACATCCGGTCACTAAACCACTTTCTCACTTTTCAATTTGTGTCCTGCAAGCTTTATCGTCTCTACGGAGCCATTACAGAGACACATAAATCAAGTAGCACTGATGCTGTAGACTAAAACTGTGACCTCAAGAAATGAAAGGTGCCATAAAAAATTAGTGGTTGAATGCCAGAGACGACCATTTGTGTCAGAAAGACAACAGAGATTCTTCAAAACATGACTGCTGGGTGAAATCTAGTAATCCTAATGTCACATGTGTCTCCTCAGACCCTTAGAAGAGTGTTTAAAGGGTTACCAAAGACTGCCATTAAAATAAGAGATATCAAATGTTTCTCTCTTCCAAGAATGATGACTTTTAGAAAGATTAATATACTTATACAATAGATATAGATACTTATACAATGTCAATTTCTTTTACTGCCAAATGAGAAATACTTGATATATGTTTATCTGTGACATTAAACACAATTGAGATTGTTACAGTATATTAAAGGGGTTATATGACACGGCTAAAACGAATATTATTGTTTGTTTTAGATGTAATGCAATGTGTATACACGATTTATGGTTCAAAAACGCTGTATTTTCCACATACCGTGCAAGTTCATGGCTCTGAAAAGTGAGGTGTGCTATGATTGGCCAGTTAACCAGTGCGTAGTGATTGGTCGAATACTGCGCATCTTACAAAACAAAAAGAACATCAGGTTCCTCTTCAATTGTTCTGACGGGTAAACCCACCTTACTTGCGTATACATTTGGGCGGTCTTAGTCAAATCATACCATGAACTGACGTAGATTTGTGGGGGTGTGGCTACACAAGGCGTTTCAGGCAGGTCTGGGTGAGCATTCGCTCTTAGATAGAATGACTCTTTTGTTCCCACACTTTCATTTCTGCAATTTTATGTGTCTAATACATGCATGTGCAACTTATAACACACCAAAGACACAGAAAAACATGTATTCACGCCATATGACCCCTTTAAATATCCTTAATCGAGACAAATACAAACAACATTAAGAGAAGAACACACACATATCTCACCTGCAGATTTTTCTGTATTTCTTTGGGCTTCCTTTGTTTTAGGTTGAACTTCCAGCGACAGACACGTCTGATTCAGAGTTCTGATTACATGTCTGCGACCTATCCATTCACTGCTCAAGGCCTGTGTCGAACACATTCAACATCATTACCAAAAGATAATAAAAAATAAAAAAACAATGTGCAAAACCTAAACATCAGCTGGCAAATTGAGAATTAAAGCTATGTGCGACCAACATTAAAAGCAAAATTTCTGTTGTCTGATTTCCATCGATAAAGCAAGATCTCCGAACAGCATTCGAATGATTGTAGATTGTTCACTGTTGTGGCGCAAATAAGTGAAGCGCGCTAGAAGACACTGTATTATCTAAAAGTTTTAATTTTAATGAATAATATACATCACAATTTTCTATTAATTGAAAATGATTAAGAACATACAGAATGACTGACCGTACAGTGATCTTGTTGCTGAAGTGAATCGTGTACGTCATCATTAGCATCTCTCTGCCGGTTTGCCAGTTCTTCGTCCTTCAGTTCTATCCAGAACCACAGCTCCTCCAAGACAGCTATGAGTTCAGTCCATTTCTCTGAACAATCTCTGAGTCAAAGAGAAGTTCAAAGCATGAACATCTGCGTACATGTCTATATTATACTACACAGTCTGTACCTTCTGGAGGCTATAGGAATGAGGCCAACATTGCCCAGCCCTTGGAGTTTGGTTTTCAATATCTGACTCCCCGGGGCCTTTCTAGAAGAATTACTCTGGGCATCAACTTCTGTCTGAATATCCTGAGAAGAGATGGCAAAAATAAAAGAACACGAATTTAGCTGTATTGTGTGTGTTTATTATTATATTGATACGTATGAATACATTCATATGACTTGTGCATTTATGTCAGGGGGAATGTGGCCAAACAACCATAAAGGCCCATCTCACGCCTGGTTTCTAAAGAAGAGAAACAGACAGTCTGTGGCTTTTATGCCGGTATCCGTAAAAATGCCAATCCCATTATCTGTTCTTCCATTAACTGGACAGCACTTAGTGCAAGGAAAGGCAAAGTGAAATAACACGATTACTGCTAAACATGTTATATAATATAATACTGTGATGTAGAGCGAAAAGGATGACCAGATATCCACTCATCTACCACCTTTCCATTTGAATCAAATCTTGTTTACTTGCAGTCATGCATTATGATGCTGTGCAAGCAAATGTATGCATGTAAAAAACATTTAATTATACAGAATCTGAGTTATGAAGAAAAATGATTAAATTAAATCAAACTTGTTTCTCCAAGGACCAAAACAAAGTATTGAATTCTTTTCCTGTGTGTACACGGATGAATTTTTTCACATGAAAGTGCTCACTAAGTTATTTAAACTTAAAGCATTGGGGATTCTACCAGAATTGGGATTTGAACCCATAAGAGCATTCACCCATTGGACCTTAAGTCCAAGTCCAATGCTTTAACCACTTGGCCATCATTAGAATGTTCCTTTTACTTTGTAATGATTTCTAGTTATGGAATAGTCTAGAATAAAATGTGGAGACCTACTGTCCCTCTCAAAGATCAAAGATCTTTTCGGAGAGTCTTTCAGTTTTAATAGTAAAACCGTTTGGTTCATGAAATGCATTGCTTTTGCTTCAACAATCCATGTTCTTAGATTTCATCCCATGAACTGTTTTGCGACAATTCATATCTAATCTTCGCATGTGAAAATATGCCCACAGCGTTTTATGTCTCTAGCTAAATCTCATCAATCTTGGCACATCAATCTTCTACTTGGCTGTACAGTTTGCTTGCTTTTAGTCTTGTAAATCAAGAGATGCGCACACTTGGTTTGGAAGATTGATAAATGCCAATGCATTACAGTAATGCTATTGCCAACTTACAGATGCGGTGCCAACCACAGCCTTGCCACAATTATCTGAGGAGAAGAGAAGATACAAGCTGGAACAAGTTCAATACAACAAACTCACAATACAGGCGTCATTTCATGAGCTGAGATACAGCAGAAATAAAAAAAGAATTAAAGTGATTGGATCTTTTATAAACTGGCTTGTGTTATCAGTCAAAAATGATGTCAAAAAGGGAGTTCTGCACCATGACGTGACCAGGATGGCCGAGTGGTTAAGGCGTTGGACTTAAGATCCAATGGACGTATGTCCTCGTGGGTTCGAACCCCACTCCTGGTAGAACTTTCTAGTCTTTAAATCGATGAAAATGCGTCACCAACTCATATGCTAAATGTCTAAAGCAAAGTGATTTGTTAGATGTTATCACCAATGCCTTCTTATGGTCAAGTGGTTAGACTTGAAATCCAATGGCCGTATGTTCTCGTGGGTTTCGAACCCCACTGGTAAAAGAAAAAGCTCAAGTTCAGATAGATTTTTCATAAATACTATATCTACATCAACCAGTGTTTTGCTAATACCAGTAAGAGAATGATCACGACAGAAAAACAGTATTGTACTGTATTTTAATTGTGAGCAGCATGCAGCTGAAGAAGTTTAACCAGTGGTAATGATTTATGATTTATCGGCTATAATATATCGGCCTCAATTTTTATTATCTACCGATAAAATGACCATTTATCAGCCGATACCGACATGGCCAATAATTTATTGTGCATCCCAATTGAAACACACGAATATTACAATAAGAGACTTAAAGCCTTGGGGATTCTACCAGGAGTGGGGTTTGAACCCGTAAGAGCTTTCGCCATCAATGATCAGGAGGTGTTGAAGAATTGTGGAGGGGACTCATCGGGATGGCAGGATGGCAGAGTGGTTAAGGCGTTGGACTTAAGATCCAATGGACGCATTTCCTCGTGGGTTCAAACCCCACTCCTGGTAGAACTTTCTAACCTTGCAAATACATTAAGAACTCATATGCTGAAGCGAAGTGATTTCTTAGATCAGTAGTTCTCAAACTGGGGGCCGTGGCCCCGAGAGGGCCACAGATTTTGTGGCATTTTATGAAATATAGAAATTGATCATAGATTTTATGCAATCAAACATCAGAAAAATAAGACCACCAGACAAAAGAATTGATGTTTCAGCATTGTATAACCGAATATGTTTTTGTTTAAATAAAAATGTTAAAATTAAGATTATAAGTCTTTATTTGGGGGGCCGCAAAGCGATGCACTCTATACAAAGGGGGCCTTACAACGAAAAAGTTTGAGAACCACTGTATTAGATGATGATTCTACTCGTGTGTATCCAAAACATCTGCTAAATGATGAGTAGAATAGTGATTTATCACATACAGTATGCCTTATTAAATGTTGACGTCATCAACAAACCGGTTTCTAAAACCTGAACCCTGTTACAGAAACAAAAAGTTAAAAGTTCGAACACCACTCCTGGTAAAAAAAAAGCTGTGAAGTGACTTATTTGAAATGGCTAAATCCCATAAAACATCAAATGAGATTCGAGCAATGTTGTTCGATGTGTAAATGAGGATGCTTTAATATCAAAATCATTTCTAAAGAAACAAAGAGCTCTACAGCGTCACACAATGAGCGGGATGAATAAAGGCGAGAAAAGAGTTGAAAAAGAAACTAAGGGGCTTGTCTGAAATACTCGTGTAAAGCTACAACACATTCAACGCTGTTGATACACAAATCAGAACATGAACAAAGAATGTTAATTCTTCCATTTACCAAAGAAATACAAAACCGCAGATAGATCTGAATTTATGTCATCGTCTGACAATGTATTCATAGTTAAGATTCATTACCTCACACAGGTGGTTCATGTGTTTTTATACTTTTATTATACTTTTTAATTTTATGTTTTAGAACTAACAAAACGCCCCAAACACCGAACAACATAAGTGAACCTAATTATGGACATCAAACAGAGATCTAAATAAAAGACATTTTATACAAAGAAGCCTTTACCTTGGAGAGTTTCTGGTATGGTGGTGAGGTGACAGTCATGCTTTGGATGTGCTGTAGAAAAAGCATGACGTTCTGGAGTGAAGATCTCACCATGGCCGTTATCTTCAGACTGCTGGACTTGTTTAAGTCTCTCATCCTACAGGATTGTCTCTCCTAATGTTTGCACTGTTAACACATCACATTCTCCTGTCGCCTGTGACAAAAAGTGAAAAAAGCAGTCACAGTTAAATAAAATGTCGAGAATTAAGAGAAGGTCTCTCTTCTAGTTTTGAAATCTGCAAAAAAAAATACTGAGTAAAGAAGACGTGAATATTATCTCACGATTTCAGAAGTTGAGCTCCGTTGCAACCTGTTTCCTTCTCGGTAATATTCTCTGTGTGGATGAGATGATGTTGAGCCAGAAAGGGAGAAACTGAGAGAGAGAGAGAGAGAGAGAGAGAGAGAGAGAGAGAGAGAGAGAGTTTTGGTCTGAGCGCACAGTATTGCAGTATGAAATGCTTTAGTTTTTTTCTCATTCAAATTTAGAATATATTTGTATCTCCTTGTTTTAATGACGGCATCAAAACTGGCATCATACAGACATGATCGTCATCTAGCATGATTCAGAAATGTTCCATACACCATCATTTGTGTTTCAAAACAACCTTTTGTATAAAAAATGTACATTTACTTACACTTAATTCATGCATTCATTGATGAGACCATACAGTTCACCAACATTGTGCTTCGTCAGATTCAAACCTATGACCAGTGACTACATGACTAGTGTCCATTAAACCACATTAGCACATGAACACGTCAGTCAACAAAGAAGAGAAAACACTTTTAGTGACCAGGACTTAAGATCCAATGACTGTATGTCCACGTGGGTTCAAACCCCACTCTTAGAGCCACCTGATTTTAAATGCAATGCAGAAAAAATGGACATGCAATGCATCTCTAAAAGTAATAATATAATCTGAGGAACATTAATCCATTAATACAAAATAAAGAATGTGCTCAGTCTCATTACTTCAACAGTTATCTCAATTGTATATCATTTCAACTGTTTCTGTTGTTCGCCTCATGTGTCAGTCGCTTTGGATAAAAGCGTCTGCTAAATGACTAAATGTAAGTCTACTTCAAGTACTTTTTTGGTATGATTGTGTGTCTTACAATATGCCAACGCAATGAACATTATATATATATATAATATATATATATATATATATAGTATATATATATATATATATTTATAAATTATCAAGTTATCCTATTATCAAATCTCACTGTAACAGTAATTAATACCTTTTTCTGAGTAACTTATTACTCACTGATTCACTTTAGCAAAGGTTTCCGACACAGGACTGTCGTTTTAGATTAAAAAGTGCAACATTGACATCTAGCGGTGAAAATTGGTAACACATCTTCAATGTCTATTAATACTTTACACCTAACAGGACAAAATACCCCTACTTTAAAGTGCTAATGTTTATGTACAGTGTTATTTAATTTATATGCCATTTAAATTATATATAATTCATAAAAAATATAATTTAAATATGTTTCTTTAAGTGCAGCTTGAAGCTGTCCATTGAGGCAGTGTGGTTTTATAGAGAGCTATGTTTGCTCGTAAATTTAGACTTCCGTCTTAAACATATGTTGTGACGTTGCAGAAATAACTGTCATACTTGCTCCTTCACTGATGCAATATGATAAATTGCATAAATCGTCTAACTTTGACAATTACATTCATTTTTTCTATTACAGATGGAGTTCTCAAACTCACTCCTGAAACTTGTCCTGAAACCATGTTTTGTGGTAATCGAACCCATGACCAGAAGAACAAAAAAAGGCTGGACAGTTACCAGGATGGCCGAGTGGTTAAGGCGTTGGACTTAAGATCCAATGGACGAATGTCCTCGTGGGTTCGAACCCCACTCCTGGTAGAATAATGTTAGTTTTAAATGCAATCACTTGACAAGTGCATGAATTGTAAAATAGAAGCAAACTAGTTGTCTAGAGCTCAAAAGTAGCCATCTAAAGATCATAATAAAACAATCATAGACAAAAAATCTCTTCCGTGTTCTGGTTTGTTTGTTTTTATGAGAGATTATGAACAATAGAGGCGCAGTGATAATATAAATCATATCATTTATCATGACAAAAGTTTGTAATACAACCCCACATGGGCTTTTTATTGAAAGTGAAGCTGTAACCAAAACAATCTTTACAAATAATCTTCTTATTACTATATTACACACAAAATATTATATACATTTAATTGTATGTATAGTTTACTCAAGTTATAATAGTGCCTTGTCTCCATTTAAAGTGATAGTTCACCCAAAATAAACATTCTGTCATCATTTACTCACCCTTTTGTCATTTCAAATCTGTATGACTTTCTTTTTTCCGCAGAACACAAAAGAGATTTTGAAAAACGTTGTTAGCTGGACCCCATTCACTTGCATTGGTTTTGTGTCCATACAACAGAAGTGAATGAGGTCCAATGCTTTTCGGTTACCAGCTTTCTTCGAAATATCTTCTTTCATGTTCTGCGGAAGAACGAAAGTCACAAAGGTTTGAAATGACAAGAGGGTGAGTAAATGATGACAGAATTTTCATGTTTGGGTGAACTATCGCTTTAAATAAAAGCCAGACATCTATCGGTGAAAAACGGCAACGCACTGAATGATTCCGACTTGAAAAATTGAAGTTGCTAATAAACATACAAAATAACTATGAATAAAAATCTATTTTTCAATCGAGATGTCAAGTGTGGTTTTACTTCAAAACTATGCTTGGTTCCAGTTGAAACAGAAGGCACTGAAAGCACAATTTCACACTTTTACACAATCCTGTATTGCAGAAGTAACTCATGCTTTGGAAAGCAACACTGATGCAATACTAAACATTGCACAAATGATCTCATACGAGTATCGCAGAGAGGAAGGTTGTGTTAATCCTAGCAAACCAGTAAAAACAAGACCCCCACAAAGACAGTCAAGAATATTTAAAACATTTATTAAATTAATACATTTGTTTTAAAATACAAGCCATATTTATTTAATAAAGCATGTTTTTGAATAAGATCTGCACGCCTATAAAAGGCCATAAAACAAGTGTCGTGTTTTACAGCTTTCATTTTGATATCTTTAACACATCGACTAAACAGCCTGTGACACTCGCAGTGAGAAACCGTAGCGTTCGATTGCACTGTCACTTCAGCTCATTTACATCGCAGCTCCTGTGGTTCACCAACAGTCGCCAAGTTTTTCTCAAGCGCGCCCGTCACCAAGCGGACGCTGGACGATGAATGTGTTCTTCATGTTAGCAAGGGTATTTTAGCAAAGCCCACTGTACATCACGTGACTTGTGGTTAACACTGTACCGCTGTTCACATGAATGCAGCTTGCATGTTTGGTATAACACATCTGCTAAATTGCACGCTGGTATCATTTATTGCAACACGGAAAGCAGCAACAGAAGAGCTGTCGACAAGGGTTTTTCTTCTTGTATTTAACAGCCTTCTTGATCTGGGTCATAGCTTTGACCACATAGTCCTCGGCGGAGCACACGTTGGCCTCAATGTTGTCCACCATGGGCCCTTGCTCCTCCACCAGCAGAGCCAACTGGAAAAATAGCTCGTGGATGTCCCGGATACGACTCTCCAACTCCAACAGCTCCTTGCGGCGATTCTCAATCTCAGTGAGCGCTGAGCGAGCGGTTCGCCCCTCCGTGAGCAAGTCGTCCGAGAAGACGTTCCACTTGCCCGTCTCGATCATCTCCTCGATCTGATCTCCGGTGACCTCTTTACCCATGATCTCTGCCTGCCTTTGGATGCGTGTCTTGCAGTTGTCCCTCTGCGCCATCTCGGCGTTGTTGTATTCGTTCATGGCCTCGTGAAACGAGCCCGTTATGGAGACGAATTGGTGGCGCACCATGCGCACCAAAGCCGAGTTGGTTGTGTGTTTTTCCTCCAGCTCCTTGCAAAGCGCGTCCATCTTCTGTATGCGGGCGTACAGGTTATCCCCTTTGGTTTTGATGCTGCGCGCAATCGTGTTCGAGTCGCGCTTGATGCTGCTGATGCGTCTGACGGAGGTGAGAAAGCGAGTGTTTTGCTTGCCCAGTCTCTTCACCTCCATCCTGAGCTGAGCGATTGCCTTCTGGATGGACTGGGCTTCTCTAAAGGCGTCCTCCATGATGTCTTCTCCATCAAACACCATCGCGTGCTGTTCGATTTCGTTGTCGTCCACATTTTCTCCTTCGTCGACAGGGTCGACCGTCTGGACGACTTTGCTTGGAACGCATCCCAGTTCACTCAGCCTGTCTCTCATTTTTCCTGGAGAAGAATCAGGTAAAGTTAGTTTGTTCAAGACAAGCGCTTGAATTTGGCTCACTTTTTTTACCTAACCAGTTAGAGACAATTTACCCCCCCCCCAAAAAAAACATTCTGTCATCAGTTATTCACCCTAATGTTCTTCAAAATCATTCTTCTGTGGAACACAAAAGACGATATTTTGAGAAATGTGTCAGTGGTTTTGTGTTCATACCAATGGAAGTCAATGAGAGCCAATGTCGTTTGTTATCGACATACTTTAAAATATCTTCTTTTGTGTTCTGCAGAACAAAAGAAAGGCGTCGGCTACATGTTTGAAATGAGCTGAAGATATTTTAAATGATAAACTTTTCAATTTTATGCACCGTACAACATGTTTTGCCACTACAAACATGCTTAGAAACTGTGTTGCACCACCTCATTAAAAGTGAAGAAATATCAGACCAACTGTAAGCATTCACATTCTTTCCTTCATTCTGGGATTGTATATTGGCTGGTTTTACCAGCAAGAACAAGAAGCAAAGCTACACAACAGAGTTGAAAAGTTGGTCATCTTAACCTAGTGGCAACCGTCCATGATGCTGCACATTTCCCATCACATCATGTCACCATACACAGAATAACATGGGTGGGGACTTCCCTTTACCCTTCTGTTAAGCACCGCATGAGACTCAAGTTCTCAAATCCACCTTAAATCCCAATGTAAACCCTTTATTGTCAAACATTAAACAAACAGCCTTTGAGCAATTGATATACAAATGAATGAACAAAACCATTGTGTGAGACAATTTGGTCTATTCCCGGATGTAAAGTCAACACTGTGCATCAATGAAATGTAAAAAGCAAATTTAAAAAGGAAATCAAACTTCACACGGAAGTAAAGCGACGGAAATATAGGCGACGGTCACTTTAAAACATTTTAACGCATGAACGGTGCGGATACCACAATGATAAATAAACTACATGCTCAATATATCTTTCAAACACAGCCCGATTCACGACTCAATGTCAATAACAATATAAAGACAAAACCTAAAAACACGTTGTACTCTCTAGTTTTATTTCAATATTGATACGGAGTCTTGATTTTACCCTCTAGTCAAATCCACCTGCGAACCTCGCGACGCACAAAGTAGCACGCGCCAGTAGATTTAACCCGAACGAAGTTAAAACGAACTACATTTCATAATAATAAGTAATAAATAAGCGTTACTTTACCTTATTTCATGCCTCTGGTTTGCATTGAGAGGGTGTGAACTAGAGTTTTGCTGGTTTCTTACACGCAGTTATTTCACATCACTGCAGGAAACGTTGCAGTCGAGTGACTGACTGGTGGGAGTTTCCGACAAGTCGATACATGAAAGTTTAGGTAATGAGAAAAGAGTTCCCTCAACGTTCATCACGGTGATCATAGATATTCCCTCTCTCATTATTATCACAATATACTTATATTTACCCTTTAACCAGAATACATATGCATGATAATAATGTCAAAGCTGTTTGATCTGCATAACCTCAGTCTTTCACTAAGAATGTTTTCTACTTCCCTTTTTTAATTATGTGTACTTCAACAGTCTACAATAGTTTATATTACTTAATTTATCCATTAACAGTTCTTTGTTTTCTCTGATTTGTTGTTAAGGAACGTGTTCTTTGTGTAAGTAAGAGAATGTTTCATCTATGGTGCTTTAAATAACTGTTCTTTATAAGCAATGTTGGGTGTAACTAGTTACTAAGTAATAAGTTACTGTTATTTAATTACTTTTCACTTGAAAAAGTAAAGTAAGGGATTACTCTTATTTTTCTGTAATTTAATTACAGTTACTTTTGATGTAATTAACCTAAATACTTTGAGTAATATACAGTATGTGTGTGCAATAGTGGAATTAACATCAAAATTCAAAGTCTAACTTTAAAATGAATGCTTTAATGTACTAATTAATTACTTTTTCAGAGTAACTTACCCAACACTGTTTATAAGTATAGCCTATGCCAAGTTTACCACCAAATGATTCATTAAAAAACCCAGATGATTCATTTAAAAACCCAGATGATTCATTTAAAAACCCAGATGATTGATTTAAAAACCCAGATGATTCATTTAAAAACCGTGTAACCAGCAGCCCACATATCTTTGGTCAGCAGAGAACAAGTCTCATCAGTCAGCAGATAACCTATATAAAACAATTCTCTTGAATTTCGTGATTACTGGCATTTTTAAACACATTATTTATGAAAAGTTGTGTGCACCCGTACAAAATATTTATCTATTTTATCTTATTTTAATGAGAAATCATTCAAACCAATTCGAAAGTGCAGTTAGGTGGTCTAAAACTATTCTAGAGCAAATGTGAAGCGGTCACAATAGTCACGTGAGTGACAAAGCAGAAGTGAAACATCTGGAAACTTTTCTGCACTGACAATTCAAAAAGTGACACACTAACACAATGTAGGCTAATAACTTTTGTTCATGTGTAAAGGTTATACTTATAAGACATGTTGTCAAATGTTCATTTTAAAGATAAATTGGCTCTGTAGTCTATGTAGGAAACTCACCACATGATGGCTGTGGAGTTAAAATAATAAACACAATCATACACATCAATAGTTTCTCTTACGGGGAATATTATTTCCCTAAACAATAACACATCAGGCATGCTTTGAACCCCCTTTTTTTAAAAACCAAAATATACTTTTGTAAAGAGGCTTAAAACTGATGCAAAAGTTTAGTATAACACATAAGCCGTTTGTCAACATACAGTAAACTAGTGCTAATAATATTCATGTGAAAATCATAAAACGGCCTTATTTTATCGCTATGCAAATAATAATGATGAACGATTAACACAATATGCACACGTAATTAAAAAAACATTAATTTTTTTTGTGTATACGTAAGCACCTTCACCGCAGCGTCTCGCGTCATTCCAACTGCGCAAGTGCGCATGTCTGTTTTGACGCACATTCAGCGATTTATCACGCTTTTTTGGTTCCACAAAAAATCTTAACGAATTATAATATTTGATTTTGCCTATTTTACAGAAGCCCCAACAATCGATCAAAGACCTCGGAGCTCAAGGCTTGGCCTAAAAAGTTGTAAAAGTATGTGAAATTATCCTCTACTAAGCGCCTTTCATTTATTGGTTCTTCTGTTACAGTCTGTCTCGCAGTTTAGTAGGGTTTAGTATGTTTGAATAAGGTGTTTTGTTGTACAATTGCCAGTAATTTAGTGTAAGATGAGCAAAATATCAAAACAGTCAACAGATTGCGCTCGTTTGGATATTTATCTCATGTTTTGAGTCTTGGGATTTAAAGACATGCTTAAATACGGGAAATGTGTTTTGTCTGTTTACCTTTTTTTGGTGAAGTTGGGTCTGAGCAGCAAAGAAAAGAGCTTGTCCTTCAGCAAACTCATTCAGGGGTGTCTCAGAATGCACCTCATGAAATGTAGTGATTTATTCTAGGGGAAAAGTCAAGGGGTGTTTTTTCGTAATGTTATGTAGCCACTAAAGAATTTCTGTTAAAAATAGTTTTTAATAATGTTAAAAGGCTGTTTTTCTAAATGGAAAAGAAAGTTCAAGAGTTTAAGTACAAAGCAAAGGATGTATGTGTGTGTGTCCTAACTTTTTTAGATTACAGAGATTAGAAAGTACATAAACATCCGGGTTCGTTCTGCTTCTCAGCCTTTCTGAAAATCCACTGGTAAACATTAAATTACTGGAAATTAAATAATTCACTTACCATTACAGAGCGAGGAACCAAAACACACAATTATGTAATCAAACCTCATTCCATCTCCGCAGGTCTAGCTTTAAAATGCAAACATAATATTTGTCTGTTATGCATCCATGACATTAAATCTGTGACTGATGACACTGATAGATCTTTTACAATGAAAGAGCTCTGTATTCCTGTGGTTTATTTATCAGCATTTCATTTTATTCCGCTTCTAGGAACTGTATAATGTCAGATGAAAACATCAGCTGGTTTTGGTTAGACAACCTGTGAGTTGTGACTCAAATTAACTGATCCTCTTATATGATGGACCACGAAAGCTCCAGCGTTTCAGGGCGTTTAATTGAATTAACATTTGTATAGTTTGTCATGTGTTTAAATCTCCTCATCATCAATTCTGAGACTGTGACAAACTGTGCGACTATGAGTCTACGCTGGGTATGTTTTTGGTTTGCCAAGTAAAAAAACAACAGGTAGCATCTTAATGATTGATTCGTGGCATAGACTTTTTCAGGAAACTAACGGATATATCAGCAAACCTTTGTATGTAGGATTTGCTCTTGCAAAGACTTTTTGTTTTAACCCTTGTGTGGTTTTCATGTTTTTGTTACTCAGCAATGTTTGCAGGTCTAGTGGACCGAGAGCATTATTACGTTTTTAAATCGATACAGCCATAAATACTTATGGAAATATACTTTACAGACGTTTACTTTATCCCAAGATAGACAGCATGGTTAACATTTGTCCTTTAGCTCTGTTAAATCACATTTATGAAGATAGGTGGTATTCTACTTAGGAAAAAACATGCCAAATCTTTTTTTCTCCACAGACCTGAACACCACACAAGGGTTAAAAGCCAGACGTTTCGTCTTAGAAAAAAACGGACATTTACTGTATATGTGTGCAGGGTGAGTGTAGACACAGATACGAATTTCCTGTGAGATTTGGATTCTGAATTCCTCCACAAAGTGCATTGTCCCCTAAAGACTTGACCCGAGGCTGATCTACAGCATCTGTGCATCAGTAACATGTTTGTTTCCCTTTTTTGCTTTTTCTCTTTTATTCTGATTTGATATATGAAGTTTCAGCCTTTCTCATCTCTCCTCTGGCATCTGAAGACTGTGCAGTTGTGTGTGTTCTGGTACTTTTTGAAACTACACCACCTTTGGTTTCAGCTTTTGGAGAAGATCAGCCTGCATGGACATTATGCACAGCTTCTCCTTAGACGTGAACGATTCAAGGTTTTCATTATTTACTGTATATGTTTTATGTATCATCAACAGAGGTCCATTTTCTAAACAATTTCTGAACCATTTTGGATTCTCTAATATCTCACTTTATCGAAAGGCTAAACTTGAAATGAGCAATCGTCATACCTAGACATTGAACTTTCAGAGGAATGTGAAACATAAACGTGGCACATAAGAGAACCATTGCGCAACATTTTCTGTGGTTTTGTTGATCACACTCGTGATACTGCGTTCACATGGCCCGTTTCATCTTAAATTTCATTATGATGAAGACTGTTCCTCTTCAGAACAACATTTTAGCTGTCAGTTGATTTCAATTCACCCTGTGCCCATCCTTTTATCATATATTTTTAGAAGCTTTTAAATGTCAAAAATTTTGTATGGACAGAAAATAGCGACTATTGTTACTAGTAAGAAAGAAAGAAAAATCAGCTTCTCTGCTAAATGAGACTCCCATTGCCACTCTTCTGCCTAATCTGTTTATTATAGGATTTAAGTTATTTTGAAGTGAAAGTGACCTATTTGTCGGAGTGACCGATGCATTTAACCCATCCAGAGTGTAGTGAACACACGCACAGCAAGTCGTGAACACACGTACACCCAGAGCAGCTATACTGCAGCGCCTGGGGAGCAAGGGGGAAAGGTCAAGGGCACCTTACAACAATCGAACCGGCAACCTTCTGGTCACCAGTCAAACTCTCTAACCATTAGGCCACGACTGCCCACTATACATTATGTGCATTAATAAGGTCTGTAATAGTAAGAAAATTGAGGAAAAAGAAAGAAAATTTTATTTCATCCCAGTAAGAAAAATAAAAACATGTTGCAGTCACAAGACGAAATTTCTATTGATTGTTAAGGATTTAGCATTTACTCGAAAACACAATAATTGGAAAATGTGTTGAGGTCCGTTTTTGTCTATAACTGTGAATTACGAGTTCTACATTTGTTTTTGTTAAAACAGAGCGTGAAATGCATGTAATTCCCTTATAATTGTAATTCCTGAGTCTACTGTGTGTCACTTTGGAGGTCAGAATTATGCAGAATAATGGACGTGTATTTACAATATTGTTACAGTACAAACTGGCAACTGCTCCCTCAAAGTGATCCTTAGACCACGAATACTTATTTGCATATTTTTTCTAGACATTTTTACTTTATAATTTATTATTCTGTTGGAATATGAACATATATATTTATTTATTTTGTGGTATAGTTCTAATTATTCACAGGCAGAGAGCAACAGCGCAATTGTGTCCTTGCGGGGAAAACTGTATAGCAAATCTATTTAGATTAAGTCACTCAAATAATCACGTGTGAAGTCAGTTTTGGAGAACATGTTTTCTGTCTTCCATAATCATACATTAAAACAAGCCTTCCGTGACCGTCCATCTTACATTTGGGCCTTTACATAACCAGATGCGATCAAATAGACATATTATAGACAAGCGAATAAACAAGTTTTCGTGCAGGTCATCTCAGGACACTGATGCGTTGAGGCGTGCCGGAGCGCGTTCATGTGACAGCGCAGTAACGATGCGTCCTAAAAGAGTTTGCATCGAGCCAAACTGCATCACTTCTGAGTGCGAACGCCACTCTGCCCTCCTCATTGGATATTCTCTATCTCTCAACACTTGTGTCGGGCGAAAGAGAAGGTTTCTGAAATGGGAGCTACATCATCATCATCCGCGCAACTGGACAGCAGATGTGAGGAGGACGCAGCGGCGGAGCAGCGGACTGCAGAGGCGAGCGATGCTGCGGATGATACGGTATGATCAACTAAACCTGATTTATTCTGAAACACAAAGATGCTCTGCAAAGTTTCAGAAGCGTCATCTCTGCATGTGAAGATGCAGGCTGTATCGTGTAACAGTGAGATGCTTACCTAGACAGAATTTATGGGGAATCGAGCTCAAATGATTTTTTATAACGCCCCCCCAAAACGCCAATGTTTATTTTGAATCTCTGGAGCTACACTATAGGGTTATATTGTGTTTATGTATATACAATATATGAGGCAATTTGAAGGTTGTTTTAATAAAGGGATGTGTATTAGAATAATATGCTGACTTTCCTTTATTAGTTTTGGCCTCTTTGAGGATGGACAACTATTTAACTGCAGTTGCAGAGGTCAGAAGATTAAGTGATTTTGTCCTATTTATATACGTTTGGCCTTGGATGAACAAAAATATGCAGTCGGTTCTGATGTGCCTATAGATATTACAAGATAGCAAATTCTTTTGATGTAGAAATATTAAAGGGATAGTTCACACCAAAATGAAAATTCTGTCATTATTTACTCACCCTCAGGTTGTTCCAAACCTGTATAAATTTCTTTGTTCACAGAAAGAATTTAGATAGAATGTCAGTAACCAATTAGTTCTCCTCCCTCATTTATTGGCGTAGGGAAAATAACTAATGTGGAGTCAATGGGGGATGAGATCTGTTTGGTTACTGACATTCTTCCAAATTTCTTTCTCTGTTCTCATATGGTATTCTTCACTAAAAACTCAATTTACTGGCACGTCAAACAGCTGATTTATGAGGTGATGTCTGCTACACTGTTTTCTTGTTTTGTGTAATGAACTTTTTTATTTGTATCTAAATTATTTTATTGCATTAGTTTTTTTAAAGTATGTTTTTATGATATCACAAGTAATCTCTTCGCAATATTTCATATGTTTTGTCAGTTTGGACTTAGTTTGTGTGTATTAATAGAATGGGATATCTGTGGTGCATTTTCCCAAAAGATAGAGGAATTTGTCTTTGCTGCACTCCACTGTACATTGATTTTCCATGTAAACTTGATGAGGTCGGCTATAGTTTAACAGGAAGTCTGTAAATAGGCTTTTAGTCAAAAGTGAGATAACAAGAAGAGACTGAATGTGTTTATTTATTTTGTTGTACTTATTTGTTTCATTGAAAGGCCCTCAAACTCCGTTGTGGTTCGATGACATTCAGTAAACACGTCAATTATGTTTTGGATTATTCACTAAATTAACTCTTAATTTGAGATTAATTTAACATAATTTTAAAACCAACACTATAATAGCCACAAAATATAGTCAGGCTATTGTTGATAAGCACATTATAATTATAAAAGTGGTTTTATTAAATAGAAAAGTAAGATATTTCTTGTTCTTTGATGATTTATAAGGATTTGTAAATGTATTGTTTACCTTGTAAATTTCTGCTTAATCTGCGCTTTTGATCACAGCTATTACAGAGGAATGGACAGATCTCCAGTATTAATCTAAATTCAAAGAACCCTGCAGATGAAGTAAATGGACACTTTGAAGAGAGGGTACTTGTAAATGGTAGGTGAACAAAAAATATTACTGCTGTAATTGCAGAACAAATTTCTGTGTACATTACATGACATAATTATACTATAATAAATACTTAAATTGTCCCATTGAGTCTTTTGAACATGAACGATCCCAACATTCTGTCCTTTGTAAGTAAATGATGACAGAAGTTTTATTTTAAGGTGACCTAATCCTTTATTTCTGTTCTTTATATATTTTGTTAGTTTGCTCAGGGTTTGTCGCTGTTAAAGAAGATGGCACAGAAATGACTGAAGACCTTCAGGATGTGGTCTCTCTTCAACCAAACACTAAGAATGAAAGACGAGACGTGATTAATGAAGACGGTGTTACTGTGAAGGAGGAGGCTCTGGATGTGAATACTGTCAATGAAGTTGGATTCAAAAAAGTCTTCAGATATGTTGGATTTAAGTTCACGCTAAAAAAAGACACATGTGAAAAGACACTAGCAAATGATCAAGTAGAGAAAGTGGCAGGCACATTAGAGGACTCCAAAAAGAATGATGTCAAAGAGAAGAGCACTGTGGCAGCAAACATTGACACACCTGATGAGCTTTTGAAAAGTGAGGAGACTGGCCAACCCGAGGCAGCTGAACCTTCTCAAAAAACAGAAAATGAAACAGAGCTGGATCAGGGCACAGGAATGGAAGAACATAATGTGAAGGTCACACCTGATAAAGAAAAGGCAAACATGGTTGAAACAAGTCCCGAGTCAGAAGAGCCGATGTCACCGATCAAGCAATTCTTCACACAGGGAATCTTTGCCAGTTTAAGAAAGAAAAGGAAAGAAGATGAATTACAAAAAGACACAAAGGAGGAGGAGGAACTCACGGTAATTGATCAAATAGAAGATGCAGAGACGTCAGAGAGAGCTGAAAAGAGGAATACCAAATGCATGTGCCTTGATCTACCTTACATTATGCATGAGGAAGACAAAGATTCACAGCCAAAAGGCAGCAAGCTATTACCTGAAGAAGAGCTTCAACATTCCATAGAAAAAGAGATGGTACAAGCAAGCCAACTTAAAAGACTTTTCAGAAAATTTTCCTCAAGAAGACAGAGTAAAGCTACAGAAAATGTTATTGAGGATGAGGACAAAGTCACTCAACAGCTTGAGTCATCCTTGGAACTGACAGAGATCCAGACAGTAGAGGAACCAGTGGTTGCAGAACCAAAACCTGCTGTAGAGGAACAACTAGCTGATGCTAGCCCTCAAGAGTCCAAGAAGAAATCGGACTCCACCGTTTCCTGGGAGGCACTGATTTGTGGCAGCTCGGCTAAAAAAAGAGCTAGAAAAACAACAGCAGAGGGTGAAACAGCAGACAATGAGAAAACAACTGAATCTCCACTTGAAAGTTCCTTTGAGGGTGATTATGATCATCTGACATCCTCCAATGAGCAAGATGGGGAGGGAGAATCAGGGTCCACATGGAAAGCCTTTAAGAAAATGGTCACCCCAAAGAGGAAGGTGAGAACTGGAGAAAGCAGTTCATCTGAACACATACCTTCAGACGGTGAAATGAACAAAGAGGACTCATTTTCTATGAAGAAGCTTATAGCGGGGCGTAAAAAGAGAAAATCTGATGGAAGGCAGGAACAGACATCGTCTGACGAGACTGGTAAAGATGCTGAAACGGGTGATGAAGATGATGAAACACCAGCTATTATTCCTTTGTCTGAGTATGAAATCATTGAGCCTGAAAGTGTGTTGAAAGAAGAACAAGTTGAGATTACAATCGAACATGAGATGCCAGAGTGGAATTCAGAAGGGTTAGAACAGGACGCACCAAATGAGTCAGAACCCAAGCTTGAAGGTAAAGTTTCAAACAATGCTGGACCATTAATCATACGTGTTCTATCAGAAGACTTTGAAGAAGTGACAGACTTCATCAGCAAATATCAACAACTGAGTGATATACCAGAGGAAGGGATGATTGAGGAAACCGTTGAAACGCCAATATCATCTTCTGAATGGACAACGCAGGGTGATACCTTAGCAGAAGACATTGTAGATTTGACAGCGGATGCGGTTACAGCCCCAGAGCCTGCCAGTGAGGAACTAAATGGGGATAACAGTACTGAAATGGTCTCAGCCCTCTCTCAACTAACAGAATCACCCAGAACATCTGGACACGTCACACCAGTGTCAGCTGAATATGGTGTGCAGATGTCAAACGTGATCCTTCAAGAAGCTGTTCAGTCCATCTGCATGACTCCAAGTGTTCAATCAGTAACAACAAAAGATGACATCCAAGAAAATCTATCAGTGTCATTCTCACCTTATATAATGCAGTCAACCATACCAGAAGAAACAAAAGTGTTTGTTGCTCATAAGAAAACAGAGGCAACAGCAATATGTACAGGCCTGATATCTCAGGAAATCGAATCAGTCGAAGAACATCTCTCTGCACCCTTAGTAGAGACAATACCTGAAGTAAGTGATGCTGTCCAGACTGAATTAGTCTATGATAACCTTACAGATGCAGCTAAAGTTGCAAGACTTGAGACAGATGAGGTCTATGAAGCTGATGTCTGGGAAGTGAAGACAGAATGTCTGGAAGTAATTATAACAAATGAAGAAGAAGCTGCCACTGAAACTGAACTAGATGTAGAGCAAGTAATTAAACAGCTGGCAGAGCCACTTATGGAAGTAGCAACTGAGTCCCAAGTGGTGCTTATGGTGGACAAAAAAGAGGAGTGTTTAACAGAACCAGTAACTGGTATTCAACTTGGATCAGTTGAAATGGCAGTGGTTGACAAAATGCAAGATGAAGCTGTGTTTGACCAAGTCATTCCAGAACACACTCATGTTCAAGAAGCAGAGGGTCCATTACATTCAATGTTGGAGGAACAGCCAGTACATTACATTAAAGTTACTGCTGGAGTTGAGAAAGATTCTACAGACATAGAAGATAAGGTACCCATAGAAAAAGTTGAAGTAATACATGTAGATGAGATACAAGTGGTCATAAAAGATGCAATCTCAATTACAGCAGAAACAGACGTAGATTCTGTTCTTGAAGTTGTTTCAGCAGATGATTCAGCAGTGATTGTGGAAGACAGTAGTCAGAAAACTGAAGAAACTGGTGAGGAAATTAACATACAGCAGGAGATTAGGGACATACCTGCAGAGCAGAGTAGGGGTGTTGTTGCTTTAGAAGTGGATCAAAGTGTTGAAACTGAACGCATTTCAGGAAGTGCCGATGAATCATTATCCAGAGAAGAGTTAGAAGAAAAACAACTGGACATAGCAAGCAAAGAGGCATCGCTTCCAGAAAAGGTGTCAGTTGAGGAGGCTGCAAAAGTAGATAAAGTTGCAGTATACCCTAATGAAATGAATACTGATCTGGACAATATCAGGGTGGAGGAAAGTGCAAGTGAAGAAGCAGACAGCATCAATACTGCTGAGAAAGATAAACTTGTAGTGAAGGATAGGCAGCTGTTTACAAAAACCGAAAGTGATGAATCGGAAAATCAAGAGGTTTCTGAAATGACTGATAAAGATGTAGCAACTGATCATGTAGACACAGCTCATGCAATTACAGTAACATATGTTTCTGAGATTTCAAATGATGTATTAGAGCACAAAGAAATAACACATCCTGGAGACAGTTCTAAAGTAATACTGACAGATCTTGAGTCTGTGATGTCCCAGAATGAGGCAAGAGAACTGGAAGCAGATAAGTTAGGTCAAGACGTTGAACACAGTTTAGAAACTTTCAAGAATGAACAGACAGTAAAAACAACTGACAAAGTTAAGACTGGCAAAGTTGTAGAGAAGGTTGCCATTACTGAGAACACAACAAAACAATCAGAGGAAGAGGAACCAGTAGTACATGCACTTACAATATCTGAGCTACCAAAGACAACAGAACAGGAGGAGGATACATCAACAATGCCTGAGATTAGTGCTGAAGCAATAGGTGTTGACCAAATGTACCAGACAGTAGTAGAAAAAGCCACAGAAGTCAAAGAAACTTCTATTCAAGAATTAAAAGACAATATGACTGATGTTACCAAAGTGGAAAGCACAGGGACAACTGTAATTGATCTTACTGTAACAGCTGTGAGTGAGTCTGTTGATCAGATTGATCAGGAGGAGGAAACAGAAGAGACCAGGCCAAAATGTGAATCTCCTCAGTTATTAGAAAAAACACAGGCAATGGAGCTGCAGGTAGAAAAGACAGAAAGGAAAGATGAAATGCCATCAGTAATATATCTGAAAGAGGAAGCATCTGCTGTTACCACGCCAGAAGCAGCACCCATAGTACAGGTACCACTATTGACCTCTGAAATGAAAGCAGCAACACCAGAAGTTACCGTTCCTGAGATACAAACACAAGAACCAATTGAACTCTGGGCAGCAACCCTTGAAGTGACAGAAGCAAAGGTAGAAACACCTGTGTTAGAAAAGGCAAAGCTAGAGACAGCCGTAGTAACTGAGTTGTGTTTGGACACACTAGTTGTGACATCAGTGGTTTCAGAACTTGAAGTAGAAACACCAGTGGTTACATCTATAGCAGGAACGGTTAATACACACGACTCTACTGTAACATCACTGAATCAGAACACAGACAATGATACCTCAATGTTGTCCACAGTGGTCGAAAATCAAGATGTGGAGGTGCCCACTGTTACCCATGTACCTCTAGATCTAGTTACACCTGCCATGACTCTAGACAGCAAGTCCGTGGTTGTAGCTCCAGCGAAAGACACATCTGTTGGGAATCTAGTGGTAGCGGAACTACCCGTTGACCCAGTGGTTGACCCAGTTGAAGAAATGCAAAATGTGAGGGTAACAGAGGGTGCATCTACAGCAGAAGCTACAGTAACTGGAACAATAGCATCATGTGATGGACAAGTATTAGAACCACCAGCTGTTTCTGTCACACCAGTAAAACCCACTGAAGCTTTAGTGGCAAATACATCAACTATGACCCCAGTGCTAGAGGTGCCAGATGTGACTCCAAAGCTTGAGACGCTAACTGTAGATTCAGCTGTAGTGGCACCAGCTGTAACCCCTGTGGTACAGACACAAGTTGTTGTTTTAGTGCCAAGCGCTGAACCTCCAGTAGTAGTTACTCTAGCAGAGACCCAAGTGGCAAAGACATCAGTTGTGAGCCCAGTAGTCGAAACTACAGTTATTTCCATCACATCAGCATTAACAACTGTAACCACAATGGGACAGGCATTAGTTGTGACACGAGTGGATAAAACAACTGCTTTGGTTTCAGAGACAGTAACAGAAGCTGCAGATCCAGTGGAAGAAACATTATTTGAGAGCCAGCAAGTAGAAACTCCAGCACTGACGCCAACTGCAATTGCAACACCAGTGGTCGAAACATCAGCACTGGATTCAATAACTGTAACACACACTGCATCTCCAGTAGTCAAACCAGCAGGAGCAGAAACATCAGTTGTGAGTCCAGAAGTGGAACTTTCCACAGTAAACTCAATAAC
Organism: Triplophysa rosa; assembly: GCF_024868665.1. NCBI lineage: Eukaryota > Metazoa > Chordata > Actinopteri > Cypriniformes > Nemacheilidae > Triplophysa > Triplophysa rosa. Next base: position 24,643,110 of record NC_079899.1, on the reverse strand, counting down.
AGTTGCAGAGACAGCTGATTTGACCCCTGTGGTACAGACTCCAGCTCTCGTTTCAGTGATTGTCAAAGAGGCTGCACATCCAGTTATACCACCTATGACTGCGGTAGTAGAAATATCATCATTGGAAACCCCATCAAATCTAGCTGCAATGGCAGATGCACCAGTCATAATCCAAGAGGTTACAACACAGCTTGCCATTTCAGAGGAAGCCGTGGCCCCACCAGTACATTCAGCAGTTGTTGATGATTTGATGGAGACGTCTACTGGGACTCCAGCACCAGAGGCACTACAGGTAACTCCAGAAGTAGAGACACCTGCTGTAGCCCCTGATTTTGTGACATCAGCTATTGCTTCAATGGTTGTGACGCTTGTTAACCCACAACCCATGATTGAAAAAGAGGTAATGACATCAGTTCTACAGTGTATCTCACTAGAAGAAAATGCCAAGGGCTCCCTCCCTACTTCAACAGAACCTCAGTCTGAGATGGAAGATGATGTCTGGGAGGATGCTGTAGATGGTATTGGAGATGGTCAGTGTCGAATGATGGAAACAGATGTTTTACCTCAAGATACTGCTGTTAAACAAGAATCTGATGATGCAGTTTGAGCATCGGCTCATCACACAACGTGAACGATATCAGGGTATGTGGTTTTATTGCATTACTTTCCGAACTCTAAATTGACCCATTATCAAGCACAAATGTTTTTGATGTTATGAATTAAAAAAGACAATCGCACAATTTTATGTGCAGGTTTGACAGGAAATGTGCTGCCTGTCTTCAGTTACCTGAACCAGCAATGTTGAACCTCACAACCTACAAACAAATAACCAAGCCACTGAGAGAGAAAGTATCTGAGAGAGTCGCATCAATGAATCTCCATTCATTGAGTAACACCAAAAACAAGATGTAGGCTATTCTTTACAGAACAGACCAGTGTATTTAAACTACAGACTTGCACAATAGGTTTCAATGTATGAAAACTATTTTTGCATTATGTTGCATTTATATTGAAGTTGTTTATTTCTGTGTATAGATCTTATCCTGATATCACTACACAACACATTGTTTTATTATATATCTGAACTGAAAGTTTTGTTGAAGTCTTGAACACATGTATCACAGGGTATAAATGTAACAGCTTGGTACTTATGTTATTCTACAATACAAAAATGGCATTTGTTATTAAAGACACGTACATTGTTTTATGTGGTAATTCAAAGGTTTACTAGTTTAAATAATTCATTTCATTTGACATACCCGATACACCTTGGGACAATTTCAAATAAGTGGATATACAGTATATTTGTCAGTACCAAGATTACCGCATCATGAAAATACAATTAGCTGGGCTGTCCTCATGTTTTTCTTTTCTTTTTTTTTTACATATACGAATGTTCTGTATGAAACACAATAAGGTTCAAAACAATACAAATCACATTGTGTTACCAGTATAAGCTGCCTCCCTGTATTAAGAGGGTTTGAAAGCATCTGGTTGGAATGTTGCGATATCAAAATAATTTTATTTTAACTTCAACATATTGCATTTTAGCTATGCAGCTTTTAAAACCACTTGTACAGACTGTTTGACTATGCATCTTGTAATATTAACTATAGCAGTTTGTTTCTGGACTTTTGTGAAACTTCAAACAGTATTGTTTAATACAGATATTTCAAGTTTTTAATAAAGTAAGCTTTGAAAGTCTTAAACATTGTGAATGAAATGAATGTACAGAACACCAGAAGTGAAAAGACAACTTGATAACAAAGACAAGTTTTATTTGACCTCAAACAAATACACGTATGATCTTAAATTTAAAAACATAGTTGACTTGGCAACACAGACCATGACCGCTGGAAAAGGAAAGGAATATAATATGGCTATACGATAACACTTAAACTGGCTAATGCTGCTTTGGCATGATATCTTGGGAAGGGGCTGTTACTTGAATTGTTTCTAAAGCCTCATTCACTCCAAGTGGATTGTCTACCAATGGCGCCGTCTCATCTTTAACCAAACACTGATGTTTTGGAACCTCAGATGGGCTTGCAAAAGGTACCGCACAAATGCTACATTTGTACCGTCTTTCTGAAGCCAGGAACAGAGCTTCTACCTGACTGTTGTCTTCTCCACCACACAGAACCAGACTTTGTTTGTTTACAATAATGTACGAATCTGTGCCCTGACTCAAACAAACGTGTCGAGAGGCTTGATTCGCTCTGCAGAAGTTCTTCCCACATGTGCTACACTTGTACGGCTTCCCTGTGTGAATATACATGTGTTCACGCCAGTGGCTCCTCTGAATAAACTTGCGGGCACAGGTCGGACACTCAAATTTTCGGCGCTTCATTTCACGTTCCATGTCGGTGCCCTCCATGGTGTCTATATCAGCTATATCAGAGGGCGGAGGCGTATCCTCCATCCACGTGTGTTGATCTGTATCGCTTATAAAATCACTGTCAGCATGCAAATGCTCCTCTTCCATTTCCTGACTATCTGCTTCAACACCGCAGTCATTTTGTATTGAGGATGTCTGTGATTCTCTTGGTTGGTTGGTGTGGACAAGCAGGTGTTCCCTTAACTTGCACCTCTGGGAAAAACGTATTCCGCAGTGATTGCATCTGTAATGCTTTCTTGAGGATGTTGTTCTTCTCATTATTCCATATGTGAGGTGTTGGACCACGGCAGCTGCGGTGTTCTGGGTGGGTGACTCTATGCCAACGGGTTGTGGGGATCTGTACTCCATATCAGAAATGTCTGAACATCCTTGGCTTAAAATTTCACATTTGCCATCTCTGCATGCTGTATTTTTGTTCTGTGCACTGCAAGTTGGGTCAGAAATCTGTATGCCGTAAAGCGAGTTCGTCAAAGGTACGTACTGGGACTCGGGGTTTATAAGACTCGCCTCTTGTAGTAAGGGGTAGGCATGCAGGAACTTCACACCCTGCTCCAGACGAACAGGGTCAATAGGCTGTGAGGTAAATTTTCCAGTGTACATCAGGTTAAGCAGGTAGCTAAAGATGTCTGGTTGTACATCCGAAGGCTTCAGTCGAACACAGTCACTACAATTAAGAAACCGAAAGAATTATATGAACCCAGAGTGCATTTAAAATAGTGCAAAGGATCTCCAAACGTTAATAAAGAACATACTGCAAAATCTTGGTGTACAGGGAAAAATGGAATAAAACATTTTGGTATCAATAAAAATAATACGGTTTCTAATATTTGGGAGAAATACAACACCTTAAACAACCAAGTTTACCTTACCCGTCTTGATGAATGAACAGCATACGAAAGTAGTTGGAAAAAGCCGCGAGGACGGCTTTGTGGGCTTTGAAAAGAACGTCTCCAATGGTCACAGTACAGTCACAGAGGAAGCCAAACTCCCTCTGAGCATTTAGACGCTTCAGAAGAACAAGACCATGATGTGCCAGGTCCATTCTTGCACCTAATACACAAAAATAAAAATTAGTAATTAGGCTTTAAACCTGCTTTTTTTTAATAAATTAAATTCCCTAAAAAGTTTTGATTCAAAGGTTTTTAAGCACCTGCAACAGTTGGAGGTCCTCATTTGTCTACAAATCTGAGTATGCATCTATGCATGTTCGTATCTATTCTAATAGTGTGACCTCAAAAATGTCACATGGCTTTAAAAATAAATATCAATACAAGTGGCATTTTTTCGATTAAGCACGTGTCAAACAACTAAAAGGAGATACACTTTTCAAAATAAAATACAAAGACGTAGTTCGTACTCTTTCTAGCTGTCAAACGTTCGTGAAATAGTTAATGTGATGAACTACACCTGTGGTTACTCTGTTGTGACACTTTTAATTATAAGGCAAATGTCAGTCAAAATGTGTCTATAATGCAATGGCATTCGACATATTTTAATCAAATTATTTTGGGGGCAACTGTATGTACGTACAGTATGTACGTTTAAAGTTTTGACTATGTTTTGTTGACTACAGAGGGCTACTAGCGTGCGCGCGCGCGCTCTCCGCCCATGCTGGCGAATTCCGAGTAACGTTACAAGTTTCCGCAGACGCATAGGAAACCCGCGGTCACGCAATGAATCAAATAAATGACGCATACAATTTATTAATTATTACAATATGAATACAGTAAACACAGAATGAAGTATAAATCCTCAGAAATGTTAATAGTGTTCTTCGTTCATGGTGAAGACAAACCGACAACGGTTTAACGTTACTCAACACTTTCAAAAGTGAAACGACCGTTCAGATTTTCACTCACCCTCTCAGTTTTTCCACAGAAATCTTATTCAAGTCTTCAGTTTAATGTTTTGGCACTTGGCAGGAGAAACGTGGCAATCTCGAGCGAGACATGAAGCGAGACCGCTGCTGTTTTCCGGAGCGTTTGAGTCACATGACACGATCGCGCGCCGCGCTCAACACCCGTCAATCAATCAATCACCCGAGAGAATGTTAGCGTGACGTCATGACTGGATTTAAATGATAACTGCATTGTTATTGATAATTGCGTTATCAATGTGCATAAATGTATTTCTAACATCAGCAAATCAGTAATTGCAAGCTTGAGGAATATCTCAATATATCATGGACATCCAGTCAAAGTGACACTTTATTGAGGCCAAACCTGACCAGAACTTAAGCAACATGTCTGATTCAATATTAGTTGTTTATCCAAATGAAAAGTTTAACCACAACATTCAAAACAAACAAAATCACTATTGTATAAATATCACCATGTAATACTGAAGACACATTTATCCACTATGTGTAATTAATTTAAATAATTTTCAGTGTATTAAGTCTGGATGTTACATTAAGAATAACGATCAATAAACTTCATTTATAGAAGACAAAACAATTTGTCAGTTTTAAAACAAGATGAAGTCTCTTTATTTTCTTCAAAGACTGTATCTGTGGATCCTCAGAAAATGACACGAGCAAGTTCAAACATCACCTATAAGGAGAAGAGATAAAGAGATAGAGATCAATGTTAACATTACTTACTCTCATTTTAAAACTCTAATTCAAACACATCAGAAGAAATAATAAATAGTAACTTTAACTTGTGATGAATGTCATATTCGATGCAGAGTTCTAAAATAACACAGCTATTTAAATAGTTTAAAAAAATTACTGAAACATTCATTTACGTTGTCTAACCTCGATGGTGATGAGAACGACGATCATCCACTCCAGCCTGAGACTGTGTTTCTCACTGAGATGATTCCTCATCAGGTCTGTTATCTCAGTGCAATGCTGAAGCTTCTCGTTTACAACCTAGAAAATAAACATTGGGTTGGGTTCAGTGCAAACGCAGTGGAATGTTTAAAGATGCTTTTTAAGATATTCTACGAGAACAAAAGTCAAACTATTTTGAGTTTGGCATCCAAACATTTAACCACAAAACAAGCACATGTGGTCAGTTGTTTAGTCACCTTGACTCTTCTGTTAATATTTAAGAACTGACAGGTCTTGTCATAGAGCTGCTCGAGATCTTCTCTGTCCCAGTAGAAGTCAGGTGTGATCAGCAGGTCGGAACTGAGGTTTATGCAGTGCCTGAAAGATTGTATCAACGGATGTGAACGGACGAAAACATTCCTACGATGTTGCACAAAGCATTGGTCTTTACCTCAAGGCAAAGAGCTCTCCTATTTTCTGCATAACTTCAGCCCTGGATAGTTTCACTCTTTGTCCAGATTTTAGCATCTGTTAAAAAAAGATTTGGGGCTACGTATTAGGGATGATTAAAAGAACTGTATTTATTTTGCATTTTATTCATAAATACAGGTTTTAATCTGTCTGGGTGACTTCATGCAACTTCTGCAACCAAGTGCATAGATTTGTTCTTTTCTTTTCAAGAGTCTCTGTATTGTTAATACTAACATCTGTTCTCACCCTAACTATGTCACATGACACATGAAACACATCAGTGCTTTATAATGTACGGAACAATTTCAACTAAGCAGCAAATGCTGGTATTACCTAGAAAAGATTACACATAAGTAGATCTACCTCAGGAATTGACTGGATGGACTCGACAAAGTTGTCGAGAGAGATTTCCCATATTGCCAACTTGACTGAAAGATAAAAGAAGATATTAATACAAAAAATACATTCAGAATAATGCTTTCACACAAAGTTACATTCAGTGCATTCAACTTGGAAATGAATGCATGAAATGCCATGCTTTATCAGTTAAAGGTCCATTTTTTGGAGGATCTATTGACAGAATTGCAATATAATATACATAATGTAACTATGTCTTCAGAGGTGGATAAAGACCTTACATTATGAAGCATTATGTTTTTATTACCTTAGAATGAGCTTTTTCTATCTACATAAACCGCGGGTCCCCTTACATGGAATTCACCATGCTGTTTCTACAGTAGCCCTAAATGGACAAACTGCTCTACAGAGCGCGTTTCGTAAATACGTTATCTCCTTCGGCAAAGAAGCGAAAACGCGACAACATCTTTGTGCTGTGAGAGCTGCCGTAGTGCTTCGAAAGGGAGGGGTGGAGTGAGCCGTTGTTGCAATTCGCAACATCACCGCTAGATGCCACTAACATCTCCACACTGCTCCTTTAAACTGCAGAAACAGACAGTGAAACTATTACTTCAAAACAGTACCCACCTGACAGAGACAAAGCATTAGAAAATGCGAATTTCTCCAAAACCACTTGTTCATAATCCAGCTCTTCATTAAACAAGAAGTTTCCCCGATGGAGTTTTGAATTTCCCCTGAGTCCACAAACAGAAAAAAATAGCTGTCTTAGGAAGTATTACTAATCAGAACAACAACTTTCGGGAAATCTGAAATGATTTCAACAGGTTCTCTATACCAGTGGTTCTCAAACTGGGGGCCGTGGCCTCCTGGGGGGCCCCAAGATGGTTCCAGGGGGGCCACAGATTTTGTGGCATTTTAGAAATATAGATATGTATCATACATTTTGAGCAATCAAACATCAGAAAAACAACGCCACCAACCAAAAGAATTGATGTTTTAGCATTGTTTAACTGAATATTTTCTTGGTTCAATTAAAATTTTAAGTTTAAGATTATAAGTCTTTATTTGGGGGGCCGCAAAGCAATGCACTCTACACAAAGGGGGCCTTACCACCAAAAAATTTGAGAACCACTGCTCTATACATGATGTGACTCACTCTCCTACTGAGTAATTGATCTCTTCATTTTCCCAGTGAACCAGAGCGACTTCATAAGGCTGGATCTCATGTTGCTCCAGTATCCTCATCACCGTCTTGACCTGTGGAGAAAATACATGCAGAAGAAACACTAAGCAGACACCCCTAAAATGATTTATTGAGCCACTTGCCATGATTGCAAATAAATACAAAGTGTGAACCCATCACCAAATATATGAATTTCAGAGAGCTGAAGCATGGAAGAGAAAAAAAGACTACTCACAGTCTTCTCTTCAACATTCCAGAAGACCACTGAACCCTCCCTATAACCCAAAACAACCAGAAAATCATCACCAACACCCGCAAGTTCAAATGACAAAACATCTTTTAACATACCTGAAAAAGAATATTGCGCCGGTATCATTTGGCTTTGCGGCGTTTTCTGTTCCCATCACCAGCACGTTAGAAGCATCTGAAACCCACAAAGACTTTCGCTGCAAATAAACTAAACTGCCCCACTTATAAACAAGTAAATGATGCGTTTTCATGTCACGTGATGCAGACATGACCTCTCACCTCTGGGTAGTTCGTTGATTTCAACAAAGCCATGAGCTATGAGATCATGGCAGAGTGTTGGTAAGTGGTATTGGTCTGCCGTTGCGTAAGCAATGCACTGCATCATGTCCTAAAGAATTGTAAATAAACACACAATACGAATCTTACTCCTAAAACAAACACAGAATAAAAAAGACATCCTGTGTGCTGATGACACACCTCCTCCTGTCTGGGCTGATTGGTTCGTGATGGCTGTTTCGTTCTTGGTCCCTTTAAGGTCCTTTTTCCAGGCATGCCTCCTTGTTTCAGGACAGGTTTGGTGGTGGTGGATGTGGATGTGTACTGCTTCCTCATTTGTATCCATGTTTTGGATTTTGAACTTAAAAGAGTCAGCGCTTCAAAATAAAGCGTATGATGCCTTCGTATTACTTCTTGCAGTCTTGTGGTTGAATAGTTGTATGTGGGGTGGTGACAGTTTCTCTGATCTTTAAGACATGTCGATGAAGAGCCGGTGACACTGTTTAATCCATTTAATGTTCTCAGAGCAAATCCACAAGCTTGTGTCCTCTTTAAGGGCTGATGTAACCTCCATAGAGCCTTAAGAGACATACCAACCCCTGCGAATGAAATAGCTTCAGGGTTTAACAATATATACAATAACAATATACAAAAATTTATGTTTACACACATAAAGTATAGCCTGTATATTGTGTCCACAACATATTGTTTCAACTGACCTTGAGTGAAAAACATGTCAACAATCACACTTTGCTCGCACCAGTCATATCTAACCTATGTGCTGTTATGAAGGATATATTAAAGATTATACAAAGATGTAAAACAGCGGGTTTATGTTACGATCATATATTGACAATTTACGTAGTGCTGTCAACAGTAGCAGCTCACTACCGTACGTTTGTGTCAAAACGTATGGTAAAAAAATGCAAAATAAATTCGCATAAGTTCATACTATTTCAAACAATAAAAAACGCCTTAAAGAGCTGTTATAATATGCAACATACCTGTCGCGAAATGTTAAGATGCTCTATGACATAAACTGTTACATACCAAGAAACGCTGTGACATTCTGTTTCATTCACATAAAGTTTATTTTGACAGTTCCGACGCACTTCCTGTATTCGCGATGACGATGCAGGTGGACGTATAATTGCTCCGCCCATATTTATTTACAGTCCGTTTTTTATTTGATTGCATTTATTTATGATTTTTTTTGCAAATTCCAACAAATCTAAGCTTTCCTTATTTTTTTCTAAGCTTAATATGTGGATAAATATATCATTATTATTGAAGTAACGTATAATGTATAGCTCATTTTAATAACTGATCTGATTATTCGTCTATCAATTCGTCGATATAGCTATTCAAGAAATGAAGTAACATTGTAGGAGTATTTATAGCCTACATTTTTCTTCAATTAATTTTATTATTACTTGGCCAAAATGCTTATTATTATATTTTAAGATATAGCCTACTAGATAGAAATAGATACGTAACACATTGTAAAAGCATTTATCATTTTCGTGAGGTTTAAATTTGAATGTAGTGTCCATGTAGTGACAATATAAAATGTTCTGTTTATTTGTCGCCCTCTACTGGCGCTCTCGATCTGTGAAATGTTATTGTGTTGCTTGGTTACCCAATAAAACTCGAGCGCTACATTTTAACACATGAACTCAAAGCATCAGACTTGAAAAGCTTTGATATTTACAAACAGCAAGGACAGATATATGAAGTGAGTTACAGATTGTGTTTCACGTATTTTTTGTAAGTAGTATATTACTAAAACCATGATGGGTAAATGGTTGCTTTAAATTATTTCAAATTATTCGTTTCCACGGTAATTTTTTTAAAGTTAATGTATTTGAACAATTGTATTGTTTTTGTCTATGTATTTATTAAATATGTCTTTCATGGTCACTCAACAATAAAGGTGATTATATATCACTATTATATTGTGGTGTTAAAATATTTCTATTTTTTACTTTGAAGAGTTTTGAAAACCTATGGTAAATGTTATTGTTGCTATAGATACAGCAGGCTGTATTAACCCACAGACTGATAGCGCGTCAGCAATGGAAGAGTCTCTAATCCAACAACACCTGTCACATTATAAACAAGCCACAGAAACAGCCCGTGAGGAACTAGCTGCCCTGCAGGCCAAATACCAAAGTCTCCAATCACAGGTTCATATCTCAACTTCTTTTCACAGTCATTTGCATGTCTTGTTCTTGTGAAATAACTTACAGATTTTTTTACATGAATAGGTTTCGGATGCCCAGTCAAAAGCAGCATCTCACGAGGAGACAATAAAAAATCTCAAGGATGTAATTGACAGACACAAGGAGAAGGAGGCGAGGCAGGAGTCACTCATCGGCTCTCTGAGAGAGCGGATCTACAACACAGAGCAAGAGATGCTCTCCATCACCTCCTCCAAAAGCATCATGGACATGAGAACACACACACTGGCAAAAGAGAACGAGGAGGTCAAGGAGAAACTGATGGAACTTGACATCAAGTCAAAGTGAGAATTTACAAACGTTAGAACACATTTTACAGTTGTAGTTTTGTAAAGACATGTATACATAGGCACGGTTTATATTTACTAACTTAAGTATTTAAACATAAACCTCTGGATTTAAACGTACAAGCCGTAAATTACTAAATGCAGCATCAATGCTTTATTATGTTTTACAGATAAAAGAATAATAATAGATAATATGATTTTTTAAACATTAACACATTTTTCGCAGACAGTATTTTGCAGAATGGAACAAAGCAAAACAGGAAGCCAGTGAGAATCAAAGGAGGTCTGATGAGTTTATATCAACACTGGCGAACAAAGTGTCCATAAATGTATCTGCAAAAGCGGATCCTATGGATTATATTGTCTCCACGGTAAGTGTTATTACACATAGGCTTTAACGTTCTCCTGGTCTCGAACACATCTCTCTGTGATGAATAAGGTGGAAACGTGCTTCAAGGAGAACGAGAGATTGAAGAACGGCGTGTGTGACTTCGAGGAGAGTTTGAGGTCTTATGAGGTGGAATGTAAAGCCAGCAGAGGAACAGTCAAGAGACTGGCGACTGATGTAGAACATGAACAAACACTCTCAGCTTCTCGATTGAATGAGCTCAACTCTGTCAAACAGGTACTGTCAATACCGATATGAGACGATCATAAACATATCAAACAAAACAGGCTTTTTTGTTATGCATGAATAGCATCAATATTTGTTTCGTTTGCTTCTGGGGTCAAACATGACGTTTGAATCGGGTTTTTATCAATGCACTGCATTTCTTGTTAGGAACTGGATTTTGCGTCCTTGAAGAAGCTCAGTTTGGAAAGAGAAAAGCAGACTCTTCAAACCTCGCTTCAGGAGACCCAACAGGCCCTCGCGTCCGCCCAGCAGCGCTGCAGTCACTATGAGAATCTCTCTCGAGATCTGGACGATAAACTCCACAGCACTCAGAATGAAACTCGGGCGTCTCACAGTCATCACGGAGCCTTCATGAAGGAATTGGAGACGCTGCTTCACGATCAGTGTCTATCCCATCGCCCCACACCAGAGGAACTACTGAAGAGTCTGGCCGCGGTGTGCACCCGTGAGAACAGTGCAAGGAAGGTAATGCTTGTATGTACAGCGCTGATCTACATCACTGTGCAGTGCACCCTGAGTGTGGTCATTTTCTGTGCTTTAGTCAAATGCAGAGATGGAAGGACGATTGGCAGAGCAGGAGGAGGAGGTGTCGAAACATAAAGAATATCAGAGGAGCGCAGAACAGAGAGAACAGAAGCTACTGCACAAAATACAAAACCTGGAAGACGAGCTGCTCACCGCTGGAGTCTGTAAGGACGGAATGAGTCAAGATAAACAGCAAGTGAGACGCTTTTAAAAAAAATGTGCATTCAGTTACCAAAATCTGTGTCAAAAGTTTTTATGGAGCAGAACACCATCACTGGTCATCACCATTATGTTGTGTTGTGTTGTTAATGCGCTTCTGTCATTTGTATTCATTTGCAGTATCTGCGGTTTCTGGACCAACTCTCAGAGAAATTAAAAGTGGAACACATGGCTGCAGATCTGGGTTTTGACATGAGATTGGAGGCCATTCATGCACGAGCGCAGCAGCTGACCAGACAAGAAGGAACCGCAGTACTGGAGACCAGGACACAAGTTCACAACCTCCAAAGAAAGGTTTGACAACACCGAAATACAAAGTGGCCATGCGTCCAACGAACTATAATGTCCTCGACAAAAAATAAGCATACTTCATTTTTATAAGTATAATAACTATACTAATACTGTACTTGTTAGTGTCCAATTTACTGTAACTCTTAAAGTAATGTGATCTGAATTGTGACTTGAGCTGAAGGAACAGAGGCAGCGTTCAGACAGTAAAGAACTTCATCTGGAGCTGTTGATGAGGAAAGTGTCTCAGCTGGAGGAGGAGAAGAGGAGTCGGTCAGCGCTGGCCGTGGAGAAGGATGATGCTTCTCTGACCTGTAAGAAACTTCAGAAGAGAGTCGATCGACTGCAGGCCGAGCTCAGCACCTTACGATTCTCCAACACAGAGCTGAAAGCCCAGCTGTCCCACACCCATGAGCTCAAGGTAGAGGGGCGAGCCCTGTTCCGCAGAGCACAACGGGACAGACTCGTTTCAGCATGACCCCCCCCCAAAAAGAAACACTATTTACCTTGATTTACCATCTGACTGTGAAAATGTTATGATAATATTCGTAAGAATTTGTATCGTAACCTTCTAAAATATTCTGAAGGGTTTGTAAAATTGAACGGTTACTCACATTAATTCCCCCCCCCAAAAAAAGTTCATTTATGGTTTTATGCATCACCGCACGTCTAACAAGAAGCCCTCTTATGTTAAGAATGTAAAGTGTCAAATAAATTTGATAAATACTTAGTTTCTGCTGTCTTTGGTGCAATAAGATCAAAGTGATGGAACAAAACCAAACCATAGAGGAACAGAGTAAGAACCTGGACAAACTTGAGAAGAACACCGTAAAGACTGAGCTGAAAGTGAGCACCATGAATTCAGAACTGCAGAAGCTACAGCTGAGAGCCCGAGATGAGAGTCAACAGACTCAGAGACTCCTAAACACACAGTCCAGTGCCATAACTGAGCTCGCTCGCACTGAGAAACAGGTATACGGACCGAGATGATCACATCAACATCTCCACCTCCACGTGAGATCCAAACATTTCAACCTGTTAATCTAACATACAACATTGGATTCATTGCAGCTGCTGGATTTTCATGCTGTGGTGTCTCAGATGTTGGGCGTGGATGGCGCCGGCTGCATCCCAAACTATGAAGTTTTGAGAAGGCTGGAGGTTCTGATCCAGTCATGCCGCGGTCATCGTGCTGCTCATCTGCATCATCAACATCAGATGTGGGAATCTCCAGTTTCATTTATAAACGCTGCTCATCCGCCGGGCTCCTCCACCGCTGCCTGCGAGGGTCAAGGGTCGCAAAGAGCCAATGATGGCCCGTAGCACTAGAATCCTTTAACTCCTGCTGGGTTTCTTAATTACTTTAAACGGCAAAATGTTATTGATCAGTTTGATTAGAAATATGCTGGTTGTAAAGATGCAATTCACAATAAAACATTCTTTAATTAAAAGGAAAAACACCATTCAGCAGGTTATGCGTTTTATTATATTCTGTGTATTTTCTTTGCTTAGGGCTCCGAGACCGCAGCAAACTGTACATACAGTACATAAATACTTTCATCTCTGATATCAGTGGTTTACATTAAAGTATATTCATGACAGTTAATATTATATCTGAGATCAAAAATGAAAAACAACAATGACAAATATCATAGAAATGAATGGTTTTGGGATCCTTTTAAAGCCAAAAGAATGACCACATGCCAAAAATACATATAAAAAATAATTGCAATATAGAGTTTTTAAATTGGTTCTTTTTTTACAAGCGATTCCATACCTCTCTTCAATAAACTCTATTCCATGATTTAAAAAGGTCTGGAGACCCGATAAACTCGAAACAGTACCAGTCACCGTATCCTGGAAGAACATTTACAGCACTTTCACAGCATTTCAAGGTTTTTCAGTGCGTTAGGCTTCGTTCTAAAATCTACACGTGACTCAGTGATGTACTGTTGTTTTAGCAGCTGTGTTTTGCTATACAAGGACACGTCAGTAATTCACCTGCCGACACAATGAAGGCGGCAGACGTCTGCTCACACACAGCCGAGCTGCCGTCTGTACTCGTAAATGAAGCTCATATGGGCGGAGGGCCGTTGGTGTAGCTGAGCATGGGGTGAAAGGAGCGGGCGAAGTTGTTGAGTTGGGCGCAGCTGTAGTCTTCGTCAGAGGTGGGCACGAGACAGGCCACGCCCACCAGCAGGAGGAGGAGGAGCTGCAAGGGCAGGGCGGTCCACAGGACACGCTTTACGAAACGTCTCCACCGCGATGGCGGTTCTTCCTCTTCAGAACGGGAGGAAGCGGATCCAGCGGCGCTGGGAGACCTGAATGAACCGCACACAATGAACAGTGAATGTCGGGAAGAGAACAGAAGTTTGTTATTATCTCGTTTGCCGTTTCTGAAACTGACTAACAAAAGGGTTTCGTGTGATTTACAAGACATCTACAGCAATTTTCTTAAAATGTCTAAATGCAGGGCCACAGAAGTATTTATACAGTTTTAGAATTCAGTTGTCATTTTGAAGAGCAAATCTTGTTTTTCTTATCAAACTAAACACTTTATTTGAGAAATAATTGTATGTGTCTTTAAAACACGAGGTTTGATATCGTATTTTATTAGGACATTTAATAACATCAAACAAATGAAGTGTGGCTTAAGCGTCCAAACATTTAGTCCACCCTCTTGTCATTTCAAACCTGCATGAGTTTCTTTCTTCCACAGAACACCAAAGAAGATATTTTGAAGAAAGTTGGTCACCTAACAGCTCTGGACCCCATTCACTTCTATTGTATGGACACAAAACCAATGCAAGTGAATGGGGTCCAGCTAACAACATTCTTCAAAATATCTTCTTTCGTGTTCTGCGGAGGAAAGAAAGTCATACAGGTTTGAAATGACTAAAGGGTGAGTAAATAATGAGAGAATTGTAATTTTTGGGTGAACTAGACCTTTAATACTATGTGGTTTACTGTAAATTAAGACTTTATTTTCATCTGCATCTTGCAAAACACCTCTATCTCCGTCTTACTGTTAACACCAGAGAAGAAATCAGCTCTCTATAAGCTTGAGACCAATAGAGTTAGTTTAAAGTCTTCAGTAGCATTTAAAAGCAAAAGAGCTATTTCACGTTTCTATTTTTAAATGTGCTTTTTGTTAAAGAGCTGTTACACGTAGTGCATGCCAACAGGAGAAAGCAGAGCTGGATTCAAAGTGCGGCACAGTTCGTTTTCTTTAGTATCTGGTTTTATGGATGATGTGGCCTAGTGGTTAAAGCTCTCGGCTGGAAACCAAAAGTCTGAAGGGTCGATCCCACTATCACAACTATGTCCTTAACCAACAATAAATCTTTTTGATGCCCAAAGAATGGATGGAGGGGACTCTGCAAGGTTATTTTAGTTTACTAAAAATAAAACTTTGAAAACGTCTCTGTTCATTGAAATCAAATAAAATATTGACCTAAAAATTATGGGAAAACTTAACTAAAGGAAAAATTGAAATGTTGCCTCAAAAATAACTTGAAATAAGTTTAAAGCACTAAAATTATAATAATAAACAAAAATTGAAATAAAACTAAAATAGAAATTAATTAATATTATATAGCAACATAATTTTTTTTTATAAAATGACAAAAGCATATACCAAAATTGCTAAAACTTTAACTAAAATTAACAAAAACTAAAGATCTAAAAATAAAAGCTAATTAAAAAAAACACTAAAATGAAAGTTATAACCACTGATTCTGAGCAAAAACTTCCATAAATCACAGTAATTTGCGAATAACCATTGCACAGATTATTAACTATCTATACATACTGTAATCGCCATTGTAAAGTCAACATTAAATATTATTTATAAACCATTTAACATTCATACTTACTGCTCATCAATCTGACATCATCGTGTTATTATATTAATAAAATATTCTAGTAAAGGCGGATCATTTGGATAACCACTGTTTTACTATAAATTATGGTTAACCTACGGTTAATGTAGCAAAACCATGATTCCTCTTTTATTACCATGGTTTAACTACAGTAAAGAATCCATGTTCTTTTCTTTCATTTGTAGTAAAACCGTGGTTTATTTTTGTGAGGGTTTACTGACTTTCTGTGAGTAAAAGGTGTAAATATGGCCCCTTGTGTCCATGTAATGATGAATGTTGTTGTCTAGCATGTCACTGGATTGCACACACGGCAGATTGAAAGGAAAGATGATCGATTAGTTATTGAGAGAGAATGTGACAAACCAGGAAGAGAAATAGAGAAAGTTGGCAAGATTGTTCATTGCAGACGCTTGCTGTACACATGGAGAAGAAAAACAAACGGCGCAGCAGCAAGCAGCCTTGCATTAACAAAGAAAACGTGTTGTGAGGCAGCCATAAACAAGATTCGGATGGCTTTCTTTTTTCTTTTCTCAGCTCCCTAACCTGAGCAGGGTCTAGAACTACAGAAGATGATGGAAGTCATCGACATGAGCCTTCAGGTCTTTTCTCTCTCAGATGCATAGAAAAATGAATGTCGAGTTTGTAGGACACACAAAAAATGGCTTGTCAACCCAGACTCGGTGGAGCTGGAGGGGCGTACGGTCACGGCTTGAGTTCCATTATCTTCCGAGCGTTCTAGAAACCAGGAGAAAGGTACCTGAGAAGTGGACTGCTCACAGAGGCTCCGGGCTGTGACAGACTACTTTTGCCCCGTGGCTGTTTGCAATGAACAGAAGGGGTGAAAGAAAGAAAGAATGTTTCAGTCCAGGCAAATAAAGGCAAAACTACTGATGAAAGAAACCCAACAAAATCAAAACAGGGGTGACAGCATCTCTATGGAGACAAGGAAACTGGTTCTTCAGGGCACATTTCACATCGAAAATACTTTCATATAGTGCCAACATGGGATCTATCAATACTGACATTATTTAACATCATCGGTTTTACGCTGATTTGTAACAAAGATAAATGTTAATGAGCTTTAACTTTGGGTTGGTGAATCTCAAAAATCATTCAAGAACATGACCGGGTCACATTTAACCTCAAAATAAAAAATAGTTCATTTAAAGACAATAATGAAATCAACATTTAATAGATATTTATACTTAAACATTCTGGTCTTATCACAACTCATCTGTTGTCTTTAAAACCTCTTATCAAATGTAGTAATATGCTACTCAAAATGTTTTGTGATGTCATCAATCATTTGACCTTACTGTCCAATCAGCTGGCTTTCTTCTGGTCAAATCAATCAAATAAATCGAATCTCAATGACCTTTTTCAATAGTAAAGCAATATTTGCTTGAATGGAATGTTTAACCGAAGCTAAATGATACTAAAAACGAAATCTTCTTAATTCCCTTTTTCTTCTTGGTCTTTTCATAAATATAATTGTAAATATTTTTTGTGGGGTTAAATTGTGACCTGGACATCTCTTCGTCACAGAACCAGTATTCCTTGAAGGCTGTAGGGTCTATAATAATCATGAATGAAGGGGGAAATGAACAGAGGAACCAAACAAGCCAGAATTATTCAGGTCTGGGATATGGTTGGGGCGAGCAATCTCTTTTGTAAAGGATGTAAAATGCACTTTGATCAACGGGATGAACGAGAGACGACATATTTATCTCTGGTACTGATTTGGCTCTTGTGCTAGAGAAGAGCATGCTGGGAGCATGGTATCAAGTGTGTTTTGGGGACATTTGGTGTACAAGTGTCAAACTATTCTGCAATAACAAACAGTCTGTTTTGTCCTTGAAGGGCTGTACAGAACATGAGCGTGTTACCGATCGCTGGCGACTGGGTGTGCTGCGTCCAGACACGGGGCTCAGGGACCCTGATGTGTCCAAATCATCCGTGGATGACCAGGAGGATAAGTCCTAAAGTTTGTGTTTGAGAAACATAAACCAAGACGAGATTTAGTGCATTTAACATCGAGATGAAGAAACATTTGGATAGACTGTGTGAAATGTTCATGTTACAAAAAATATATCTAAAATATAAATTAGTAAATTAGTAATAATTGTGCCAACATATTTTGTTTAAAAAAATGTTTTTGAAATGGATGAGCTGGACGCCATAATGAAGTAAATCAATAGATCTAATGGATGGGAGTCTTGAAGCTTTCAAAGAAGCTGCTTGAAAACTAAAATAATACAATTTTTGTCTTTTTTATAACAAAATAATTTTCAAGTTAAATTTGGTGTTATTCCGCAGAATGGTATTGTGCATAGCTTAGGTGTTAACTAGAAAAAAACATGTTTTGAGGGCCCCTGTCTCATGAGACCACAAGCTTGCTCAAGTCGACCGCTTCTGTTTTGAGGTCAGAGGTCAGTAGCTCACCTGCTGACTGCTGGTGATGTCCAGCGTCTTCTGTAGCTCTCTGATGTCCCGCGTCACATCCTTCAGCAACATTTTGAGACGGTTGCCGATGATGTGGACCTTCTCTTTGGCTTCTAGACAGTCTGCACCCTCAGAGTGAACCAGCAGCTGTAGAGACATGTCCTGCAGGGACGCCACCTTCAACTGTGAGTCCAACAACTCGCAACGCATTTTCTGTCGTATGAACAAAAGACGAAGGAGAAATGACGACGTTCCTTAAAACAAGTGTGCTGCGTTACTCTCTGTAACATGATGCTTTGAAGTTGCAGGAATACAATATGAGAAATGTTTTACCAAAAGAGTTTTGTGATGCTCTTGTAAAGTATCGATGTCCTGAGTGTGATCAACAGGGACGATCTCATTCCTTCTGCGGTCAATATTCTCCAGCCACAGGAGCAGACCGTGACTCATCTCATGGAAGTCCTGAGGTTAGAAAAAACAAGCAATGCCATCTTCAGTTTGATCAGTTTGAGAGTTTGTAAATGTCTTGTATATCTATGAACCTGATAGGAGCAATATTTATGATATACAGGTACAGTATAACAGGTGTTTCTTGCCTGGCACTGCATCAGAGCCTCCTTAAGAGACGTCCTCCACTCGTCCAGAGAGCTGCTCAGATGTTCCCATCTGTTATTCATGTCCTTCAAACGTCTCTGCAGGTCACGTGTCTCCTCGCTGTCGGACTGCACGAACTCAGCACTGCACAGGTTTATAGAGAGCACGATGGCCTTGCGCTTATCCAGAGCCTTCTGCAGCTCCTACAGGAAGTCCAGAGACAAGAGAGTCAAAACACAGAACTACACAAACCAACGAAAGTGCAAACTGAGAAACGCTTTGTGAATCAGTCTAGACAAATCATTAAAAAAACACTGGTTCATTTGTGAATCCGTCTGGCAGAATCAGATGAATGGTTCATGTCAATCAATCTGAACCCATCATTTAAAAAAAGGGTTGATTTGTAAATCGTTCTAGATTGAATCGTGAGGAATGGTTCATGTGAATCAATCTGGACAAAGCATTTAAAAAAAGATTGATTCATTTATGAATCAGTTTGGCAGAATCAGATAAAGGGTTCATGTGAATCAGTCTGGCAGAATCAGATAAAGGGTTCATGTGAATCAGTCTGGACAAATCCTTCAAAAAAAAGATTAATTTGTGAATCAGTCTGACTGAATCAGATGAACGGGTTTTATTGAATCAGTCTGGACAAATAATTAAAAAAAGATTGGTTCATTTGTGAATCAGTCTGACCGAATCAAATGAATGGTTCATGTGAATCAGTCTGGACAAATTATTTTAAAAAGATTCATTCATTTGTGAATCGGTCTGACTGAATCAGATAAATGGGTCTTTTGTGAATCAGTCTGGACAAATTACATTAAAATAATTTGTGAATCAGTCTGACCGAATCAGATGAACGGTTCATGTGAATCAGTCTGGACAAATTATTTTTAAAAGATCAGTTCATTTGTGAATCAGTCTGACCGAATCAGATGAATGGTTCAGGTGAATCAGTCTGGACAAATTATTTTAAAAGATTGGTTCATTTGTGAATCAGTCTGACAGAATCAGACAAACGGGTCTTTTGTAAATCAGTCTGGACAAATAATTAAAAAAAGACTGATTCATTTGTCAATCAATCTGGGCTGGGTTTCCCAAAAGCATCGTAGCCTTCAGTTGATCTCAGAACCATTGTCACCAATGGAGCTACGGTCAATTTAAGGCTATAATGCTTTTGGGAAACCCAGCCCTGGCTGGATCAGATGCCTGGTTTATTTTTTTGGTAATCAAGCATCAATAGCTCTTTTTCTAGCTGACCTTGAGTTTCTTGATGCGCAGCTCTATGGTCTGTAGGTCTGTGCTGAGGCCCAGTCCTCTCTGCTGCTCGAGTTCTCCTTCCGTCTGCTCCATCCAGCTGCAGATGTTCTTCAGATCGGAGTTAAACTGCTGCCACTGCTGTAGATTCTGTTTCATCCGCAGTTCTTTACTGAGAGCCTGAGCCTGCAGGAGCTCCCAGCGCTCGATGACACCTGCAGCACCACCACAACGTCACCTCCACATCAGCTGTTATTATGTCCATTTATTTATTCAAGTGGGAGATGTGCTTTTGTACCTGAGGTTTGAGACTCGGAGCTGTTAGGGTTGACGAGACCTGAGACCGTATCGTCCTCATCCTTCAGCTCGAATCCCACACGCTTCACCGCGTCTATACTGCCACGACATTCTTCCAGCAGCCGCATCTGAGAATTAAACATGTTTTTTATTCATTTACAACACTGTTAACTATTCAACGTTCCTTGTATAGGAATGTAGGATTCTGACTCACATATCCCATGTATGTGGCGTCCAGCTCGGGGCCGGTGGGGGTTCGACTGCGGATGATGTTCTCGGTCTGCTGCAGATGGAAGCAGCTGGTGTTCAGAGCTTTGTCCAGCTGTCTGATGTGAGTCTCCAGAGAGCCGCCGTCACCTGAACAGACATAATACAGCTGTGATTAACATTATAATTATGAACACAGATGAGATCAAAGCTGCGAGACCACAACATTACTGTTCTGTAGTTCATGCAGGGCAAATCATCTTTAAAATCAAACACACCTTGTGCTTCTGGTCGAGTCATCATTAGTCACAGTAGATTTCAATCAGAGTAAATATATTTACTGCTTTTCAAAACAGCACTACTGCGATATTTAATGTGAAAATCAATATAAGGAATTTTTGATAGTGATAGATATATTGGGCATGCCTTGTGTTCTTATATCTGTTGATCTTTTTAATGAATGATGCACATAATTCCAAACACATGTCTGGATGCTTTATTGTTAATTCAAAGAATTTTAAGTAACTTGCTTAAAAGGTTTGTTTTCTTTATGCATGTTTATCTTTTCCAAATTTAAAAATTAATATCAAATAATATCAAATATTAATTTTTAAAAGGTTCGCATATAAAAAAAAAATATTATTTGAATATAATTAAATAATATTAAATATGAATATTAAATACAAAAATTAATGGTTGAAGAAAAAAAACAATTATATAAAAAATCTTTTTAATTTGTAAATGTAATTCAAATAAAGAAATAATTAAAAAACTTAATTAAAAAATCAAATAAAAAATAGTGTAGCATACTACAGTATATTCTAGTGTTCACACTATAGTATTCAGAAATAATACCTAAATAAATGAATACACTGTAAATACTCTAGTATACTTTAAAGTCCCAGTGAAATTAAAAATGACAATTCCTATTTTTTCATGAAATATTGCAGCATTTATAGTAAAAAGCTTATAAATGTGGGTCATTTTCTTTTTAATGTACCCTCATAATCTTCAGTTAACGTCTGCCCTGAAATGACTATCCATTTCAAATGACGTAAATTAGACAGCTTGGGCGGAGCATCCGTTAACTCCTCCCCTTCAACTGTTAGTTTGCTGCCAGTTTCGTTTCAAAATCAATGAGGTGTTTTTACACATCCAATCAATACGCAGTGAAAAATGCAAGCTACGCCCACTAATTTTCTTCTTTGAAATTCCTTTTCACTCGGAAATGTGTCAGAATACGGAAGTAAAAACGATCGCAACTTCCGGATCACAGGGACTTTAATATTCACTATAGTAAGGTAGCATTATAGTATAGGAATTTTACTAGAGTTTACTATAGTAAATAATATAGTAAACTATGTTTTTACGTGGGTTGATTTTGGGCTATAATATTAACATTTTCATTTAGTCATTTAGCAGACGCTTTTATCCAAAGTAGGGGAAAACAATCCAAGCAATTTGTGCAACAAAAGAACAACAATGCATAGGTGCAGTCCAAACTGCTCTCAGTCAGCCTATCACAGTATACGAAGCAAAGATTTTTTTTATATACAGTATATATGACCTGGACATATGGATATCAGCATAGGCCATTGAAAAACTCATATCTGTCAATCACTAATACTGTATTTGACTGACAATCTACTTTATTCATTATTTATTGAAACAATCTTCATTTAATTGTATAATTTTATATTTTAATTACAATTAATCTTCTCTGATTATAATGAACTGTGAGTAATGTCTTAGATTTTGAAAACCCAGAAACCCAAGTCAACCCCCAGAGCATCGGTGTGACACTGCATGCAAACGCTGTAAGAGTGAAGGTTATAGAGTGAGTGTGAAGCAACACAAATCTAAAGATAACCGTTAGAAAACAGCCGTCAAAGTTCGGTGTTTGGATTCAGTTTGTGAGTAGAAACTAAAGATGAGAATCTCAGGCAACAGACGAGTGAGTGAGTCTCAGATATCTGCTGATGTTTCCTACCGGCGCCGGATCTCAGCGTTTGCTCTGTGAGTTTAAGATACGCCTCGGGGCTCTCCGGAATCACTACATCTGGAGAAACACATATACACATGGCATACAACACAAACACAAGGCTGAACACTATAGACCGCCACTCACGGCTGAACCTAAAACTGATCGATTCAGTCTCATTGAATCGTGTCACGCTATGTGGCTAACCTGAGAGAGCAGATGCTGAGCCCCGCAGGTCTCCGTCTTCCGCTTGATCTACCGGCTCAGAGGACAGGACTCTTCCGGCGGTCTCCAGTCCACGGCTCAGGTCATAATCATGGTCCCACTCCAGAGGGATGGAGTCCACGCTGGCTGGAGTGTCCCGGCCCGAGCGTTCGGTGCGCGAAGGGGCGGCCAGCGACGCCGAGCGACTGGAGGACAGCAGACCGTCTCCCAAGCGCTCGCTCCAGGGAAAGCCGGAGATGTCAGCCGACTCGTCCAGGTCAAAGTCTCGGTCTGAGTACGAGACGTCCGGCTCGTCGTCTGTAAACTGGAACGGAAAGACGAAATCACAAAAAACTAATTTAAGGACTTCAACTCTAAATAAACAATGTTGAGCCTCTTGATGCGTTTCATTGTACCGGTAATCGTATCAGTTTCTTGTAGTATCGTTCCACGCGTCCGAACACTTCCTGACAGTACCGCTGGAGTTCCTCGATCTCTTCCTCGATCACGGCGGCATCTATCGGCTCGCTCTTTTCTAACAGAGCTTCACCCTGCTGGAATATGTTGTCGATTTTACTCGTGTTCAGACTGATCTCCTGCTGGAAGCCCTGAGAGAACAGAACATCATCACGATGTGAGAAGGAAACACGAGACACGTCGAGCACATGAAGTGATGGCTCAGACGCTCACCCTCAGCTGTTTGAGTTTGGCCTGGACGTCCAATTCAGAGAAATGCTCGATGTTTGTTAACTGCAGATCCATCTCGGTCAGCCACACCAGGATACAGTCTCTCGCTGTCTCAAACTCCTCACGCTGATTTATGAAGTGCTACAGGGCAGATGAGAAAGGAGAAATCTATAATATAATTTCATTACATGTGATGAATTTGATTGTACTATATACTACTATTATTATTAACAAAAACACCCCAACTGATGTCATTTTGATTATAAAGTTTTGTTATTGGTGTTTATCTTGCTTTTGTGTTATTTATTAGTTTGTTTTTTGTATGTGTCGTCAAAAGTATTTTTCTGTTATGTATCTAAAAACTATAGCTGTCAACCGATTAATCACGATTAATCGCATCCAAAATAAAATAAAAGTTTGGGTTTACATAATATTTGTCTGTGTACAGTACATAATAATTTTGCATTTTAAAGCACATTCAAATACATGCATACAGATAAATAAAATATAAAAATAAACAATCCTTTGTAAATAATTGAAATGATTGGTAAATATAAATAAACACATCATTTTATAAATAAATAAATATTTCCTAAATATTTATGCATGTAAGTGCATGTGTTTATAAATACAAAATTAATATCCACAGTACACAGAAATATTTTATATAAACACAAACTTTTATTCATTAATCGTTTGACAGCTCTACTAAAAACTGATTCAGAGTAATAAGGAGCCCCTTTAGGGACGTGGTGGTGGAAAAAATATAAGAAAGAAGAGAAAAATATTTTTTAAAGCTTTTGCGTTATCTCGCAAAATTTTTGCGTTCCCCGAGAAACACTGCGTTCTCTCGCAAAACTCTTGCGTTCTCTCGCAAACATATTTGCATTATCTCGCAAAACATTTGCGTTCTCTCGCAAACATATTTGCGTTATCTAGCAAAACATTTTGCGAGTTCGGACAAACACTTCATGTTGAATGTCCCGCTGGCAGAGTTTGAGACTAGCTCCGTACATAAACATTGGTCTATAGTCGCAGATTCCCGGACCAATAACTCGTGAGCTAAACGTTCTTATAACACAAGTGACACCTCATTCTATGTAACGTAAATAATGAGCTATAACTTAAATTTTCCACAAACCGAGCCTTGTATTGATCTCAGGCGGCAGCCGGCTGAGACAAGACCAAAGTGATCGTCTGCAAAGTGCAAAACCCGAATATCATTAGGCTACTAAAAATAGTCATTAACTTCAGTGCTACATACTGTAGTATAACTGAATCCAGTTTGCAAGAAAACATTAATGTGTAAACTGAATTTGGTGACACTACAGTGTGTAACATTGAAGTTATTAATGACTATTTTAGTAGTAACGCTTTTCGGGTTTACAGTCACTTTGCAGAGTCACTTGTCCATGTCGCCTGCTCATATACTGAGATCAATTTATATTCTCGTTTTGAGGAAGACTAGGTTGTAGATCCTTGTCTACGGAATTATGTGCTATTTGTGTTATAATAACGTTTAGCTCACGAGTTATTGGTCCGGGTATCTACTATGAACAACTCCATTGTTAATGCACAGAGCGAGACAACAAGACGCGTTTGTCCGAAATCACAGAATGTTTTGCGAGAGAACGCAAATATGTTTGCGAGAGAATGCAAAGGTTTTGCGAGGGAGGTTTTTTCTCTCACCTCTCATATTTTTTCCTCCACCAAGTCTCTAAAGGGGCTCCGTAGAGTAAAGCCACACTACTGGTCAAACGTTTTTGGACACTTGAGTGAAATGTTTCTCGTTATTTAAAAAAACCTTTGATCTGAAAGTCTGAATGTCTGAAATTAGTTTAGTAGACAAAAATATAATTTATCAAACATACATGTTTTTGCATGAATTTTATTGTTTTTTATATGGATGACTTTGACTGAATAATGAAGAAAAAGCAGCAAATAAGAGCACAGAATATATGGGAACTCCTTTAATATTGGTTAAAAAGCATCTCAGGGTGAGACCTCGAGAAGCTGCTTGATAAAATGACAAGAAAACGTTTCTGCAAATTCTAGTCAACCGGTGACTACACTGAAGATGATAAAATATAACGATGTTTTAATTTATTTTATTATTTTTTTAGTTACATAATTCCCATAGTTTCCTTTGTTTTATTTAATAACTTTGATAAGTTTATTATTATTATAAAATGTATAAAAAATATGAACACATAAGTGAGTAGGTGTCCAATACCTTTTTCTTAAATAAACATGAAAATTTATATTTGCATATTATGAATATTTTAGTCTTTAACTGATCTGATCGTTATTGTCTGAACTCATTTTGCGCTTTGCATGTTTTGATACAAAAAATGCATTTGCAATTCATGTCATAAATAAACTTGACTAACGATCAATTGATTTTTAGTACATTAACAAAACACCTGTTTTGATCATTATTTTATTATGATATTTATCACCGTCTAGTCTGGTGAAAAACTACTGCCGTACCTTCAGTCTGCGCAGAACAGACGCCACACGCTTCTGCAGGTTATCCCAGCGCTGGTTTGCATGATTTGCCATCTCCCGCAGGCTACACGCCGCGTCTGTACGATTCTCACGTGCCAGACGTTGATATTGTTTATTGATCAGCTCCAGCTGTGTCAGACCCTCGTGTACCTGCCGCTGGAAAGTCTACAAGACACAGAACGTTACTTTGATAAACAGACTCAAATCTATTCAGTCAGATCTCACCGGACGAATCTCACCTCAAACTTCTTCAGCTCTTCTTTGGCGATGGTGTAAAGGACACCCGAGGAGTTGGGCAGTGCTGCGGTCTTCTCTGATGTCAGGATCCACTCGTCAAAGCGAGAGAAATCCTCCAGAAACTTCTGCCACAGACGCCACGTCTCCTCAATCCTGCAAAGTAAACAAGACTTCAATGTGACACGTTATTCCGACCTATGAGCTTTGTGGTTTGTTGATGGTTCGTACTTGAGTCTTCTCTCCATAGACATGGCGCAGATGGTCCTCCAGCGGCGGTCCAGGGTGCGCGTGGCCTGCTGGATGGATTCGCACTCGGTGTCGGTAGCGCATGCGTCACAGTCGTGCAGCAGAACCTCACACAGGTTTAACACAGACGCCACGCCTGTGCTGTGCTTCTCGATGTCTCTCTGAAGCTCCTGAAGATGAAGACCTCATCGTTTATCACATTCAAACACAGATGTGGTTTATTCTCCTATGTGTGTGTGTGTGTTGTGTACCTGCTGCAGGTCGAGTTTTCTCTGGATCTCCTGATAGTCACAGGTGTCGTAGACGATGGGACGGGAGAGCTCGGTCTCGATGTGGGCGAGCCAGGAGCGCAGGTTACTCATGTTCTTATCCAACTGTTGTACGGCCACCAGAGTCTCCCGCAGCTTCTTAACTCTAACCACGACAAATTTTGCCGGTGGTTTTGTTACGTATCACACATCACTTTTTCTGGGATTCGAATATGCATCTTTCTTGTGTAAACATATACACCCCCCCCCAAAAAAAACACCCAAACAACCTTTTGATAAAAAAATTTGTAAACACTAAGTAAATTAAATATGAATTGATATAATCATTTATTCAATTTCAATAGATAAAGCGATTCAATTGTTGAATTATTTGGGCCTTGTTAAAGGGATACTTCACCCAAAAATGACCCTCAGATTGTTCCAAACCTGAACACACAGGAAGAAATTTGGAAGAATGTCAGATCTCATCCCCCATTTACTGCCATAGTAGAGAAAATAAATACTATGGGACACAATGGGGGATGAGATCTGACATTCTTCCAAATTTCTTTCCGTGTGCTTAGCAAAACAAAGAAATGTATACATGTTTGGAACAATCTGAGGGTGTGAGTAAATGGTGACAGAATTTCATTTTTGGGTGAAGCATCCCTTTAATCATGGAGTGAAAATGTTATATAGTGACAGCTGTAGTGATGTGTATTGTATGCGATGATGTAATGTTACCTGGCTCCTATGAGGTCCAGTAGGTGTTGCCAGCGCTCATTGACGTTGTTGAGCTTGTGTTTTATGTCGGAGGCTTTGCTCTCATGACTCGCTTGAGCCAAACGCTCTCCAAGCTCCTGGAGCTCATATTTATTCTCCTCCACTGCTGAAACCTCCTTCTGATAGTCCTGATGGCGTGACGATCAAACACACGTCAACAATAAAAAAAGACGACTTTCAGATATTCTAAAACGTAGCTTTATTAACATTTCTGTCAAGTTGATCTATTAAAGGTTTGGTAAAGGGTTTTTGTGGTGATGTTTCATCACGTTTTCGCAGATGAAGTGTTGGAAATAAAGTCAGTCAGTGAGGAAGGTTTTATAAATGTACCTTTCTTAATTTCTCGATCATCTCTTCGATGCTGACGTCTCCATTTTGGGAAACTTTACTTTCCATGCGAGTCAACCAATCACACAGCTCTTTATATTTGTCGTTGAAGATCGCCCATTCATTCAGCCTCTCGCTCACCTGCTGCCTGCGCAGACACAACTGCGCACACAAACACACACAGACATTTAATACACAATAAAGTAACAGAGGAGCAATCTGAGCATTGCAACGACATTTAAATAAAAACAACAGAACCTTCCTATTGAGTAAATAAAGTACATTTTTCCATTGAAACTGCTCATTTAAGGAAGAAAAAGTTCCTTTTCATACTTACAAGAAAATCATTTAAAACAGAAAAAATGCAGTTTTCAAACAGCGTGAACCTGCAGTAAAATCTGTCAAGTGAAACAGCAAACGTACACTCACATCCTGTCATACTCACGCACCGGATGCCACAAATATACAAAAAAACCCATCTCGCTCAGCCCTTGAGTTTCATGCGAGCTCTGCATCAATCTCAACTTAGAAATACAACTTTGACTGAAATTCCTTTTTGTAAATGACAGTTAAACTTACTGTAAAAGTGAAACTGTCCCTACAGTATATTTGATTACTAAAAAAAAGTGTTTTTGAACACTATGGCTGTTTTTTGAAGTCATCTACAATGTTTTTTTACTAAAACTATTAAATCTAAAATTATTCCATTTTAAAGTGTTATCTTTAAACTAAATAATTCAAAGATTTCTGTTAATTGAACTCAAATACAATACAGGTCTAAAACGTAGAAATGATGTTTAAGTTGAGTCACTGAAGTTTTCAGCCGGAAATAAACAAAAAACAAAAATCTAAAACAAAATAAAAAAATAAATACACTGACCAAAATTCTAACACTTTTGTTTTTGCCCCCATTTTTCATGAGCTGAACTCAAAGATCTTAGACTTTTTCTATGTACACAAAAGACCTATTTCTCTCAAATATTGTTCACAAATCTGTCTAAATCTGTGTTAGTGAGCACTTCTCCTTTGCCGAGATAATCCATCCACCTCACAGGTGTTGTCATATCAAGATGCTGATTAGACAGCATGATTATTGCACAGGTGTGCCTTAGGCTGGCCACAATAAAAGGCCACTCTAAAATGTGCTGTTTTACTGTATTGGGGGGTCCGGGGGGTCCGAAAACATCTCCTTCGCATAGAGTTGATCAGGTTGTTGATTGTGGCCTGTGGAATATTGGTCCACTCCTCTTCAATGGCTTCAGTTGGTGTTTACATAATATGTCTCTGTGTACTGTGGATATTCATTTTGTATTTATAAACACAAAAACATTCACATACATATGTATTTATATATTAAGGAAATATTTACCAATAATTGAAATGATATATAAATGTTGATAAATGTTTGTATTCGTCTTAAATATATGCATGTATGTGTATGTGTTTATAAATACAAAATGAATATGCACAGTGCACAGACAAATATTATGTGTAAACAAACTTTTATTCTGGATGTGATCAATCGCCATTAATCATTGAACTGTCCTACAAAAAACACTATAATAACTGTTGCATACAGAGCCTGCATTTTGACCGTCATTCAAACTTGCCGAAGATTTCACCTCACACATAAGACCTGTTGTCCCTGTCATACAGGACTGTGTGTCAGAAGACAGGTGTTGTGTGTTTGCGGTGTACCTGATGACAGATCTCTTCCCACTGTCGATGCAGGAGCTCAATACGTTCCTGCAGTACACACAGATCCTCAGGACTGATGTAACTCGACAGAGACTCTCTCAACACCGTCAGATGAGTCAGATCCTCCTTCCATCCATCAAACATACTCTCTAGATCCTGCGTGAAACACACATGTCAAAATTTAGGATTAACTGAAGACACAGTAATGTTAAGGACATGATGTATGATTTTTCTTAATGCACGTTTCATTGTGCACAATTCACAAACTTTTGGCCTGTACACAAGGCCATATTAGCTAAGAAATCCTTTTTTAACCTACTCTTCAATTGAAAGAAAATGAACCGCACACAGCTTTGGAGTAAAACGTGTGTAAATGTTGCATGTACCTTGCATCTCATCTGTTCAGAGTGAAGCTCCTCTTGGGGATCTGGGAGCGGTTGAGAGAGTTGACGTTTAAACGCTCTCAGTTTCTCCAGAGACCCTCCGATGCCCTTCTCACATGTCTCCCAGTCCTGCACACAGACATCAAACAAACCCTGAAAATATTCTGAAACCACGGTCTCATGTTTTATCAACTGAAAAAACCTTTATTTCTCATTTGAACTGATTCTTGCAAAGCATTTGGATATGACTGGACTGTCTAGGGTTTTTTCAAAGTAAAACTAAAAGGTTCAGTGATAATATGTTGGCACTATAAGAAACAAATTGTTTCACAGAATCCTTTTTTTTTTTTAGAAAACACACGAATATATATATATATATAACATTAAACTGGATCCAGGTCTGTCACAATATCAGATTTTCACTACACAATTATTCTGGCCAAAAGAGTTCAAGAAAAATGTATATTAATAATACATTATTGCTGTATCAGTCAACATTATTAATTTTATTAAAAATATATCAACAATATTTTTTATTTTGTTTATTTTGTTTTCTCTTTTTTGGCCAATGAATCTCAAAACTTCAGTGGCTCTGAGAAAAATGTTATACGGTCAATCAGATATTGGCAATACATTATTTACAATATTATCATGTGTAATATTAACACGATATTAATAACACAGTGAAAAATATTTTTAAAGGTGTGTTTTTCTTACATTTTTACTGTTTCTTTATGAAGTTTAACATGCTGAATACAAAAATCACATTACTTTTTTTTTACCATCGACGCTCACAAAAACACAAAAAATATTTTCACCCTTTTATACATTTGGGTATTATTACTCATACGCAGAACTTACAAGGTAGGCCTGGCATAACGCTGAGCTCAAAACAACAGTTTAACGTAACAGTGATGAAAAATGAGTCGTCCAAAACTTCAGAAGTGTACATTTGATCGTTTTTGTCTTTTATGACTAATACTGTCCTCACGAACCAAGCAGACGTAGTCACCCATCATCACTTCATCCCACCTTCCCTGTGCTACAGACATTTCTAGAATTTTCTGACAGTGACAATTGGAAAATAATCTTTTAAATAAGTGAAAACTTGGACAGTTTTCGTTTATTTGCAATGTGCTGATGTATCGTAATTATTGATATAAGCTCAACATTTACTTGAGCTAAATATACAGTAAAACATTGATGCGACATGAAAATAAATACTACCACAATAATGAGCACCACAGAATTGTACAATAAACTTTTAAAAGATCCGGCGAAACAACAATTTGTTACACTGTGTAATCATTGTTATTAATATCACAAATATTGTCAATACTGGTATCACATACATTTACATTAAATGCAACAAAACACTTTAATCTATGCAAAGTCTTTGCTAATTGTAATAAAATAAACGAGCTTCACGATGCCATAAAATAACCTTTATTGTCTAAATGGTTCCATAAAGAACCTTTAGCATACGAAGAACCTTTCTGTTTCAAAAAAGGCTCTTTGTGGTGAAAAACGGTTCTTCAGATTATAAAAGGTAAGAACGAGGCGGTTCTTTATAGAACCTTTGATTGAATGGTCCTTTGTGGAACCAAAAATGCTTCTTCTACGGCATCGCTGTGAAGACCCTTTTAAGCATTTATTATTCATTTATTCTTTTAAAAAGTGTACAGAGTTATTTATAAACTCAGTATTAACAAAGGTACAAAACAAACGAATGGGAATGGATATTTTAGGATTGGTTAATTGACCAATCAATCCAGACTGAATGTGATATGATCTGTGTTACCTTGTGCAGGCCGGCCAGCTCTTTCTTCTGCTCCTCCAGACGACTGTTAGCGAGTCTCCAGCGCTCCTGGATGCTCATCAGCTCTTCCTGTAAGGAGGCTTCAGCTCGTGAGTCTGCAGACAGGAGGAGCTGTCTCCCCGTCTCCACCGTCAGAATATAACTGCCCTGCTGTCTCAACAAAACCTTCTCTCTCATCTGAGGGAAAATCACATGGCCAACAAGCTATAAAATCAGACTTTAAGAGCAGAGCCGTGTGAATATATAACAGTTGTGATGTTGGTTACCTGAACTGCGTCCAGCATGACTCGGGCCCGCTGTAGAGGAACAGGCGCTCCGGCTCGCAGGGTCTCGGTCTGATGAGAAACCTCCACCAGCCACTTTCTGAGTTTCTCCGCCATCTCTCTGTATCGATGCCACTGACGCAGTTGACTGTCGATGATCCCCCTGCGCTGCTGAGCGCGTCTCACCACCCCCTGCCACTGGTTACTGAGCAGAATCAACTTCATCCTGAACTCATCTCTGAAAACACACAATAATCATGTCGTTTCATGCATATTTCATGTGAAGATCTGACTGATATATATCGAGATGCAAGCACTTTCTGATGCGAGCACAACGATTCGATTACAATCCTATAGACATCTAATTGTCTTTGCATTTTGCAACGTAAAATGTACATCTCAGCGACCTCATTGGATGGAAGTTTTGCGCATCATACATTTTATTCATTAAACAAGGAAGATAATGAATAATTTACTGAGACTACGTTCACAATGTTTAGACAGAAAATATATATTTTTAGGTGAATTAAACCATTCATTTTATTGCAGCTTATTTATTTATTGCCATACTTTTTTATGAAAAGAAATATTTTATCGGCCTTGGTTTTTTTTATCACTCCCATGTCCTTAAAATGACATTTCATGCAGTGTGTAATGTTGCTGTGTGTGAATGTAAGCAGTCTGCCGAAAGTGAACGAAGTTATTGGCTTGGGAAAAAGGGAGTCGACTCTGAATCACGCGAACGAGTCGTCTGTCGTTCTAATTTCAGTTCCGGGTCAGATTTGCGTCACTCCGTGTAATGACCGCCTACGTTCCATTTGCCACACTGCACGCGGTAGACCAATCACAGCAGACCAGACCATCTGACCAATCAGATCAGAGTGGGCTGACAGGAGGGGATTAGACAGATGAATCGCCGAACGAATCATTTGAGAGTCTGTCAAGTGAGGTAATAATAACTGCCTATTATTAGAAAATGAAAGTGTTTTTGACACCTTCTATGTACGTAAACTTGTTGTTGGACACTCAAAGTAGAAACCAAAGTAGGAAACTTTGGAAACCAAAGTAGGACTTTAAAAAAATCACAAAATATTTACTCTTTAAAATTCTTAAAGAGAGACAGATGAATCGCCGAACGAATCATCTGATGGAACCGTTCCTCACCTGTCGTCCACCTGTTCCTGCTCCAGCATGTGCTGTCCATCACTGATGATAGAATGAAGAATCTGCTGTTTGCCGAACATCTCTGCCTGAAACAACTACAACAACGACACACTTTTAACTTTCCAAACATTGCAGACACGAAGGCAAGACGGTTCTCGCACGTCTGCTCGCACATCTCACCTCATGAGCTCTCTGCTGCTCCAACAGACTCTGAAAGTTTCCGGATATATCCACGGACAGATTCTCCTCCGTCTGCTCCAGGAACTCCATCCAGGTCTCGCACTTCTCCAGAAACGTCTGCTGCTGCAGTAGAAGAGCCTGGAGTTTGCTGAAGAGACGATACACAACCTCAGCGGGTCTTTGTAAGGATCGTAAAGAATCAAGCACAAGACAGAAATCACGTCAAGGCAAACCTGAATCTCTCGGTGGTCTGAACCGAAGTGTTGGACCAGCTTCTGTTGAGGTTCTGCGTGCGTTTGATCTCAGAATCGTTGAGAGGGAGTCTGTAACCCAGTTCATTCAAGCGCTCCAGATCAGGAGCCATACTGCTAAACTTCAGCATTTGTTTCTGCACGACAAACAAAAATCTATGAAAACATCTATGATAGACGACTGGTAATGTCAGCTTGGTCGGTTTGGCTTGTTTACCTTCAGCTCCTCCATGCGATCGCAGATCAACGCTTGATCAGACGAACCGTTTGGATCCTGACCTTCCAGAATCTCTTCGGCTTCCACGATCCATCGAGACAGAGAGTCCAGCTGCTCATTAAACGTCTCGTAGTCTCGTACTCCGGCCTGTACGAGTAAAACACTTCAGAACCCGACACTAAACCAGGGCCCGTATTCACAAAACATTTTATCTTAGCACTAAGAGCTCTCCTAAACAGCAGGAAAAGTTTTTAGTTAAGAGTTTTCTCTTAAAACCCATTCACGACATTTTACAAGGGAGCAAAAAGAAATGTCGAGGTATCATCTTTAAATGGCATATTTGAATTCACATCAAATATTTTGAAATATTTGCCATTTGTTGCCATTTTCAAATTAATATGATAAAATATATGCTAAATTACCAATTTAACAAGTGATGAGTTCATTTGCAAAAACTGATAAAAATCATGTTTTTTACTGTGCATTCCAATTAATATCAACCAAACTGCAGTTGGTGTTTTTATTAAGTAACAATAACTCAAAAAATATAAAACACAATAAAACACAATAAATACATGATAACAAAATACAAACGTGATTTTTGAAATATCTAAAAAATCTCAAAATTTGGGCTGCGCGCGGACGGGGTGTGCGGATGTCCGCGGACCCTTCCGATACGAAAAATTGCATCATGCGGACAGCGCACGAACGCGGACGGACGGACTATAGTCCTCTTCACTACTCCTAACGTCTCACTAGTTTTAGCGCTAAAATGCTTTGTGAATCATTCGTAGCGCAAAAATTTAGGAGTCCTTAAAGTGGAATTAACACGGCCATTATTTTTAAGAGTTTCTCCTAAATAGGCAATTTAGGAGCTACTTTTAGCCTTAAGATGTTTTGTGAATACGGGCCCAGTCTGGTCTGACACAGATGTGTTCTGATGTCTCACCTGTAGCACGGCCTGCTGTCGACTCAGACTCTGCTCTACAGCGTTCAGTCGTTGAGCGAGCGTCAGGTGATCAGACTGGATGGAGGCGGTGGCTGACGTGTCCACCTGCTGTTTGAGTTGCTCTCCCAGCTCCAGTAAGACTTGAAGAGACGTCTGAACCGGCGCTTGAGACCTCAACAGCTCCTGATGGAATATAAGATACGTCAATGACACACGACCGCTAACATCGATAGAAGTGAATACAAAATAAACAGATAAGTCGGGCTCACAGCGCAGTCCTGGATCCATGTGGACACTTCATCTTCTGTGACGTCTTTGCGGCTGGCGCTTTTCAGCAGTTGGTTGGCTCTCTCCTCTGAGCTTTGAACGCTGCTGTCGCTCTGTCTGTAAAGATCTTTATAGCTCTGCCAGAGTTGTAAGAGACCTTTACTGCTCTTCAGACGCTCCACAATCTCCTCCTGAAGACCGTTCCATCTGAACGACACCAAACACACATTCACAACTTTCACCTCTTAACAAATGTCACAAAAATGACTTTTCAGATAAAGACAAAAAGCTGTGATCTTATTGTACCGTGTGGTGTGTTTCTTAGCGATGTAGTGAACCCAACAGCAATATTTAGTTTTTATGTTAATACAGCCATCTACTGTATATTTATGTGAGAATACTTTACAGATGTTAATTTTAATTACAGATGTTCGTTTGAATATTGAAAGCACGTTCCACATACCCAAACACCTCACGCTGCAGTCTGTATTATTATTATTATTTTTAAATCAATAAAAATCAGTTGCAGGGCAAGTAAAAGTCTCTTTACGCTGATTCACAAGGGTCATATTATAATAATAAATTAATTTATAATTTGAGCAGTCGGGTGAAACATTTTGCAGGAAATGTAAAGATAAGTACGCAAAGTATCCTGCAATTTTAGGTTTCAACCAGCGGGGGTGACAGAGAGACAAATGTATGAATTGTAGATTTCAAATAGGTGCTTTCAGATTGTTGTCCAGATTTAGAGTGACACAGAAAAAGATTGAAAGAAGCTTAAATATATTGTAAAGTCTTGAAGGATTTGCTTGATTCTTTGGCTCGAGTGGAAGTCAGCGCTGTCTCACTTACCGGGCGTTGATGTCTTTTAGGGTGTTATTGAGCGAGTCACAAACAGAAGGGTGACATTCTTTCAATAACTCGTGTGTAACTGCTCCAAACTTTCTCAGACTGCTCTCTTGTTTCTCGAGCTCCGTCTGTAAATTCTACAGACATCAGATAGAATCAGGCTCATGATTTTCTGTATAACACCGAAGTTGAGAATGTGATTTACCTGCAGACTCTGCACCTGCAGCTGCGCAGCTTCCAGAGATCCCGTCAACAGACGATAGCGAGACACAGAATATCGTCCCTCCGTCAGGTAGCCGTTGATCTCCTCAGACGCTTGTTTGTATTGACTCCAGGTATCCTGAACAGACTTCAGGCTGATCTTCAGCTGACCGATCTGATGACGCACAAACACACACATTTACTGTATTCATTCTCTTATTTTTGGAACACAACTGTGACAAAACCTGACAATAGTTCAAGAGTAAATACCAGGTGGTCCAGGTTGGCCCATGTGTTATTCAGGGTTTGGAGAGACTCCATGACCACAGCACACGCCTCATCCGTCTTGTTTTGGACGAGAGCGCACGCCTGCTCCTCCACTCGCTCCAACTCCCTCTCCTTCTCTTTGATCATCACCTCCATCTCCTGATTTAGACAGAGAGGGCATGTTAGAAAATATATGTACTCTACAAGTTATGTTCAATTATTTGTTTGTGTTTCGGAATGGACCTGGCAGTCTCTGAGTGCATTCTGGACTGAGGACAAGTTCTCGATCCTGTGTTTTCTCTTGAGCCGATCCTCTTGAGCGTTCAGCCACGCCTGAAGATTCTGCACTTTACTCTCATATTCATGCCAAGACGTCAACAAGCCTTCTAGATATTGTACCTGAAACAAAAAACGAAAAACGTTTATTAAACAAAACACGAAATGTCACCTGTAATGCCGGGTTAAGCAGTGACAAAAATGACTAGAAAATCATAAAGATTATGCTTTGATATTATTGGTTCCTAATCTTTTTACTTTTCTGATTACACAGTCACGGTTGGGCAGACAAGAAGAAAAGTAATGCAACTTCTTTTCTTTTTTTAGAAGAACATGCATTAATGACGTGTGCAGAGTAAACCGATTTATTAAGGTATTTATTAAGTAAATGAATGAGCACAAATTAGATTTTGTTTTGGTAACCGATTTAAGTGATTTGTTTCATCCCAGCTAAATTCTCACTCTCTCCGTGATGCGAGTCTGTAGAATCTGCCAGCGACGGTTCATGGCTCCCAGTTTCTCTGCAAAATCGGTCGTGTCGCTCCGTTCGCTCTCCTGACCGCCGATCTGAACCACAGATTGGTTTACAAAGTCTACGGTGAGCTGTTTGCAGTTGATGTCCACTCTGAAGCCCTGCAGAAAAGAGCGTCAATGCAACATCACACTGTGCATACAGAATAAAAGTCTTCAGAACTGTGGTGCTCATGTAGAAGATGCAGGTTTAAATCTGATGGTAATATAACAAATTATTTAAAATAATACTATACGATATGCTTTATTGTATCTTTATTAAAAAATAATAATCCAGAGAAAGACTGCAACAGCAAGTGTAAATAAACAAAGTCAAAATCTTTTAAATGCAATGATGTGCCAATAGCTTCTGTTGTACCTTGTACCGCTGTAGGTACTCCTGGATGACCTTTGACCCGACCGCCCCCTTGAGATTCTCTTCATCTTCCTCCACGACTCTCTCCATTAGCAAAATCCAGTTCTCATGTTCAGTGATAGTGTGATGGGACACCAGCTTATCCATCTGAGACTAAAGCAAATAAAGAACACAACATCCCTTTAAGACCGTAGACTCGAAAGAATACAGAAATACGAACCTCGAAACTAAAAACCAACAAATGAATAGAAACGCTGGTCAGCACCTGGTGTAGTTTCTCCTGCACCACAGGAATACAGACGAGCAGTTCAGACCACTGTGAGTCCAGCCGGGAGAGATCCGACCTCAGAGACGCCGTGTCCATCTTCTTGAGTCTCAG
Source organism: Triplophysa rosa (assembly GCF_024868665.1). Taxonomy (NCBI): domain Eukaryota; kingdom Metazoa; phylum Chordata; class Actinopteri; order Cypriniformes; family Nemacheilidae; genus Triplophysa; species Triplophysa rosa. Next base: position 24,605,256 of record NC_079899.1, on the reverse strand, counting down.
CAGCTGGTTTCCTTCATTTAGCACTGAGGTCTTCAGACTGGAGCGGCTTTCCACCTCTTTACTGAACTCCTGCGTGTGTCACATGTGTCATTCATGAAACATTTAAATAGAAGAGAAAACCTTAAAATAGTTAGTAAAATAGAGTTATTATCGTTAACTAAAAATATTCAAAGATTTTATTTGACATTTTACAAATACAATACAACAAGCCTAAATATTAGTTTGAAAAACTAAATGAAAATCAGCATGTTATTTGATCTTATCAACAAACAGAAATAAGTGTGAGACCTTAATCTGGAAATAAATAAAGACAAAACTAAAACTTGAAATAAAAATAAGTAAAAGTAAAATAAATAAATAAAATATAAATAAATAATCAAATGACAAAAGCACAACAAAAATGCAAAAAATGTCAACTAAAATGAAAATGTAAAAATATAAAAGCAAATTTAAAAGTATTATTACTGTAAAAATACGATAAAACTTAACAAATTATCATTACTGATGGAAAGTCCTTAAACCATTTCAAAAAGCATCTCAAGGTTAGACCTGAAGAAGATGCTTCATAACACAATTTGGCAAATTCACAAGGGTTATAAACAACAGTTGACAACATTGAATATAACATCGTTTGATTTATTCTCAATTTTAAATTTGCACTATTTCACAAATGTACACAATTACATAAACAAAAAAATGTGGGACCCTAAACTTCTAAAAAGTAGCATATATTAGATTTATTAACGTTAAATAACTTTGACAAACCAGAAAAGCTGACAGCTGGTTTTTAACAGTGTCCTGTGGACCGGTGGTGGTTTGCGTGTTCCAAAACTCCACCCGTTCCCGAGCGTCCTGCAGCCAGCAGCTCAGTTCATCAGACTCATGTTTATACCTGCGACAAACAGCGAGTGTCCGTCACCGCGCGTATTCTGAAAAAACATGAATAACTGAACGCACTTTAAAGTAAACGACCTGACCTGGTCCAGTGTTTCAGCACAGAATCCAGATGCTGTAATTCCTTGTTGATGTTTGTGCTGTTGCTCATCCAGTGTTCACCCAGAGAAGCCAGATCATTCTCCAGACTGGGACAGCTGACGTACGACAGGAGCTGTCTGCCATCCTCCAGCACCTGATGTAGTTTGTGCTGATGCTCGGTGAGACTGGCCTTCAGTGCCTTCAGGGTGGAGATAATAGAAACGTGAAGAACGTCACGTTAGCGTAGCATAATCACATTATCCAACATTAAACCCAAGAAATTTCACTGACAGGCCGGAAAAACAGAGATGACGTACTTGATAAAGCTCGATTCTCTCTGTAAGTCTGTCTTCGGTCTCTTCCGCCAGGCCGACGGTCGGCAAACTGCCCTCCACCCCCTCCAGCAACTGATACAGCGTTTGATAGTCCAACACGAGGTGATTCCACGTCTGTAAATGTGCACACACAAACATAAACATACAAAACAATGTAGAAGAGATTTTAACCTAAGAAATATGAATGAGACCAAAGCTTTATTTACAAATGTAACATTTACTCGACATACTGTATGACAAAGAAGCTAAAATGTGATCAAACATGATAATCATTCTGACTTGAACTTTCTTTTGGCTGTTTAAAACAACACAATTTTGCGGTCAGCTTTCTTTGTATTATTTATTGGATAATAAGCATTTCACTATACCGTATGTATATAAAACGGTGTATGGTTACGTAATCGACGTAAGTAAAACGTCTCATGAAACAAACGTTGTTTGTGCGTTACCTCTGAGATACACTCCAGCTCAACTCCTCTCTTGTGTGCTTGCTTGAGAATGTCTTGAGCTCCAGCTAGCGTCTCCTCCAAAATCTGACTTTCGCGGGGCTGAACAAAGGTACTGATTTTCTTATAGAACGTCTCGGTTAGGACCATGTGCCACTCCAAGCCTTGGAAAAACTCCTGGAAACATTTCCAAAACACACAATGAACTTGTTTGAACAATGAACGTTTTCCCATTTGCTTTCTTTCGATCCATTTAACGTGTTTTATTTCCTCCTCCACCTTGTGTTTGTCTAGAAGGTTTTGCACATCCTCCACTGAGCTGGTGATCATCTTCTGGTCGGCGGTCATCTTATCCCGAGCGGTGTCAACCAGGTCGATCAGATCCTGCAGAACTCTCTCGTACTGATTCTTTAGGGCCATGTTCTGGTTCAGTCCGCTCCGCCGAGAGCCCACGATCATCACCAGCTCTTCATGAGCATCCTTGAAAAACAATCGGTAGTTTGATTTATTCAGCCGTGCACATTTGAAAACGGAAGTTCTTTTGTGTTTTGTATACCTGTAGCTTCAGCAGCTCGTTGATGGAGAACTGGTCAGGTTGTAGCTCCGCCCCTCTGGCCTTCAGCTCTGTGATTCTGTGCTCAAAGCCTCTCAGCGTCTCTTCTGCTTCTGCGAGAGTCTGTCAGAACAAAATTCAACAGAATTCAGAACAAACTCTAACTGTATTTTTTTATTCGAACATGATTTTGGCTCGATTACTTCTGCTTGTTTCGTTGTGGTGTGGTCAAGTACTCCCGCCATTTTCTGGACGATCTGAAATTTACTTTCACCGAGCGCAGTGAACAGATGCTGCATCTCCGTCTGAAAGAGAAACAGGAAGTGAGGTCATGATGCAGATCTGAACCATGCCTAGCAAGAGGACGTCAACAAACAAACAAAACCCAACACGCTCACCTGGAATGCTGTGAGCTCGAGCATTTTGCTCCGCATGGTGTCACAGCGGTGCTCCAGTGCTGAGTCCAGAGCTCCCAGTCGGCGGGTCAGACAGTCAAGTGTGTCCTTCATCACATCCTTCTCCTCTTCAGACAGACCCACAGCGCCCTCTAGCAGACCCTGGCTGTGGTTGACCTCTCTGGTGACCTCTGCTACTTCCTTTCCTAATGCCTGTAGGGCAAGAATTTCACCACTTTTATTTCACAAATATCTGTATGAAAATGTGCTTCACCAAGACAGTTATTAGTTAGCAGGCCGATTTTCAGACCTCATGGTTGGAAAGCTGCGTCTCAGCGTTCTCCGTTAGCAACGCAGGTCCAGAAAACAGCGTGTTCTCCACATCATCCACCCAAGAAGATGTGGCAGTGAGCGCTGTATAAAGCTGCCGCTCCATGAGAATGACGTCTCTCTCTGACGCCTACAGAAACAATCAGACATTACACGCTATGCACAACTAATGTACCAAGTGTTGTGAGAGCGATAAGAAGTCAGGTGGTTACCTGAGGACTCATGTCATGTATTGTCTGACTGAATCCATTGTGCAGGGACATCAGGGTGGACTTGTCCTGGATTTGAGCTTCGCTCTTATAAACCGGAGCTGTCGTTTTTACACGCCCCGCTCTGGAGTAAACCTGACAATTTATACAGAGGTATTTCGTCAATAAACAACAAAACGGATGATTACTAAATTAAACATTTATTTTTAAAAATATATATAAAAATGTTTGTTCGTTTGCGTGTTTTATTATTATTTTTCTATATTTAAAAAATCTTAAATAAACACAATGTTTGACATGTTGTATTTATCTATATATTTACTTTTTTTTATTTTGGGGTATTTAGTAATACTTTTAGATTTATTATTATAGTATCATTATAGTTTTTATAGTTGTAGATAATTTGTAGATATTCCGATTTATTATTATAGTATCATTATAGTTTTTGTAGTTGTAGATCATTTTTAGATTTATTATTATAGTATCATTATAGTTTTTGTAGTTGTAGATCATTTTTAGAAATTTAGATTTATTATTATAGTATCATTATAGCTTTTATAGTTGTAGATAATTTGTAGATATTGCGATTTATTATTATAGTATCATTATAGTTTTTATTAGCTCATGTAAAGTGAAAATGTGTAATTCGTTCAAATTGTTTAAAGTTTTAATTATATGTATTATATTTAAGCATTTGAATATATGTATGTATAAAATGTATTTGAGTAACTTGCTTATTAACTGTTGTTTATCTAAAAAAACAGTATAAATCATCATTTTTATTTATTTATTTGTATTTCATTAATCACTGCACGAAACTGCAGGAAATAAATGGTTAATAAAATCAAAAGTCGACCGGTCTCAGCACCTAAAATATACACTTTATACTTGCATATAAAGCCATATCTAACCTAAAACCTTGATTTTGAATCATACAGTTAATGTGAATGATATCTGACAGTACCGGTTGTCTGCTGTCCTGCTCCAGTGAGTTCATGAGCAGCTGTAGTTTGGTGTTCATGGCTTTCTTCAGACTCTGCCATCTCTTCATTCTCCGTCTCTTCACGGCCTCACTGTCTCCCATCACCTCCAGCTCAGGTGAGAGGTCCTCTGTTCCGCTGCAGAGGGGTGACGGATGATGAAAATGTTAAAAGATGAACTGATGTTTTAGGATATTAGAGTTAGGAGAGATGTCGCTCGTGATACCTGGTAGGAGAGGTCGGTGAAGACTGCTGGGTGAGGATCTCCTCTCCACGACTGGCTACAGATTTCAACAGCTTCTTCTGCTCTGCCAGTTGCTCTTCCAGTTCCTGGTTCAGCAGAAAAAAACTTCATTATTAATAACATTATCCTTCATTTACCTATGTAGACATAAATGTAGAATTGAAAATCCAAACCCTAAATTTCAGTCAGGTATGTTCTTGACTTACTGTATGTTATATGAGATGTTTGGTGTTTGAAAAAGTACCTTCTGTCTCTGCAGGCTGTCCTGTTGCTGTAGGGTGCGTGTGGAGCGGGCCTGAGCCAACCAGTCCTGTACATTTGGACTCTGAGAGCGACTGGAGTCTGATTCACTGGAGTCTGACGCCTCTCGCTGGGAATCCTGCACGACAAAGAGACTAAACATGAGCACAGGAACATTTCTGTGTTTAACATTTTAACAATCTTCAGTATTTACAGTAGATTATTAAAACCGGACCCATGATCATACAACCTTCAATTCATAAATACAATGTATAGTACAATGCAATGTAAGTCTCTTTGGATAAAAGCGTCTGCCAAATGCGTAAATGTAAATGTAATGTAATGTTTCATCGGATGTGCACGCGCCTGAACCCCAGTTAACTTCCGGTCTGTGTTTGACTAGTGTCTAATAATATAACTATTTATATTTGAGTTAATGTTAATATTAATTTATTTGATTATTTTAGTTCTTCTAGTATAATAATTGTATTAAATAAACGATTTGTTGAATGGGTCCGGTAGTTTAAACGCATTTAAACTAAACTTTGCTATACTTCCATCACATGACAGCAGTTTGAAGTTATAGCTGCACTCAGTTACATTATGCCATTACTATTTTCCCTGCTTATAACATTCCTCTGTTGTCTGATATCCATCACAAAATTAGACCTAAACAGTTTCAACACATGAAATTTCCTAAATCACAACTAATAAGCTCTCCATATCCTTCATAAACATTTACTCAGTAACTTTTAATCAAAGTCAGTGAGTGCAGCTGTGACGCGTCAGAGGAGTAAATACGACACAGCAAATTTGCATAATTAAAAAATGTGGATCAAATATTAAGTCTGTATTTCACTACATTTACTAAGCATGTTTACAAACAAGTACCATGGTGAAACCAGCTCTACATTTGCACATTTGGCAGATGCTTTCATCCATATAAGTTGCGGTTTTGAGAATCAAGCTTTTAATGCAATGGCATTCCAAAACCTGTATGACTTTCTTTCTTCTGCAGAACGCAAAAGAAGATATTTTGAAGAACGTTGACAACATTGAACCCCATTGAACACAAAACCCCAGGGACATTTCTCTAAATATCTTCTTTTTATAGTTATATACAGGTTTGGACCCACATGAGGGTGACTAAAGGCTGACCGAATTGTTATTGTTTGGTAAATGACCCCTTTAAAGTCTCACCTGGATATTGACGCATTTGTCCTGCAGCATCCTCTGCAGCTCCAGCAGGCTGCCCTTCAGCGTGCGCAGTTTCCCGGCCAGCTGCTCGGCTTCCTCCCTGTTCTCCGGCTGGCCCTCCAGCAGAAGTGTCTCGCTGTGTCTGGACAGCTCGGACAGAGCCAGCACCTTCTCCTGGATTTCCAGCAGCATGTTCTGCAGGAGCAGCAGACGAGAAGCCAGCTCAAACATGGCTCTGCTCTCATCCCACACCAACATTATCCATAATCCCTCACGTGCCATGCTCCCAGTAAACACACATTCTTCAGGTCCACAACAGGAATACATACAAGACGCCTTATTTATGCCCAATAACCACCTGAACCGTTAAAAAAATCCAATTTAAAATTCAAAGTGTTTCATACTGGGACATGCTGTATATGTCAGTTTGTAATCTTCCGTTAAAGGCAAACAAAGCTCCGCCCCTTCCCTCACAATCCTTTAGTATGTTGCAACCACCCTCATGAATATTCAATAATGGGCGGGGTTGGCTTTCTTTCAAGCACCAATCGCCTCACAGGAATCCATTTATATCCTTAACACCATTATAACGGTGAACCGTTCACATAATCTCATTACATCTCGTGCCACAGATGCCTTAAGAGTCAACTCATGTAATCTCTCATAGGTCTTCTAAAGCTGTTTCCAAAATAATCATAAATTCATTCATTTGAAGTCATAAAGCAGGCTGATATTATCATGGCATCTTTTTCAGAGATGAATTAGTACTATTTATAGAGTAAATAACATTTTAATAATCTGTGGGAGATGCTCTAACCTGGTAGCATTGGAGCTGCTCATCATTTGACTCATGAGAACAGGAAGTGAGGTCACCGCGAGTGCTCTGCAGCCATTGGTCCAGCTGATCGGCCTGGTTGAGGTATCGCTGTAAAGCCTGCTCCTGCTGCTGCTTCTCCACACGGTCACTCAGTTTCTCCTACAAAACAAAAAACATCATGTTTATTACATATTTATATCTTTTAAAAAACGGATAAAAGCATATGCAAAATAAATAAATATTTTGTTTATATTTAATGCAGCAAAAAGGCTATTTTCAGGGCAAACATGGAGTATTACAATTTCAACAAGACCATAACACCAATAAAAAGAACATTATATATAGTTATTTAACAATCCTTATAACAATATAAAAATAAAATCAGATTATTGTTATAAAAACTCTTTAATTTTAAAAGTCCCCATGAACCGGAAGTTGCGATCGTTTTTACTTCCGTATTTTGACGCATTTCCGAGTGAAATGGAATTTTGAATGAGAAAAATAGTGGGTGTGGCTTTCGTCTTTCTCTGCGATTTGATTGGATGTACTGTATAAAAACAGCTGTTGCATTTTGAAATGGAACTGGCAGCAGACTGATAAGTCGTCTAACACATGTCATTTAAGATGGATAGTCAGTACAGGAAGGAAGTGCATTTTCAGATTTTATATGAAGATTATTAGGGTACATGAATTTTAAAAAGAGAATGACCCACATTGATCGACTGTTTACAATAAACGCTGCAATATTTCATGAAAAAATAGGCATTGTCATTTTTAATTTCACTGAGACTTTAATATTTGATAAAAAAATTAATTATAATTTACATAAAACATGCAAATAGAACTATTAATAATTGTTTAAAAAAATAGCATTTCCACACATTTCTATTCTTCTTATTATTAACTAATCTTGTATGAAATATGTCATGAACTGTTATTATCATCATCATTATTATTATTACCTCTAGAAGTCGTCGTTTTCCAGAAGCTTTCATGTGAATGGTGGCCATCCTCTCCGACAATACGGTAAGAGTGGACTGCATGGCCAACTGATCAGACGAGTCTGAGTCCACAGTATCGGAGATCAGATCTTCTGTGAAGCTGGACCGAAGCCCATCTATATCACCCTGAAGTCTGGCAATGTCCTCCATCTGATTCTGGACATGTATGACAGTGTGATGTCAGAATGTCTCGCTCTCAATACAGACACAAGTTAAATCTGTGGTTTCATCCACAGCATCTGTATAGAGTCTAAAGCCGGAGCAAAATGCTTCAATATCTGAAATACCTGATGCAGGAGAATCTGTCTATCAGGACTTAAATCGTGCATGGGCGGCTCATTTAATATGACCTCGAGTGACTCCATCTTAGCAGAGATGGACTGCAGAGATCCCTGATAGCGCTGTTGTTTCTCCAGAGCCTCGTAGAGAGACTTCTGCTTTTCACTGATCTGTAAAGCACAAAGGTCATCTGAATTCAAAGGTCTGAGGTACGGAGCACATTTGATTAAAACGCATCTAAAGTCGCTTGTACCACGTTTTTCAGGGTCTCCCATGACCGCTGGAGATCATCTAAACTGGCCACAGACTCCAGCGTGGGATTGTACAGTTCTTGGACCGGAGCCCTGCTGAGAGACGCTCGTGTCGACGTCTACATTTAAAACAAGATAAGTACAAAAAATTGAAATAAATATAACAAAAAATAAATATAACAATACATCAATAGAATAGTTTATTGAGGTTATGGATATGAAGAGATCTTGAAGATTTTGAGCCACAAAAGTTGTTATTTTAAGAGACACTTTAACCAAAAACAAATTTAGGGTGAGTTTTTAAGATCGTTGCGAAAAAAAGAATGACTATTTTTTTTCTTAGTAATACTTGTTTTCCAGCACAAATATCCTCAAATTCTTAAAATCAAGATATTTAATTGAGTAAAAATAACTTAGAAAGTTATGCACAATAGTACATACGGATTTTAATTTTGAAATATATGCATATGGGGTAGGAAAAATAAATGTCACTGAAAAGGCCCCATTGGTTCTCTCTCGTTCTTAACTATACACTTAAAACTCATATTTGAGAATTTTTTAAGAAAACTTTTTAAATAATCCCACTTTTCACAGTGCAACTGCTTCCTGACAAACGATAACTAACGCATTTCTTTTATGTCATGGTGACATTCCACTTCATTTTTACGAACATTTTTGACAAAATAATGATTTTTAAATAATCAATGATTGTCAAGAAAACCTATTTGATTCTCAAGGTATGTATAAGAACGTAGATATTTGGACTGAAAAACAAGACAAAGATAATACGTATGAAATTCATTTGTTTCATGCAGTTTACCAGTAATACCTTACTAACAGCTGCTTCAGTGTTAGCCATCGAAGACAGAGACGAAGACAAAGCAGGAGAGCAGATCTCACTGCCGCTGACCTCCTCACTGGACTCCTCAGTTACAGGAGACAAGAGAGACTGACAGCGACCGGACGATATCTGACATCATCAGAGACACATGAGTGAATCAGTGTCACATGCACCAAGTGATGGGTCAGTTCGAAAAGACAGCAGAGTTCATTAGAATAGAATCAAGCACTACTAAACTTTCGTTCACATTCAGGGTTACATACCGAGCCCACATAGGTTTGCGTCAGGCTCTGTTTGCTTTTAGCAGCATCACCGTCCAGTTCCTCCATGTTCCCGGTTAAACCCTCAGCATCACTCACGGTCAGCAGCGTGGTGGCGTGTTTCGCTTTCACCGTCAGCATCTTACACTTAGAGTTCAGGGATGCAATCTGCTCCTGGTAGCCTTTGATTTTCTGGGCCAGGTCCTGTTCAGATTAATATGTCAGATTTCGGAACTGACAGAGAGCATACAAGTACTTTTTGACTAAAAACGTTTTCCCCTGACCTCATGATGGTGAATTTGAGCCTGCAGCTCTTGGATGTTGCTTGTGTTTACAGGTTGGTCCTGAATGACCCGGTGGGCATCTTCAATCATGACCTGCAGGTTCTTCACTTCCTGTTCGTACTGTTCGTATTGCACCACTGCTTCCTTTCAAACGATAACACAAACACATCCTTAAATTCAGTTTTTAAACCAAACTATTTCTAATGACAACACCCTTAGTTTTAAGACTAATGGATCAAGATCAGTTGTTGAGCAACAGCAAGTCTCACAACAGCTCCCCCTACCTGCAGGATGTTGCACTGCTGTATGGCAGTGTGCTGCAGTTGACTGGCTTCCTGCTGCAGACAGAGAGCGGTGCGACAGATGGACAGACTGGTGACCACCTCCTCGGGAACTCTGAGAGCGCTCTGACATTCCTGCACGGCCTCCACCTGCTGCTTGAAATTCTCCATGTCCAACAGCAAACGCTAAAAAAGAAATTCGATTGCTCAGATTTCAGTTGCGCTTTCATAGCTCAGTGAGATTAGATGGAGTTTCCATCGTGATTCATATATTCAGTATCAACTTAGCCTCAGAAATTAGTCTCAAAACAATTGTTCAAATCCACGAAGAGTCAGGAGGTGTAAAATGAACGTACTGTAGATTGTAGAGGTAAAATAATCAAACGTTTGAGTTCATATTGAGATCTTCAATAATATTGACTTTTTTCTTGAGATCTCTTCTTAAACTAATGACAGAGACATTTGTGAGATTTCTCACTCTTTTTCTCTGGAGAAATATCTGAGACGCAGATGAGACTTGAGCAAAAGTTTCCGTTTCCATGTCTAGAAAAAATAAGATATTAAAGAGATCTCATCTTTGATTTTTTTATCATTTTACGGGTCACCACTAACATTGCAGGACAAACCAAAGCTCCTACAACAAAATGTTAAATTGTATATGTTAATGTTACATATTAAAAGATACATTGTTTTAATTCTACATGACCCTGGACAACAAAACCAGTTTTATGGGTCAATTTTTTCGAAATTGGGATTTATACATCATCTGAAAGATGAATAAGTAACCTCTTCATTGATGTATGGTATTATTAGGACAGGACAATATTTGGCCGAGATACGACTATTTAAAACTCTGGAATCTGAGGGTGCAACAAATCTAAATGTTGAGAAAATCGCCTTTGAGAAATTCTCTAATCTGAAGCGCTGTAGCAGGCCGTTTCTAAGAAGAAACCGGTTTGTTTTAATGCTTTCTATTGGCTCACCACTGTAATGACGTTATGGAGAGTAGAAGAGCCCGAAAGCTGAAATTCTAAACCTTACATAGAGATTCCCAAAGAGCGGGCCGCAGCGTGCGATGTTTGTAGGTGTGTTTCCAGCCATTTTTGCTAGTGATTTTGCTGCATCCACTCACAAAAAGAATAAGTTTTGGTATATTAATGGTAGGAAATTTACAAAACATCTTCATGGAACATGATCTTTACTTATATCCTAATGACTTTTCGGCATAAAAGAAAAATCGATCATTTTGACCCATACAATGTTTTGTTGGCTTTTCCTACAAATATTCCCGTGCTAGTTTTGTGGTCCAGGGCCAAATATTAAAATACAATTAAAAAATGTAATCTGTGTTGGGAGGGTGTCTTGTTTTGGTGTGGCTGGTTTAAATGATCATATATGAACATATTTGTGGATCAAGTGAGACAAATGTTACCTGTCTCTGTGTCAGTTGTTCTTTAAGACTCAGTCGGGACAGTTCTGGAGATGTGAGCGTGGCCTGAACCTGCTCTAGAGACACATGTAGAGCCTTCACTTCTCCCTCCAACCTCTCCATATCCTACACAACAAAAGACAGTCAAAATGAGCTACTGTTGTTCAATCAATCAAATATGTCATGGGGGGGTTAACAGTAGCGTTCAGACCTTTGCTGCATCCTGTAGACTCTGCAGTCGAGTTCTAATGCTCTGCTCCAGCTCTTCAGTGTGACGGCTCAGTTCTGACACCTGCTGTCCCATAGCCTCCACCTGCAGCGTCTCAGAGAGGATCTCCACCTTCTCCTGCATGGCCTCCAGGTCACCGTGAAGCTCGTGCGATTCACGCAAAACAGACTGCGACAAAAAGTCAAAAAGACACTAAAGTGTTTAGAATTGGATCACAAGTCAATTATATTTCATCTTTGTTTTTCCATCGCAATGACAGTAGGCGGTCAATCTCCAAAGATCGTGGTTCACCTGATATATTCTGATCTGCTCATGCAGGTGAGACGACGAGTTCCAGATGATGTTGGCCTTCTCCAGACTTCTGGCTTTGTCTGTCCACTTCACTATGAACTCAAACATCTCACTGTATTCATCTAGATGTGCCTCAGCCTCGAGAAAAGACCACACATATATATGATCAAAAACAATCCTTAAGACTGATTTAATTCCATCTGTGAAAAACGCATCATCATCTTACTTTCTTCAGCCATATAGACTTGAACTCTGCCAGGCGAAGTGTGTGATGATGGATCTCTCCTAACTTGGCGATGGCATCAGCCAGCTGTCTAGCTATGAGAGGATTACGACGGCCGAAGTCCTGCACGGCGACATTGAGCTCGGCCAGTGTTCTTCCACAGACATCGAGTTCATCGCAGAGTTGCTGGAAAAAGAGTCGAATGTGTTTATCTCAGAAACACATTTGTGAATGTACTTTCATTGAGCCATGCACAAAAAGTATTCGCATACTCTGGTCTCATCTTTAGCCTGATCGATGTCAGTGGCTCGTTCCTTTAGCGCTGCGGAAATGGCCTTCATTTTTTCGGACACGTCGTGAATCCTGGAGTTGAATTCTTCTTTGATAACTCTGGACTTTTGGATGTCTCTCTCTTTGGCTTGGACCTTAAGAAGAGATCAAAACAATCAATACATTCCTTTTATTAGCAGAAACATAACTAAGTTTGAACTAATATTTAAAATTACATTTAGTGTTCTTTTTTTAAGTTACATTTAGCCTATTTTGCATTTATTTTCTAGAGGAAAGGGAGAGACGGGACAGCAGTCTGACAAAAAAAGGACCACAAGTCAGGACTCGTCTAGAGCGCTGTACACCCAGCTCATTCTTCATAAAAACAAAATCCGTACCTGGTCCTCGATAGACCCCAGAGCCAGGGACACTTCAGCCAGTTGCATAGAGATCTCAGATGGAAGTATAGTGTACAGGTCCAAGTATTTACTCTGCTGCTGCTCGGCAAGCTTGTCCACATTCTGACGGCGAGTTATCAACTCTCCATGCATAACCTGTACAAGTATAACACAATTACGACAAAAAGCCTCGATATAGCACTAGGGTTATATGTATAGTGAAGTCATGTGACATACAGTATGTAGTGCACTAATATAATAGTACGCTATTGTTTCAGTAGTGAAGTATAGGGGAACTTATGACGCACCTCCATTTCTTGTGTTAGAATGTCCAGATCAGACGTCGGGTTCAGTAAGAGCTCTCTGGAGTTTTGAATCCAACTCTTGACCAGACTAAGTTCTCTCTCCACACCCTCCCTGTCCGTCAGCTCCTGCTGAACTCGACTCTTACCTGTCCTGGCCTTCTGCAGGAGACTACGGGGATTGAAGACCCATCATTATTCACACAGAAATCAGACTTTATTTAAGAACTAATATGTTTTGGCTGGAAGAAATGTCAAATACCTCTCCAGCTGATCTTGGACAGCTTTGATCTCATTCATACTTGGCAGTTGATCGTGATCAGCTGTTGGCACGGACACCTCCACGTCATGCAGCAGGCTCAGAGCGTACTGTCGTTGGAGAGTCAGAGATGACATCTCCCTCTCCAGATCTTGACTGACCAGTTCATACTGGTCCACATGTGACTGCAGTGTTGCTTTGGAGGCTTTCTCAGCAGTGCATTCAGGTACACGGTTCTTCAGTTCTTCTGCTACAGCTCTCCCCTTCATCATCTGAATGACAATGACAGCGTTTGCAAAATTCACAATCAAAACAAATTCCCTGTGAACTATTTTACAATCAGAATGTTACAGCAAATATAAACTGCACCTTCTCCCTAAACGTCCTCCATTCATGGGCCGTATCCTCCAACACCCTCTCTTGGCCTCGCGCTACGCTGCGTAACCTGGTCCAGCGCTGCCATACCGTGGTCATGGATCGACTTATGGTGGCTTTACTAGCGTCACTGCCAATCTGCTCCAGCTGAGACGCTTGTTCCTCCAAACCGGTCAACTTTTCCTGGAAACTGTTCACCATGGAAACCAGAGACTGGAGGCCAAAGATAAACATGATTTGTTATCATCCAAATTCTAGCAAAACATATTTCTTAGCATGTCAAGAACTAAAAACTGTAACTTCTTTTAATAACACTTCACCTTATGACTCCTGAGCTTCTCTTCAGCCTCCAGACTGGTTGCAGCCTTGGCTGTGGAAAATTCTGTGAGTCTCTTCTCTGCCTCATTCATCAGCTCAATGGCGGTCTGTCGGGATTCCTGATATCTGTTCCACTGGGCAACACAGCTGAAAGAGTCAAGTGTAATAACAATTGAGGCTAAACCCTAATGAAATGTAAGGTTAATTGTCACATCACACTACCATATAGTAAGATATCAATACCATCGACATTGCTAGTCATTATTTGGACTAAACTGATTTTTGTGTCTTTCACAGCAAAAGGGTGCAAAGAGACTTGCACGACCCATCTTTTCCCACTGTGCAACCCACAAATGGGTTCTAAACCACAGTTTGAAGACCTTTGATCTACAATATACAAATGCAAGAATGAACCGTACCTGTTTAAGACGTCCTGATGGCACTGTAGCTGGTCTCTGACCTCAACTCCTCTCTGCTGTGCAGACTCCACACTTTGTCGTAGCTGTTCTTTGGCCGTAGGGTTCACCAGGTTCTCCAGTTGAGGTGGCAGAGATTCCAGCTCTTCGAGAACGCCCAGGAACTCCTGCTCGGTGGCCATGATGTCTTCCTGCTGCCTTAGACATTCTTCATAGTTTTCGACATCCACCCCGAGACTGGCCTGCTGCAAGAAGCCTACGGCGTCCTCCAACCACTCGCACGCCGTTTGCATTCTAGAGTGATACTTCTGACAAAAGGCAAGTGCTTGCTCTAGAGTAATCTAGAAGAAAAAAGTACTTAGCATCAACTTCCCTGAATATCATATTAGGGACCGATATCTATGGAGATCATCCACGTTGGTCTTCTTCTCAGCATTTAATTTTAACATAACTCCTTTAACTTAAAGTCTACTTTCTATAAATGTTTTTATATTTATAGAAATATCTATATGTTTAGTTTGTATCAGAACTTGCCTGTTTGGAGCTGAGGGCACGCTGAACGTCCGCCTCCAGTTTGGCCATTTCTTGTAAACTGGAGTCCACGTGAGCAGGGACGAGCTCATTGGCACTGGTGTACTTCTGCTTCTCTCTGGTGCTCAGAGCGGCCACTATCCTCAGCCTCGACTGCACTTCTTCTTGCATGATCTGTTGTTTCCTGATCTCCTCCTGAACCTTCTCCACCTTCACATCTACCACCACAGCAGAGCCAAGCTCATCCCTGATCTGCTGAAGCCAAGTTAAGGTCCTATTGACTTCCGTTTCAAAGTCTTTACTCTGAACAAATCGGTTCTCGCACTCAACAATCAGCTCCCCGACCGACGACTGCAAGGACTGCAGTTCCTCCTGCCAGGAGGTCACCCGGTGCTTGGAGGCCTCGTGGGCTGCCGGATCCATGTGAGACACCAGGTTATCCATCTGCTCCATGAGTCGGGTGAGGTGAGAGCTGGCACCTTGAAGGGTGGCGGCCAGGGCGTGATAGTTCTTCAATCGCTCCTCGGCGGACTGCGTCTCCGCGTTGACTTTCACCAGCTGCTCTTTGGTGGCTTTCAGCTCGGAGTCAACCTGCATGGCCATGGCTTGATGGTCTTCGAAGGACTCCAGAGTGTCTTCGAGATGTTCCACCCTCTGTTCGATCAATCTCTTGAGTCCATTGTAAAGGCCGACCAGTTGGGTCATTTCTTCTGGTCTCCACGGTTGCCCTGTGCTACGGAAACCTTCTTTTTTCTGGTTGAGCTCACTGACAGCTTGTCCAAGGTTGGTTAGTTCCTCAAGGAGAGATTTATAATCTGCTTGAAGACTGACAACTTCCTCTGTCTGAAGACCAATGGTCTGCATTCCCAGATTATGAAACTGTTCCTCAAGTTCTTTTAGAGCCTTGTGGGTTATGTCGATGAAGGAGGCATACTCTTGGCGGGCAAGAATGGCCTGTTGGATTTTCTCTTGTTTCTCTTTGGCTAGTGCTAATATATTATTGTACTGTTGGGGAAGAGCGATTAATTTCTCATCCAAGTAACAATGGTCCACCTCATTTAACGTGGGAAGTATCTCCTGACCCGTTCGTTGCACAGTTAGCAAGAGATTCTCATATTCCATCGCTTGATCCAATATTTGTTGGTATTTTGAAAGCTGCGAGCTTAACTCGGAATCACCGTTCATGAGGTTTATCTCGGGGAACGTCACGATGTCTGCTTGTTTCAACCACTGACATATTTTCTCGAGGTCTGCTTTGAAGTATTTTCTGGACACGAGAACTTTTTCCAGTTCTTGAAGTCTTTGGCTACACTTCTGAAGAGCAACTTCGAAGATATTCTGCAGCTCCTGGAGTTTGGTGAGCATTTCGGACTTCTCTTCCTCGGTGGCGTCTTTGATCAGATCTCGTCCTTGGGACCACAGCGAGGTCAGCTCGCTCTGGTAGGCTCTCAGGCTGCTCTGGATGTTCCGGCAAGTTCTCACCTGTTTAGATAGGTCATCGGGAAGAAGGGCGATGTACTCATCGGCGTGTGCTTTCTTCTCATTCTGTTGGACCCAGGTGATCGCTTGACTGACAGCCAGAAGAAACTGAGTCCTCTCGGTGAAGGCTTTACTTAAGTGTTTTCTGCGTTGAGCTACTTTGACGCTCAGCAACTCCACCTCTGCTTGAGTGTCTGAAATCAACTGTTGCAATCGTTGCCTTTCGTTTAACCCCAGATGTGCTAAAACTCTGTCTGCATCACTAATAGCCTGGGCCAAAAGGAGTTGTTTGGCTTCCAGCTCGCTGCATATGCTCAGATGGTCGAATAGAAAACTCTGCGCTAGCTCAGGTGGAGGACTCATCTTCATGGCTTCAGAGAGTGCGGGCTGCTGTTCCTCAGCCCACTCACAAGCCTCCCTCAAACGGGCTTCAACCTGGCCCAAGTCTTCTAAAGTCACGATGGAGTCTTGAATCTTCCTCTCAATGAGGCTTTCAAGATGAGCCCAGCGCTGCTCGAAATGTCCGATCTGCTCCTTCACTAACTCTTTGTCATCCAGGTTTAGGTGGTACATGACCTTTTGCTTCTGGTCTTTGAGGTCCTCAAGGGTGCTTTTCTTTTCTTTGAGAATAACAGAAAGTTTCCGAAGGGCCTCCAAATGATCAGATGAGCTCTCAGCATCAGTTCTATAGGAATACAAACAAAATAATAATACAAAACATTGACTACATTTGAATTCCAAAACACTACAGCTTTAAAGGTTAAGAGTAAAAATGCATAACACTGAAGTGTCCAAAAATTAAAAAGCTCTGTTCCAAAACCAAGTGATCTAGGTTTGCTTATCAAACTAGACTGAAATATTTTGACTCTAAAGACTAAACATATCTACAATACAATGCTATAAGTTTAAATAGTATCTAAAAGTTAAGCAGTAAGCTACTGTACATCCTACATAATGGCTCTACCTGGCCAGGTTGTCCCATTCCTTTGACACCTGTTCAAACAGGGCCTCCATGGCAGAGATGCAGTCATGGTACTCCTTCGTCCTCTGCAGATCTTCTTCTCTTTGCATTTGCAGCTTGTTGGCCTGATGGCACAGTTCCAGCCATGCGTGACTCAGTCGACCAATCTCTGCGTGCTCAGGAGACTCCTTCCCATCTGTCAGTTTACTCACAAGCTCTGTCATCTTTGTCAAAGTGCTTTGTCTGTTTTGAAGCTGCTCCCCAAATTCCTGCAGAAAACATGAGCACAGAAGACAAGCATAAAATATAAAGAAATACAGACGAGAGGAAAATTTACTTGTATGTTTTTGGTTTTCAAAAATAAATGTTTACTTTGGCCTGATCCTGCATGTTCTGAGCAATCTTAGGCTCCAGTTCAGCAGGTCGTCTGGAGAGACTCTGCAGTTGCTGTTCCAGATCCTGGAAAAGTGCTGACAGTTCCTGCTTCTGTTCCTTAATCTCTCTCCAGCTGTCTGACAGCTCTTGAGACGTTGCCATCTTCTCCTCAATCTGTACAATTCAAGACATTGATCATAAACTTCAATGTCCTGGTCTATAATGGAAACATGAAATCTTAGTAAAGATTTTTTTGCTGTTACCATAGTTTTAGTTTGCTGTATTTTGGAAGCGGTTTCTCGCACAGTCTCATCTGATAAGTCACACACTGAACACACCAGATCAAGATATGTGCTGGCCTGTTCCTGCAGAGCTCGGAGATGCTTCATCTGTGGAGGAAATCATTGAAATACAGTATAACTGTGAAAAACGTAAAAATTGACCATTAAAAATTGGTACATTTTAAGAATATAAGCAACTACACATTTCATAAAATACATCTAAACATTTAATTCAATTTTATTTATATTATAACTTTTCACAATGTGCATTGTTCCAAAGCAGCTTTACAGGAGAAAATAAGAAAAAATGAAAAACACAAAAAAAGGTAAAACACAGCACAGTGCATGGTGTTTATAGAACAAGCAAGATTATTGTAGTAAATAATATCTAATAAATGCAGTCTCCCGGTGGTTTATTTAGCATATTTTGCATTAAGTGAAGGCTTTGCTGAAAAGATGTGTTTTTAATCTAGATTTAAATTGGGAGAGTGTGTCTGACCCTCAAATAGTATCGGGAAGGCTATTCCAGAGTTTAGGTGCTACGTATGAGAAAGCTCCGCCCCCTTTGGTGGATTTAGTTATTCTAGGTGTTATCAAAAGTCTGGAGTTTTGAGATCTTAGAGAGCGTGATGGGTTGTAGTGTGGTAGAAGCTCTGTTATGTAGGTAGGGGCTAAACCGTTTAAGGCTTTATAAGTTATTAAAAGAACTTTAAAGTCAATACGATACTTAATGGGTAACCAGTGAAGGGTTGATAACATTGGGGTTATGTGACGGTATTTTCTGGACCTGGTTAGAACTCTGGCAGCTGCATTCTGAACTAACTGTAGTTTGTTTATTGATGATGCAGGACAACCACTAAGTAATGCATTACAGTAGTCAAGACATTTGCATTAAGATGTATTGTTATATTTTTAAGCTGACTCTTTCCCACCACAAGCATATTAAAACAAATACTTTCAGGTTGTTTATTCACTATTGTGATCATTTACGAATCTCTCTTCAGAGTAGGGCTGTCAAACGATTAATCGCGATTAATTGCATCCAGAATAAAAGTTTGTGTTCATATTTTCTAAATATGTATAAATGTGTATGTGTTTGTATTTATAAATACAAAATGAACATGCACAGTACATAGACATATATTATGCAAATCAGTAGCGTAGCCACGAGGGGGCCTGAGGGGACCTAGGCCCCCTCATTTACATGTACGGCCCCCTCAGATCTTTGATTGCTTAAAATAAGAAATAAGGAATTGTTGATGTGTTACTCTGGTTGATCGACCAATCAGTGCTCGCCGCTGTTTTCAAAGTTATTGGTTTAATTATGTCACGTGTTGTGCGTAGCATCTTTTGCGCCAAGAGTTTAATTTACATGCTGCGATGGCGGGTGCACACTAGTCTGTTTTTAGGCTATGTTTATGATTGCTAAAATTGTGAAATGTGCTGTATAATATAGGTGTATCAGTTTAGTAACAGAAAAATATAAATGGCTATATACATATACATAATGGCCCCCTCATTTACAGACAGGACCCCTCAAATACTAAATTCTGGCTATGCCACTGATGCAAACACAAACATTTACTCTGGATGCAATTAATCGTGATTAATCGTTTGACAGCCCTACTTCAAAACAATCATCTTTAATTATTAAAAGCTTTTGAGGCATTTACTGTTTGGTTTTACAAATTGCCGAAAACCTTGAAAGCATTTAGCAGATATTACAACCCTCAAAAATCTGTTCAGCCAATTCCCCATCTGGTTTGTAATGGTACCTTAGCTCCGTGGCATCTACTGTACCTGTTTGAGAGCCTCCTGAAGGCCGTGAGGAGTTTGTGCGTGCATCTGGATCTCATCTTTAACGGTGGACAGCCACGTCTGACACTGCTGCAGGGTGTCCTGATGACTCACGTGCTTCTGAAGCTCACGATCCAGACTCTGATACACCTGATAAACCAAACGTTCAGTATTGAAAATCACACAAGTCACTTGTTTTTAACAATGATGTGTTATTAGCAGCGTTCCTCACACGCTGAGCCGTGCTGCAGATGGCTGAATAACTGTCTCGGGTTCCCTGGAGCTCGGCTTGTATCTGCTGACCCATTTTGGCTTGGACTTGCTCCGAGCAACTACTGGTGAGATGTTCGCCTTTCGCCTTAAAACTCGTCAAACGCTCCTCAAAGCTGGCGATCTCCTCCATTATTGCCTAAGGAGACATTGGGAAATATTGCTTTTTTGTTCTTACAGATATCTGAAAGCCTGAGCACATATAAGACATTCCACTACACACCTTGTGTCTGGCTAGCTGTTGCGTGGCCATCTCTAAATTTCCGCTTAGCATGGAGTCTGCGGTGACCAGCCGGCTGGACATCTGCAGCAGCCATTTCTCCACTTCCTGTAGTTCACCGTTATAGTCCTCATGCTCTCGGACGCTCTCCGTCAAGCTTTGCAAGCGGACCTAAAACCAACACAGAGATACGTATTAGACCAGATGCACAGAAAGTTCTTGACAGCAGATCAAATGCAAGATGACATGACAGTACCTGAGCATCGTTGCACAGGTCTTGATAGTCAGTCTTCAGTTTGCCGATGTTCTCGCTAACAGACGGATCACGGATAGTTTCTAGAAGAGCCTGTCCTCGCTCGATAACAGATCTGACTGCGGACTCATGGGACTGTATGCTCTGTTGGATTGTCTTGAAGAACACACACAATATATTTAATAAAACAAGTTCGCTAGTTGCTTTATCACATGGAGCTGGGTTATGACCATTTATTACCATTTATAAATAAATGTTTTTACTTTTTTGTGTTGCCAATGTAATTACTCTTCAACAAAAATGTGTCATATTTTAATTACTGCAATGATCTTAATATGATCAGAGATCTGTGTTTTGCTCACCTTATATTTGGCTAACTGTGCTTTCTTCTGGTAAAGCTCAGCCTTCGGCTCCACGGGTGAAGCCAGTAGTGATTTCGTCTCTGTTAGCCATTGTGTTTGAGCTTTATATTTATCTAGGAAGTCTTTGGAGAGCTGTATGGATTTCTCTGTGGTACTGAGTTCTGATCGCAGAGCTCTGATCAAACCCTCCAGTTGAGAAAGTTGAGTGTCAACCTCCTCCTTCAGTTGCTCTCCTTCAGATTCCTCCAGGAACATCATGGCACGATCGGTCTTCTCGCGCATGGTCTTCAGGAAGTTGTGGCCCCGCTTCATGTCACCCCTCAGAGCCTGAGATA
This sequence comes from Triplophysa rosa, assembly GCF_024868665.1. Taxonomy (NCBI): domain Eukaryota; kingdom Metazoa; phylum Chordata; class Actinopteri; order Cypriniformes; family Nemacheilidae; genus Triplophysa; species Triplophysa rosa. The sequence continues at coordinate 24,583,964 of NC_079899.1, read as the reverse complement.
ATCCATGACACAAAGTTCAGATGTGGATGTATTTACATGTGAAAGTATTTGTGCTACATCACGTTTAAGCTCTACTCTCATACCTCTAGTTTCTTCAACTTCTTTTGCAGAGCAACACGATCGACCACATCGATGGTTGCGGTGGTCACACTGCTGAAGTTCTTTTGAGCTGTGCTCAACCAATCAGAGAATGTGTGGAAGACACTCTGAGATTCTTCAATGCTGGACACTTCCTCCTTCAGCTGTTTCATTGTGTCCTGCACAACCAAAATCATCTTTAGAGGTAATGTTGATATACATGAGCGGTAATTTTCTGTTTTATATTAAATTACTTAATGAAAATGTATTTCTTATTTTCAAATGTATTTAATTTATATGAAAGTAATAGAACAATAAACATCTGTGGGTGGTTGTGTGTATTGTGTAACTGAGTTTGTGAGTGAATAATTACGTTTGATTGTGTGTGCGTGTGTTTAATTGTGTGTGTGTGTGTTGTGATTGAATGTGTGTTTGATTGTGTGTGTGTGAGTCAATGTGTGTTTGATTGTGTGTGTGATTGATTGCGTGTTTGATTGTGTGTGTGTGATTCAATGTGTGTTTGATTGTGTGTGTGTGTGATTGATTGTGTGTTTGATTGTTTGTGTTTAATTGCATGTGTGTGTGTGATTGATTGTGTGTTTGATTGTTTGTGTTTAATTGCATGTGTGTGTGTGATTGATTGTGTGTGTGTGTGTGTGCGTGTGATTGAATGTGTATGTGATTGAATGTGTGTTTGATTGTGTGTGTGATTGATTGCGTGTTTGATTGTGTGTGTGTGATTCAATGTGTGTTTGATTGCGTGTGTGTGTGTGTGTGTGTGTGTGCGTGATTGGTGGTTTTGATTGTGTGTGTCTGTGTAATTGTCTGTGTGTGTGTTAATTGCGTGTGTCTTGTTGTGTGTGCGTGTGTGTGTGTGTGTGTGCGTGTTGTGTGGTGTGTGATTGTGTGTGTGTGTGTGTGTTGAATGTGTATGTGATTGAATTGTGTGTGTGTGTGATGTGTGTGTGTGTGTGTGTGTGATTGATTGTGTGTTTGATTGTTTGTGTTTAATTGCATGTGTGTGTGTGATTGATTGTGTGTTTGATTGTTTGTGTTTAATTGCATGTGTGTGTGTGATTGATTGTGTGTGTGTGTGTGTGCGTGTGATTGAATGTGTATGTGATTGAATGTGTGTTTGATTGTGTGTGTGATTGATTGCGTGTTTGATTGTGTGTGTGTGATTCAATGTGTGTTTGATTGCGTGTGTGTGTGTGTGTGTGTGTGTGTTTGTGTGTGTGTGTGTGTGTGTGTGTGGATTTGTGATTGTGTGTGTTGTTGTGTTTGTGTTGTGTGTGTCGTGTGTGTGTGTGTGTGTGCTGTCGTGTGTGTGTGTGGGGGTGGATTGATTGTGTGTGTGTGTGTGCGTGTGATTGAATGTGTATGTGATTGAATGTGTGTTTGATTGTGTGTGTGCGTGTGTGTGATTGATTGTGTGTTTGTTTGTTTGATTGTGTGTGTGTGATTGTGTGTGTTTAATTGCGTGTGTGTGTGATTATGTGCGTGTGTGTGTGTGTTCATGTTTGTATATCCCGGTGGGGACCTAAACCTGAATGCACACCCACGGTCCCCACGGGCAAAAAAGCTTATAAATTGTACAGAACAATATTTAAAAAAAAAGTTTTCTATGATCTTTAGGTTTAGGGGTAGTGGATAAAATATACAGTTTGTACAGTATAAAAAACATTACGCCTATGGACTGTCCCCACGGAGATAGTAAACCAGACATGTGTGTGTGTGTGTTTGCGTGTGTGTGTGTGTGTGTGTACTGTACCAGTAGGTGTAGCAGCAGGGCGTGGTAGCGTGATGTGAGTTGTGTAGCTCTTGTACTGACTCTGCTGCTGATGTGCGTCTCTTCTAAAACCTGTTGTGCAAGAAGACCGAGACCCTCGATCTCCTCCTGATACACCAGCACTTCCTCATGCCAGCCCTGCACAAACATTACCACAATATTACCACACACACCACGACAAGAACAGCCTTGTCCTGTGTTCATCTTCAAATTCTCTTGAACTTCAACTGACCTTCAAAAGCTGCAGCTGGGCCTGTTTGGTGGCTCTGTCCGAGCGCCGGCCGGAGCGCAGCTGTCCTTTACTCTCCATCACCTTCAGCCAGCTGTCCAGACGCTGGAACTTCTGCTCGATCTGCCGGAGTTTGGCCAGAGCGCTGTTGAGATGCGATCGGGTCTCGCCCAGCCGGACTTGATACGAGCTCCAGTCCTGCTGGACGGTCTCCAGGCATCGGTCCTCCAGCTGTGGACATCCCCAGGGTATCACCTGCTCTCGGGTCAGCAGCAGCACGTTGAGTAGAGCCTGACCCTCTGTACAGTGCACCTGGAGCTCTTGTAGTTTTCGTAGCGTGTCCTCCAGGGTCTCCACATCTCCCTCCAGTTGAGTGTAACAGCTCAGTGTCTCCTGCTGCTGTTCCAGCCAGTCTTTAAACTCGTGCAGGCTCCTCTGATACTCCTGATGGGCCGACACCAGCTCTTCGGCTTTGGCCACGGCACACTGGTAGAAAAACAACATTTTGTTAACACACAGTTCTGTAAAGGCATATACTCAACGTTAAGGGAATTATGGGAAATACCTGAGCTTTATCTTTGATAACGCTGTACCGCTCCTGCAGGTCGTGAATCTCCAGCTGAGTGACGTAATGCTCGGCCATGCTGGATCCCTTCATGGATATGACCTCCAAGACGCTGCTGTGACTCACAACATCCTCACAGAGCAACTGAAATATTTGAGGAATATTTGTGAGAGAGAGCTGAAAACAATTCGCTTATTCACAGAGAAAAATACAGTTGCCTACTTTGGCTTTGCCCAAGTTGGTGGTTTTATCTCTCATCTCCGAGCATTGCTTGTCTGAAGAGTTTAACGTCTCCTCCACCGTCTCCATCCAGCTCACAAACTGACGCACGTCCTCTTGATAACTCGTCCACTGCAAGAGAGCGCCCTCCAGCTGACTGTTTCAACACAAACAACACACGTTAACACACGCAACAGCTAATTCAACTTCGAATAATGTCACGATCCGACACTCTCTATGTCGTGATTATTTATAGCATATAATTATGTAAATGAATGATTCCTGATCACATGTTAACATAATAAGTAAATTAATTAATTAGGTAACACTTTACAATAAGGTGCTATTAGTTAACATTAGTAAATGCATTAGCTAACATTAGCTAACAATGAACAATTTAGTTTTCAACATGTATTAATGCTTGTTAATGTGAGTTCATGTCAATACAGTTATTCATGTTAGTTCATGGCGCTTTAACTAATGTTAACAGTTTTAATCATGTATTAGTAAATGCTGAAATTGACATAAATTAATATCAATAAATGCTGTATTGTTCATTGTTAGTTCATGTTAATTATACATTAATTATATAAATTCTTTATACAGATAGTGTATGTGTATCTTATGAAAGAAAGCAAAATATCATGCATTTAATAGTATCACGTATTCCATAATTTTCCTGTTTTTGATCATTAATTTATTACTGTGTATTATTTTTTCATGTTGGCTAGAAAAATAAACTTAATTTAAATATATATTTCTTTTTGGCCTTTCAGGGCCTTCCTATCAACTGACAGCTGTGTCCCCCCACTTTTAATATTGCTAGCCCCTGGAAACATGGATTAAAAAAAGAAATTTTTATATAAGACTCTTTATATTAACATTTGTTCATATAATCTGACCATATGGTAACTCTGACCTTTTGCATTGAATGCACACAGACAGCAGTCCATCCCATGAATCTCTGAGGTCTTCGATCTGTTTTTGGACCAGTGTCACACCCTCAGCGGAGGTGTTCCTCTGAACAGACTCTCCTCTGGTCATCAGCATCTTCAGCTGTATCTCTTTCTCTTGACGTGCTGTCAGTAAAGCCTGGAAAATGATTTCCGGTCAGATCTCTCATTACACATAGTGTAACTGCATTGCATTGTGGGAAACAGTATTCTCTAATCATTGGGGATTTTGGTGCTATTCCACTGGTATATAGTGGGGATAATATTCTTCACCTCGAGTTTGATCATCCTGCTGTCTAGAACGTTCTTGTCCGCGGTGGGGGTGCAGTAGGTTTGTAGCATATGACTGGTGTCGGCGATCCAGTTCTGAAGCTCTTTCAGGCCCTGAGAGAACAACTGGTGCTCGGACACGATGCGGTCGATTCGTGAGGCTTTTTCCTACAGAATGAGTTTGACAGAATCAATCAAACTCCATTCTGACTCGACATCAACAATAAACAAAGACAGTAAGTGCTCAGATTTCAGTTGAATCATTCGGTAGGAGAGGTTTATTTGCACCAGTAAATGTGTTAGAAAATGCTTGATTTATTTATTTATTGGATTGAATATTTTAGGTGTATTAGTAGTTAGGCCATAAAACACAAACTTAAACTGTCGTTGAAACCTCATTTCTTAGTTTAAATTGACTTCTTCAACAAAAAATCATATTGAAACTTAAAAACATGCATTAAACATCAAACCTTTATTTTTTCCATGAAACACAAAAGATGTTAAAATTTTTCTGAACAACAGTCTTCATTCGCTTTAATAATGAGAAGAAATGAAGTCAATATTACTCAACATTTCTCCACAAAAGAAGGAAAGTCATCTAGGTTTGAACGTTTTTATTTGTATTAATAACGGCATACGATGTTCCCAGATGAAAGCAGGTTAAAGCTGAACCTGAAAGAGAAACATCTCATTTCCATCAGCTGTGGCACAGGGGGCGGGCACACAGACGCGGGACGTTACCTTGGTCAGGTTGCTTAAAGCTAGATACTGCGCGGAGAGCTGCGAGACACGGTGCACAAAGCCCTTTCCGGCCGTGTGTCCGTCATACAGGTGCAGGGCCTTCTCTCTCAACCTGAGCAGCTGAGATTCCTTAGAGGCTAACTCCTCGAGCAGAGACTGAAAGCACAGGCAGGTTAGCACAGACACACAGAACTACACTCTTAAAAATGAAGGTGCGTCACAATACCATAGAAGAACCTTTTTTGTCTAAATGGTTCCATGAAGAACCTTTCTGTCTTCTTCAGGTAAGAAAAAGACGTTTTTTAAAGAACCTTTGACTGAATGGCTCTTTGTGGAACCAAAAATGGTTCTTCTATGGCATCGCTGTGAAGAAGCTTTTAAGCACCTTTATTTTAAAGAGTGTATGTTAGCCACGGGTTAATAAAGCCACACGACAGCTGACGGTGAGGACGGACATAAGCGATGTAAACATGAGGATGACAAGAAATGCAAGCACGATGCAAACACAGCTGACGATGGGTTTAAATCACAGATTGATGATTGACCAGATTTTTAAAGAGTAACTATTACAATGTCCTTAAAATGACATTGCATGCAGTGTGTAATGTTGCTGTGTGTGAATGTAAGCAGTCTGCCAAGTTGTAAAGCCGAAAGTGAACGAATAAAGTTATTGGCTTGGGAAAAAAGAGAACGAGAACGAGTCGTCTGTCGTTCTAATTTCACTTCCGGGTCAGATTTGCGTCACTCCGTGTAATGCCCGCCTACGTTCCATTTGCCACACTGCACGCGGTAGACCAATCACAGCAGACCAGACCATCTGACCAATCAGATCAGAGTGGGCTGACTGAAAGGAGCGGATTAGCCAGATGAATCGCCGAACGAATCATTTGAGAGTCAGTCAAGAAGTAGGGTAACGATAACTGCCTATTATTAGTAAATGAAAGTGTTTTCACACCGTGTATTTATGTGAACTTGTTGTTGGACACTCCACAAACCAAAGTAGCACTTTAAAAATCACAAAATATTTACTCTTTAATGCTAACATAAGGTGGAAGTAGCCTGACATTTTTGCTTTTTTATTTTTTACAGTGCAGAGGATCATATGTTCAGAGGACCATAAAGAAAACCTGCACAGCAGTGATGTTGTGATGAGACTGAATGTGGCGTGTGATGTGGGTGATTTTCAATACAAGTGGATTCGATCTACTTCACCTGTAACCTGTGCAGTTCCTGTTTCTTGGCTGTGAGGTCGTGTAGTCGACTGCTGCTCTCCTGCACAGCTTCCTCAGTCTCGTTCAACCAATCCTGAAGAGGCTCAACACTTGTCTCAAAGTCTCTCATCTGAGCCTGAAGATTCTGCAATGAAACAATGACGGTGACATTAATAGTCAAACAGGAAACCATAACTTGATGCATTTACAATAGTGAGCAGTATTTTGTGACGGTGTTGATTTCTGAATGCTCAAAGGATTACCTGTAACGCGTTTTCTCTCTGGTGCAGGTTAGTCATGAGCGTTTTCCAGTCTTCTCTGGCTGTGTTGACTTTGGCTCTGATAGATTCTACTCTGTCTTTAGCTGTGATGCTCATCAGGAGCTCGCCGCTGGCTGCCACGGCGTTCAGTTTCCCCTGGCCTTGCTCTCGGTCACTCACAAACTCCTGTGATAAGTAATCGGACGTTATTTTTGTTTAATAATTGAATTGAGTGGATGACTCGTAAATAAACAAAAGTGCTACCTGGATCTTCTGCAGGCTGGACGACGCTTCCGCGAGGTTTTGAGGCACGTCAAAACATTTCGCCGTGTTGATTTTGGCATTCACCACCCATTGTTGAAATTCTCGAAAACAAGCACGGAATTTCTGCTCCAGAAGTTTCTCCTTTCCCTGACACTCTCGAGACGCCTGGAGACTCAGACTGCAACAGGAACGAAGAACATTTACTGATAGACGGGTCTCTTAAAGGATTTTTCAGCGATACTGACATCATGTCTGGCTTAGCCATTAGTCTAGATTCGTTTCATTTCTTCAAAATAAAAGCAAACACTAAACTCGTACCTGTTGTATTCTTTGATGAGGGTGGACACTCTCTCAGACTGAGCTCCCAGATCTCTAGAGAAGCGGCACAGATCATTCAGCTGAGACTTCAGGTTATCAGACATGGGCTCCACATTCAGAAGAGCTTCCAGTGTGTCCTGGGACATGATAAAAAACCATAACAGTGTGTTTTACAAGTTGATGAACTTATTTATTAATGCAGATGTTCTGTTTTTGAACCACAGGCTTCACTTGACTTATTCACTGATTATAATATACAGTGCATGCGTGTTCCCATAAGAAAGAAAAATCACAGATAAACTCATTAATATCTCAATTATTTCTCAAATACATGAGTGAGATTAAATGGAGAGCAAATTGAAACCTTTGCTTAAATCTTATCTGTGTCTCAGAGTCAGAAATCTGACAAATGTCACTGTCATTAGACTTTCAGACGAGATGTCAACAATGTGTCAATCTGAGCTCAGATTTGTCGAGTCTGCAAACGAAAGTCAATATTATTAAAGATCTCAATATGAACATTAACATTTCCCATCAAATTTACCCAAATCCAGATTATTTTTCCTCTACAATCTACATTCATTTCACACTTCCAAACTCTCTTTTAAAATCATAGTCTCATTTGTTTCAGTTTTTTTGGGGGGGGACATCTGAGACTAACTTGATACAACTGAGAACTCCATCAAATCTTCGGGTTATAAAAGAGCGCCCTCTGGGTGATTTGTGTAGCATTACCTTTGCTACCTGCCAGCCCTGCACGGCTTCTTCACCGGACGTCATCTCCTCCACCTGCTGCAGGTTCTTCCTCCACTCGTGCAGTTTTCCGCTGAACTCCTGCAGGTCCTGCTCCAGCTGCGCAGCCAGACTTTCGAACTCCTGCTCCGAGTTAGCCATCTGATCCAGGATGCCCTCCAGACCGGAGCACACGTGTTTGGCTCCACGTTCCCACTGCTCCCAGGCAGACAGCAGCCCGGCCTCCTCTCTCTCCAGCACCTCGCAGCCCACCGTGGACGTGTGGTCACGAGCGGCGGCTCCGCACCGCTGCACTCGTGACAGACGCTCGTGCCCGCACGTCCTGGACTCTAACAGCTCCTGAAACGGCGTTGCGTTGAAGTCAAAGCTGTGAGGATCTCAGCTAGAGGAGAGAGTAAACCTCGTATACTTACTCGGACTTTTGAGAGCTTCCTCTGAACAGACGCCGCGTCTCCGGACATGTCGGACCAGCGCTGGAGTTCTTCTTTAGCAGACGTGAGCCAGTCGTTGAAGTCACGCACGGACTCCACATACTGCTCGTGTTCTTTGACCACCTCTTCCATCTGCTGTACTTTACTCTATAGCGCAGGACAGAACGTAACACAATTTCACAACATCTGGCATTACAAATTCAAGAATAAAAAGACATGTGTAGATCATATGCCGAAATGTTTAACCTTAATGACCGCTGTGATGTTTGTAAACTGGGTATTGAACTCAGATTTCTGGGCTTCAGAGAAGGTCTGATCTCCGGTCTTCTCATACAGCTCTGTGGATTTCTCGTTCAGACGGGTAAGAGCTGAAGTATGGACCTCCACGTCGGCCTGTATGGCCCGCAGACGCTCCAGCAGCGAGGACTTCTCCTTCCGCCCGGGCTGTTGAGGAAGAGCTACACCGACCTCCTGCTCCACCATCTCCATCCACTGCTGAAGCTGAGCTTTACTCTCCAGAAAACTGGACCACTGAGACACCGTCCACTCCAGACGACTGCATCTCAAAAACATAAAAACATTACAAGAGAAGATTCTTGCCTATCCAGAATATATTACAACACATTTCTACTACAGAATTTTTTCAATATTATACTGTAATATATAATAATCTTAAAGCTCAACATGGTCAACTTGTGAAAAAACGAGTTGAACGTATGACGTAGTATTTCTGTGCTCGATTCACTCTGCAAGGGTTCGTACAGGTTTCGGAAAGGTTTTTTCGAAAATGGATTCCTGTTTCGTAACAAGGGTCCCTTATTGGACAATTCTCCCAGAAAAGCACGCCCACGTGTCATCCAGCGAGCGTGAGAGAAAGAGCACGCCCACGCTTCAACCAGCCAGTGTGAGAAAGAGCACGCCCATCAATGCCACTTCACTCAGCTGACGGGCGTTTAGCTGTGTTTGTTTGCTCACTGCATTTGGGTGATGAATGTTATATAAACGGTGGATATAACGCTGGATTTGGAGATCGTTTGAAACTGATATACGGCGCGTCCCAGAGCTTAAAGATGCCGGACATGAACCGCACGCGGTAAGTCAAGCTAAGTCATATGTCTGTGTTTTGTTGGCAATCGGCGCGTACGTGCATAATGTAAACAACCCAAACTTATTGTGAATCAACAGTTATGCGGGGATAATGCGATGATGTATTGTGTGCTCGTACTGTAGTTCCGTCCCCCTGCACGCCTCCAGCAGCTCGTCTTTTTCCAGAAATTATCGTACAGATGTATCTGTCTTTTATAAATTTGCTCAAACTAAATACTCTTCGAAGATATGAAGTATGCAATACTAATGTATAGGTACTCAAGATTAATATGAGATTGTGGTACCTCGTCTTCAAATTTTTTTCTTATATTTCTCATTGGTTATCGCATGTCTTGTGACTAGTCATACATGTCATGCTGTATGCGTGTGCTGTAACGTGACATGCAAGAACTTAGTGAGATCGCTTTGTTTAAATAGATATGCAACGTATCGAGCTTAATAAGCTCAGTCCATCTGTGTGTTTATAGCTCAAAAAATATAATTTTTGTCGGAAGACATTTTAATATAAAATTATTTGCTCAAATGAAGACATTGAGTCATATCTATAGGATGACAATAGAGTAAATTATGCCAATTTTCACAGTTGAGAGAAGTAATTCCTTACAGAAAATTTGGGGATTTGAACATACAATATTTTGGGTACCAGCCCAGATCTTTAACCTCAAATCTAGAGACCCCAATATAAACACAATAGATACACCAGAAAGTCCAAAAATGACTAATGAGTAACTGTCTGATTTCTTTGGTTGAAGGTTGGATCTCACCTGTGACAGCTCATGGCAGTCATGAGGATGTTGGCCCATGAATCCTTCAGACTCTTTAGCTGAGAGCGAATGAGTTCTTGTTTATCTCGACTGCAGTTTTTCAGCACCTGCTCACCCTTCCCCACCGTCATATTGATCTTCACTTCTCCCTCGCCTTTCATCAGCAAGATGTCCTAAACATCAAAAATGAAACATCAGCAACACACTTCATCGCAGACTAAAACAAAATAATAGTAAATAAGCTGGATATATCTAAATGTAGAAAGAAAGAGAGAAGTCCAAGTCAAAGACTGATGTCTGTGATCTTTGGTTTGTGTTTTCTGACCTGCACCAGTCCGAGTCGTTTCTCCAGAGTTTCTTTATTTCCGCTGGTGCTGTTGAGGGAATTAAGTCGCTCCTGAACGCCGCTCAGCCACGCCCACGTGCCCTGCAGCATCTCCTCAAAAGTCTGCTGCTCCTGCAGACTCATCTGACACACGCGCAGTCTCTCTCTCACCGCCTTCAGCAGATCCTGATGCTGCAGCTGCAGCTGCGCAGACGCCCGCAGCTCCGCCCCGCTGCCGTGACCGCCCTCGCTCAGGGCCTGAGCTTCCTGACACAGACTCTCAAACGAATCCCTGCAGGGCAAGGGAAATAACTCGTAATCTGAGAAAAGAATCCTCTCTATACAATTACAACTCTATTAGATTAAAATCAAATTCAATTATAGTTCGCAAATTTTAAGATTTTCATTGCATATCGAGGAAGTGTATTCATTTTTACTATTTAATTTAACTGATGTTTGTTTATTTTTAACCAAAGTTACAGATTGTAGTTTTAAAATAAAACAAATATAAAGCATAATTATATCATAAAATCAAAGTAAAACTATGTATTATTTACTTGTTTATCACACTTTACTGTACTAAAAAACTGTTATAAATAATTCAAAAATGTTCTTAAGATAAGGCAAACCCTAAGATCATTTTATTTTCTCAATAAAAATGAGACTGCCCGGCATCATCGGTGTGTCATCTGACCTCTCTCTGAGCGCTTCATGTTGAAACTCCTCCACACGCTCCAGCATGGCTTTCTCCTGGTCGCTGTGTCTCCCCTCGGGCAGCTCCGTGCTCAACCTCACGTCCATGCGCTCCAACCAGCGGCTCAACCTCTGCAGACGCTCATCAAAGCTGGAGAGACACAGCATTGATTTCACTTCACAGAACAAAGTGTGCGTTCTCTCCTCCGTCTCTCCGGGAATTATTTCCGGCAACCTGCCGTTCTGATATTAAACCCAGCGAGGTGGAGATGGGGGTGAAGATCTCACCCTTTGAGCAGGCTGGCGCTGTCCTCCAGGTTCTGCTGGTTCTGCTTGCACTGCTCCACGTAGCTGTCCCAGTCCTGTTGGATGGAGGAGAGGTTCTGCTGGACCTGTCCCGCGCTGGCTTTGGGGAGATGGAGGAGGAGCTTCTCGCCCTCTGTGCACACCTGAGTTAGACGCCCGTCTCCGTCCTCCACTCGCTCAAGAGCTCCCTGCGGGACCACAAAGACAACGTAAATGTGAAATGTTCTCGAATTATTCATGATTTTTATTGTTTACTAGCAACCATCACTATTACTATCGCTAATATTTAGATTCGGAGAGCGAGAACAATTTCTTCAAAGATCATTTACCTTCAGTTTTTGTAGTTTGCGCTCTACTAGGCTCATGTCGCCGGAGTGATCGGAGCATTCTCTCACGATTTCCTTCTGTCCAGAAAGCCATATGTGAAACTCCTTGACAAGATCTGAAGAAAATGAGTAACAAGTGTTTGTCCATCGGCTCATAAAATAAGAGGATAGGTTTTATAAAGATGCTGTTGTGATTCTGACCGTTGAAGTGTTGCTGTAGGCCGAACTGTAAGGAGCTCCGTTTTTTAACACACAGCTGATTGACCGTTTCATACTTCTTGATGAGGTCCGTCAGCGATGAACCCAGAGCGGCCAGCTCCTCCGACGGGTATTTTCGGCAGAGCGTGTTGAGGTTTTCCCGGGCCGAGTCGATGCTCATCTGCTGATTCTGTAGCTCTTTTTGGATTTCCTGCAAACATTATACAACGACAACATCGTTCTAAAACAACAATATCTTTTTTCTCAAAAGTACAGTATAACTGTCAAAAAAAATAAAAGAACTACAAAATAAGGAAAACATACACCTGCACTGCAAAAATGAATTTCTTATTATTTTTGTTTTGCTTTGCTTTTTAAGATATAATAAAACCTTATAGGAGTAGTTCACCTACAAAATGAAAATTCTGTTATCATTTACTGACTCTCGTCATTTCAAACCTGTATGAATTTCTTTCTTTAGCATAACATAAAAGAAGATATTTTGAAACATGTTGGAAACAGAACAGCACAGCCCCCCATTCACTTCTATTGTAACCAATGCCAGTGAATTGGGGGCTGTTAACAACATTCTTCAAAATATCTTCTTTTGTGTTCTTCTGAAGAAAGAAAGTCAGGTTTGAAATTACAAGAGGGTACGTTATCAAGAAACCTACAGGTTAAGATATTTACTCTCGTTTTCCAAAATAAAGGAACTTTATGCTTAATACACGAAAACATATTGGTAAATGGGGTAAAAATATATATGCTGAAACTTGAAATATCTGTACTAACAAATACTAAGAAATTATTTTTTTGCAGTGTGAATTTTGATCTCACGAAATGTATAGCCAATGAAAATTGCTTATGCTGCCTTCACGTGCTCTCTGAAATTCAATAATTCCCACTTCAACCCGGAAATAATTTATGGAACAGAGCGCTTTTAATGTTAGCAGATACTTGTAATGTTTAATGCTACTAAATAATTAGTAACATTAATCTTTATGTTACTAAATATGGTAACACTTTACAATAAGGTGCTATTAGTTAACATTAGTAAATGCATTAGCTAACAATAAACAATTTAGTTTTTCAGCATTTATTAATCCTTGTTAATGTTAGTTCATGTCAATACAGTTATTTATGTTAGTTCATTGCGCATTAACTAATGTTAACATTAGTGACAATGTTTGATTTTAATCATGTATTAGTAAATGCTCTAATTAACATGAATTAATATTAATAAATGCTGAAGAAGAATTGTTCATTGTTAGTTCTTGTTAGCTAACAGAGCCTTAATTAATTGTTAACAAATAGCACCTTATTGTTTCCCTAAATACTTTTAATGTCACTAAATCCAGACGTTACTTCCGGGGTTGAAGTGGGAATTATCGAATTTCCGAGAGCACGTGAAGGCAGCATTAATACACATTTACAGGGGCCAAGTTTTTGTGCTAGTACGATTTCACTACACTGTAAAAAAATGACACAGATATTTACTTAAAAATATTTTGTGATATATTGTTGCCATAATTTTTTTTAAGTACTTTTAAGTATTTTTTGCGCAATACTCCATGAATAAATCAAGTAAAATTACCTGAATTTTTTAAGCATGTCACATGATAAATAAATAAAAAATCAAGAAGAAATACTAATTTGTACTAATCACTTCCTGATCTTTTTTAATTTCAGTTTATTAACATTTATTATTATTGTTTACAACATATATGATGTACAAGTAAGCTGAGAGTTGTCTCAGTACTGGCTTTAGCACCATTACTGTTCACTGAGTGAAAAAACACACATCAGTGAGCTCTCCCATGACCTGAGCACAAGCACCGCTCTTCTGAACGATGGTAACCACAAAACTCAAAAAAACAAACAGAATCTCTTCTAAATCTTAAACACAACTGAACAATAAACACTATCATGTCTTTCAATTTATTGTAAAGCACATAAAATAGCACCTTTTCACAAAAATGACTCTCCTAATGCTGTCGCATGCAAAGCATGCTGGGAACTCTAAATTCACTGCTCAGTTAGTGAAATTAACTAAAAGAATTAATGTAGTTGAAATCACTCAATCATTTGTGCACTATGAATTCCGAGTTTTTTTCTATAATTTTAACTTAAATTTTGGTTAAAAAAAACAAGAACATAATTGTATTAAGTAACGTTTACTCAATTAATTTCATGAAATCTACTACGAAGCAGTGTGGGAGGGGCGGGACGAGCCAGCATGACATCACAGAAATAGAAGCCAAGCGGCGAATCAAAATGTATGTTCTTTACCTTCACCCTGCAGATCTCCCCTGGAGCCGATTCACACGGTGAATCTAACAAAGATCGCTCAACGTTCTTCAACCAATCGGACATCTGCGAGAGAAAATCCACCAGCTGCTTCTTCTGAGAGCAGAAGTCTTGAAGATTGTTCCTGGCTTGATCACAAAACTCCTCTATGTTGCTAATCTTCCTCCTGAGGTCCGTCTCCATCACCTGATGTGAGAACAGATACCACAACCTAACTGATGAACTCACTAACAAATGAGACGCGTAGATCTAATGGATCAAAAATAACACCAGCAGTACCTGTAGTTTAGCAGGGGTGTCCTGAGCACCAGCCAGTTCTTTCAGCTCTGACACTTTGTCTAGGAAAGTATTTATCTTCCTTTCTTTTAGCCCGACATCCACCTACACAGACAAAACAATAAAGAAAAGATATTACATTTCACATTTACGTTCATTCACTCTATAGGATAGTTTGGGACGTGCCTTGACTTCACACAGTTTGTTCTCTGTTTTCTGGCTGTCGTTGAAATTATTCACTCCATCGGTGAGATCCATCATGGAGATGTTGGACCAGCTTTCAATCTCAGCGTTGATATCATAGATGTCCAACCACAAAGCCGAGCTCCTTCTAAGACTTTCAAGATTGTCCTCGATTTTCTCTGACACCTTTTAAAGAGAATCAGACAGGATTTCAGCTTGAGATGATTTCAATTTGATATGAATGTTTAATAATCGACCTTCCGACGAGCTCACATCAAGCCACTGATCCACAGTAGCATCCATTTCTTTCTTCACTATCTGTGCGTCACAATCAGGGATGCGGTTTAATTCGCTCAGAAGTTGTTTTCCTTTGCTGGAGAAGCGCTCGAGTGTCTCCTGGTTGCTGGCCATCTCGGCTTTCACAGCTTCATGCTAAAGAACATCAAAAGAAGGTTGAGGAAAAAACCCTCTTTAAGGTGAGGACATATGAAACTGTATTGATGGGCATTGTTCGGTTCATACCTTCATCAGAGATCTCCTGGTGTCCTCCTGATCTTTTAAAGCAGCTTTAATATCAACGATAGCTTCAGCGCTCTCTAATATACTGTTTATTGAAGACTTCAGACTGTGATAGTCTTTCATGAGCTCAACCAAAGCACCGCTCTGCTCCTGCCTGGAACAAGAACACGGTTTCAAGAATAAGAACAAGAATATTCAGTTTTAGGATAGATATTAAAAAAGGTTGAGTTTTAAGCTGCCATTAAAAAGTTTTGTGTCACTTTTACTTACTTGTTCTCTGTTACATTTTGAAACAATTGTAAACTCATCAAAAGTAAAATAATACACGTGAAACTTTGCGATATATGTTCACCGATACTACATTTCTCCACCAATCCCGATAGCCGAATATTCAGAGTGACATCTGTCGGTGGCGATTACATTAATATTACTTAACTTTCTGAATGTTATTAATTCCTATAATGACTATTAATATTGCATATCAAACTGGTGATGTTTCTTAACATTTTCTTTAGACGGTGTTTGTTTATCGGTCTGGCTAGTGGCTAATAATATAACTATTTAATTTAATTTAATTTAATTTAATAATTGTATTAAATAAATGATTTGTTGAATTGTATGTAAATTTTATTTAATAAACATAAACAATTTGTTTAATGGGTCATGTAGTTTTGTCCCATTTAAAGTCCCAGTGAAAATAAAAATCACAATGAAATATTTTTTTCATGAAATATTGCAGCGTTTATTGTAAATAGTTGATCAATGTGGGTCACTCTCTTTTTAAAAATCGTTAGCCCTCGTAAACTTGAGTTAAAATCTGAAAATGCACTTCCGTCCTATAATGACTATCCATCTTAGATGACGTATGTTATTTGGCTTGGGTGGAGCATCCGGTAACTCCTCCCCTTCAACTGTCAGTCTGCTGCCAGATCCATTTCAAAATGCAACGGCTGTTTTTATACATCCAATCAAATCACATGGAAATACAAAAGCCACGCCCCCTATTTTTCTCATTCAAAATTCCATTTCACTTGGAAATGCATCAAAATACGGAAGTAAAAATGATCGCAAATTCCGGTTCACGGGGTCTTTAAAGAAACCGTACGGGACATTGAAATCTAGCGGCTGCGCTTGGTATCGCCGTCTTCAAAATATTCAAAAGACAAGTGTAGCCAAGTAACGGTTCTTCTTGGTTTCTTTTGCTTGTTATCAGAAATAATCTACAGGCACTTGTTTGCGGATGTGTTCTGTCCACAAACGCGCACATGCGCAGTAACGTTTATGTTGTTGCTCTTTTCTGCACTTGTTTTTTTCATTATTCAGTCCAAGTCATCCAATCCAGAAACATTTTGTTGTGACCTAAATGTTTGTATATACTGTAAACTGTGTTTGTATGGAGCGTAGACAATAATCTCTTTAAAGGGGTCATATGGCGCGTGTTTTCTGTGTCTTTGGTGTGTTATAAGTTGCCCGTGCATGTATTAAGACACGTAAAATTGCAAAAATGAAAGTGTGGGAACAAAAGATGCGTTCTATCTAAAAGCGAATGCTCACCCAGACCTGCCTGAAACGCCTCGTGTAACCACACCCCCACAAATCTACGTCAGTTGGTGGTATGATTTGACTAAGACCGCCCAAATGTATACGCAAGTAAGGTGGGCGTACCCATCAGAACAATTGAAGAGGAACCTGATGTTCCAAATATGGTAAGAGGCGTTACATTTCCCTCACACGCTTGCAGTATTCCACCAATCACTACGCACTGGTTAACTGGCCAATCATAGCACACCTCGCTTTTCAGAGCCATGAGCTTTGTAAAAAATCTGCGCGTTTCAGAGAGGCGGAGCAAAGAGATACAAACATGCACGGTATGTGGAAAATACAGCGTTTTTGAACCGTTTATACTAGGGCTGTCAACGTTAACGCGTTAACGCATGCGATTAATTTTTTCAAATTAACGCGTCAGAAAATATTTATCGCAATTAACGCAACATCCGTTTGTTTTGACATCCTTTGTCTAGCGTTACATTATGTAATCACGCTCTTATTCGTGTACAGGCTTTTAAACCACTTAAGCGCGATTTGAAACAGTTGCTTTGACGCGTTCAATGAAGATAGACAGCTTCTAAACTGTGGGACGCGGCAAAACGCAACGCGAGGTCCAGTCTGGTGTAAACAGTCACCTGCTAAGGGCTGCGTCGGTGAATCTCTGTCAGACAGCGCATTAAGTTCTCTTTCGTACTTGAATGGATAAAACCACACAAGATTATGTCAGAAAGCCCGTTTTGTCTAGCATTTTCTTAAGCAAGACTTCAAAGTGTAAAATAAAATCTTAAATGAATGCAAAGTGTTGTGAAAATGGGAGTGCGGTGACGGTCAGATCTGCGTACTGAGACAGCTCTTAAAGGGGCCGCGCTCTTAAACGTGTGCTGCTGTGACTCCTGTCACTAACGTTAATCAAAGAACAAAATAAAAGAAGAAATCAATGTGATTTTGTAACTTTAATGAGAATTCTTCTGCATTTAATTTATAACTTAGCATTAAAGACTGTAAAGTGTCCTTCAATTTCTGTATATTTCCTACATGAGCTCTCAATTATACTGTTGAATGGCTATAATTCATGTTAAAATAATCAATTTAATAGAGACATCAGTTACAATACTAACATCAAAATGTTAGCTTTCATAAAATGATGCTGTTAAAGAAATATGTTGTTTCTACATCAATTTGAAGATTAAATGTGAAATTATTAAAATGTAAAAGTATATTTTAAAATATAATTGTTATGTGCGATTAATCGTGATTAATCACAGAAAAAATGTGTGATTAATCCGATTAATTTTTTAATCGATTGACAGCACTAGTTTATACACATTGCATTACATCTAAAACAAACTGTAATATTCGTTTCAGCCGTGTCATATCACCCATTTAATCAATCAATGCAAGAACAAATATTTTTACAGAAATCACCATATTAATGTGTCAATAAAAAACAAGGTAAAGGTCTCAGACCTTTCAGCGATGAGTTTCTTGGTGTCCTCCCAGGTGGTTTGAAGAAGGTTGATCTCTCTCAGGACCTCACCGCCCAGCTCTGCATCTCTCTGAGCCAGCTGATGACCTTTATCTCTCAACCACTGCTCCTCATGCTGATGGGACTGAAGCTCGTCCTCCAACTGATTGAAGAAGCGAAGCCTACGAACACCACAAAAAAAACCTCCAACTCAACATTTATCGGTCCAACACATTTCCTCGAGATTAACTTTAGGGATCAAAAATAATCTCTTTTTGTTGCAGTCTTTGATCGCTTAATGTGCCTTTACAATGAATCTTTCGACTGTTGGTCTTACCTAAAGATCAATGTGTTTCATACCTCTGCTGAAGAGTAAGAACATTTGGCTCTTTCAGACACTGCTGATCCGCTTTCTCCTCGATGTCCTCCACCGTTTTGAGCAGTTGCTCTTTGCGTTGTCTGAAGGCGCTCCACAGGGCACCCAGAGCCTCAGCTTCGCTCTGTTTCGAGCCCAGCAGGTTCCTCACGGCGTCCATCTCCGCGCTCAAAGAGTCGGCCAGCGAGCGGCACGAGGCGCGTCCCTCTTTCCCATCGATCGGGTGAAGATGAGCCTTACAGAGGCTGCCGTCCAGGTTCACTGCCAGCGTCTCCAGGCGGCTGATGTCGGGGACGATGGTCTCCATGTCTCGCTGCAGCTCATCCACGCGGCTCTTGTCCCAGCTCCCGGCGCTCTCCACGGTCTGTCTGAGACCCCGGAGGACGCCGGCGGCTACGCTGTGGGTGTGTAAGAAGGCTTCTAGCTTTTCCAGACTCTCACCTCGCAGTTCCAGCAGCTGGCTGGCCTCCAGGTAAGGCTGCAGGGAACTCTCGCATCTACCCTGAAGCTGTTGGACCACAGCAGGCTCGCACACATCACACAGGGCTTTGGTCTGCTGTTGAAGATCCTGTCGTACAACATTTTGTTTCTGCAGCGTTTCTTTCTTCTCCTGAGGACGAAAAGAAGACTGCGAATCAGAACTGCCAAAAACAGCACACTCTTAAAAAGTGAAGAAGTGATATCGGGCGTCATTTAAGGGAGGATCTCATAGCGAAATATACCTTGACGTCATCTGTAAAAGGCTGAAGATCAGTGATATCAACGTGAGACGACGAGTGCAGAGATGAGAGGAAAGACTCGCCCCACTTGGAGAACTTCTGCAGGGCTTGATCGGACTGCTCCACTTGAGTCAGGTGATTCTCAAGTACTTGTATTCTGTCGTAAAAGTGCATGTAAGTGCTCTGTACAGGATCATCTTCGAGTAATTCAATGTATTTTCAAGGACTATGGATTTGGAAGGTAGCAGGAAAATGGTGCTTTTGCTTACCTGTGTGGTATAGCTGCGGTCTGACAGACCCATCTGTTCTCGAGCTGTTTGTGGTCTTCTTCGAGGGTCTTCATCCGCTGCTCTGATGCGGTGGAGTGAAGAGTTTGTTCTTCTGCCATCAGCCTGTTGTAAACCGATTCTAGCGACTGAAGTTCACTCTGTAAGTGCTGAACAAGTACAACTTAAACTTAATTAAAAGAAACAATTAAGACATAACAATCTCATCCGATAGAAATCTCACAAACGTCTCCATTAGAGTTTCAGAAGAGCTGTCAATAATGTCTCAAACTGAGCACAGATTTGTCAAGTCTGCAATCAAAAGTCAATAGAACTATAAGATTATTTTACCTTTACAATCTACATGCATTTTACACCTCCTGACTCTTCGTGGGTTTTTCTTTAATTTCTTTTAAGCAATATGAACGGACACATCTGAGAACAGGTTGATGCTTAAATCAAACACAACTGAGAACTCCATCAAATCTCACTGAGCTATGACAGAGCTAACCTCGGGCCGTTAACATATTCCTCAAGGTACTTTTTACAATCTAACCAAATCCAAATGGATAAAATTAAGTCCAACCCCACAATATTTCCTGCTACCAAAAAAACATCAAGTTAAGAATATCATGTCATATTGCATTCAATGATAAACTGCATCAGTGCTAAACTATATGAAGAAGAACAGCTGAATTACTTTGAGTTCCAGGAGTTCTCCATCCAGCTTTAGTTTGTCAACAGGGAGGAAGTGAGTCTCAGAGCCGGACACACCTTCACAGCGCTCGAGGCACGACTGGAGTGCAGACCAATCCTTCTCATACCTGAGACGAAAATAATCGAGCATGAGATTTAAAAAAAACATCCAGATTTTTAAAAGGATCTGAAAGATAAATGCCTACATACTTCTGCCAAAGCGACAGAAGGTTCTCCATTTGGTTCTGCTTCTCTTTGGCTTGTTTTAAACACTGCTCGTAAGTTTGCTGTAGAGACGCCATGGCCTTCTCTGCCGCTCCCCTCTCGCTGAGCCGGCGGGATCCAGCGGATAGAGACAGCAGGGTGGCCTTCAGCTTCTCCAGGGATTGAAACACATCCTGAAAGCCAAACGAGCACGACTTTAGATAAAACTTGAGGGAAAGAAACCAACAACATTCCTAATGACATGCACGGTAACTCGTACCATGTGTTCCTGCAGAGTTTTGTAGGTCTCGGATGAGGAGACACATGAAGTGACGGGGCTGTCCAGTTTCTTCTGGATGTCTTCAACCTCTGCTTGTACCTTAAGTAGGTTGCAAGGTTGTTAGGCGTGGCGCAAAAACGAATTCAGTGACCATTTCAATTCTTCAACAGCACAAACCTGTTGAAGATTGGCATTGAACTTCATCTGATGGGAGGAGCTTTCTTCTAACCGTCTGTTCAGGTGTTCCACGCTTTCTTTAAGCTCCTCCCAGTACCTCCCGATCTGGGTCAAGCGAGCTTTGATGCGAGCGCCCTCGCCGGAGGACAGAAACTGGACCAATGCTTGAGACTTCTCTTCCAGCCTGGGGAAGACTTCTGTTCTCTCCTGAAGACCATCACTGATCGTCTGAATCCACAAAAGACAGAAACACAAAATAAATGAAAAAGGCTGTAAGATAACTTAAATATTACTACATCATGTAATTATTTTATTTATTTTTTATTAAAAAAAACTCCTGTTCATTTACAAATATATTTATCAAACAATATACAAGTAAAAACCAACAACATCAATAAATAAACAACCTAAAATATAATAATATATATATAGAGAAACAATTATTTAAAATGTAACTTATTTATTGTTTTAATTTAAAATATATAACTACATATATATATAAATGTCAAACAAATAACATAATTTTAATTGTTAAATATTTATTTTATTTTAAGAATTTGCTAAACAATTTCCCCAAAACTCCTGTTCATTACAAATATATTTATCAACAATATATTACTAAAATACTTCAAGATCAAAAAATAAACAACCTAATATATAACTATATATATATATATATACTGTATACAGTATATATATAGAGAGAGAGAGAGAGAAATGTAAAAAAAAAACAGTTATAAAAATAAAAAAATCTTTTAAAAATTCATTAAAAAATCCAGAAAGTCCATTTACTAATATATTTATCAACAAGTTTAAGCTGTTTTTGGCTTACTATTGCCATTGGTGTTTAAAAAAAAGTGCTTTTATGAGTGTTGAAGTCAAATGACGTTAAACTGATATTTACCGTCACAATGACAGGTCATCTTATAAATCATTATTATTAGCTTACTGAGAGTTCTGAAAACAGATTTATGTACTTGCTCAACAACTGATGTATTTACACAGTTACACATTTTTTTTACACAAAAAAAGTTTAATCTTAACCTTCAACCTTAATGTGTTTGTTGTTTGTGTGCTGTTTCATATATAATGTAAACAGGGTTAAATCTGTGCACCTTCACAGTCATAATCTGCTGCTCAAGAGGGGCACTGGTGCTTTTCAGAACATCCAGTTCTCGTTCTCTCTCGGTTATCCACATTGAAAATGCTTCAAACTCGCTCCCGAATGAATCCCACTGAGCTTTCATGTCCTCCAGTGTCACAATGCTGAAAAACAACAATCAAAACGCAGTGTTATGTTTGTCTCATACTCAAACAAACTGCATTCAAGATTTTTGATTTTATGTAAAATCTCAAAAATAAAGCCGAACATTACTCTCTCTTGAGGTCAGCCTCAACTTTGTCCACTTGTTCATTCAAAGCACGTGCTTGGTCCTGCAGGCGAGACTGATTTTTTGGCCCTAGTTGGATCTCGATGGCCCTCTTTAGAAGAACGTTCACCTGTTTGGACTCTGTTTGGCTCTGTTTTAACAGCTCCTGCAACAAAAGTTTTCTGTTTTAAAATGTACTTTTTTTTATTCATCATGGCTTTATGAAGCATTGTGTGAGGTAAGAAAATTTTAGCCTTCTTAAAGAGAAAGTTCACCCAAAAAATAAAAATTCCGTCATCATTTATTCACTCTCATGACTCTTTCATCTGTGGAGCACAAAGGAAGATATTTGGAGAAATGTCTCAGTGGTTTTGTGTTCATACAATGGAAGTCAATGGAATTTAATGTTGTTTGGTAACCAACATTCTTCAAAATATCTTCTTTTGTGTTCATGCAGGTTTGTTATGACATGAGGGCGAAGAAATGAGTTTTTCCATGATCTGTTTGTTTTATAATGGCTTGAATGTCTGAGCTACCTGTTGATAATGAACATTTTGGTTGAAATCATATTTTCAGAATGAAGCAGCTCATTTTCAACTAAAAGGTGATTCATTATATAACTCATAAGCTCCTGGAGAGTGTTGTTTCTCACCTTGGTCTGCTCCAGCTCTGTGGTCAGACTCTCTGGACTGCTAAAGATCATCTCTCTCTCTGTGACCGATCGCACTTTAGCCACAAACTCTTTCACTGCGGCCTGCTGAGTGTCAAACTCCTGCCAAGCAGCTAAAGTCACCTGAGGACACAGTGGGCCGTTTACAACAAGGCTGTTGTCATGCAAACATTTATTTCGAAGTGGGCAGAATATTGTCTTTCCTTCCTCACCTCCAGCTTGTGTTCCTGTGATTCGATGCTTTGATCCATTTTGCTCAGGGTGCTCTCCAGTTTCTCCAGATCTTCTTGTAAGCTCTCCTCCAGACCCTCCTCAACCTGGAGCTGCTTTCCACGACTGATCTGCTCCTGCATTTCTTTCCTCTTCAAGCGCAGACGCTTCAGTTGTTGCTGAACATCGAGAAAGCACAAAACGTGTGAGCAGATTCATTCAGATAACATGAACACGATACGGTGTGTTTCATGATTTACACTGTTAGGCACCTGATAAAGCATCAACAGTTGTTGGGCTTCTCTGACAGATTGGGATTCCAGAATCTTGGTGGCCTCTGACTGTAGTTCCCGCTGACCCTGGGTCAGCTCCTCTAGTGTCGTTTTAACATCCTCTCTGAACTGCACTCAGTCGCCCACCGCCAGCACGACTTTCTCAGACTACACAAGCGCAAGAGACGCACAGGCATAAACCATCTCTTATTAATAAATATTTCAATCACAGAAAACACAAAACAAAGCTTAATGTAAAGCATACATAAACAAATTCCATCTGCATTATTGGCCATGTGTGGCTTACAGTTATTGACCATAAATAAATGATAAATATATGAGTAAAAATTACGAAAATTAAGTAAATGGTACATTTTGTAGAGCTATTGTGATTTTTTATGATATGATTTATACAATATATTTAATTATATTGGTTGAGCTACATCAACATATATACAATTTTAATGTTTTTAATGGTCTCAGGCCGGTTTCACAGACACGGTTTAGTTTAAGCCAGGATTATGCCTTAGTTTAATTAAGATATTTATGTCGCTTTTATAAAAATACCTTAGAATAATACATTACTGGTGTGCATCTTGAGAAAAAACAATGGCACTGATATATTTTTTGATATTTCTGGCCAAGTTATATTCAGTTAAGACAGGTCACACATTCATTTTAGTCTGGGACTAGCCTTAATCCTCGTCTGTGAAACCGGGCCTTAGTGTTTAGCTTTATAATTAATCTCTTAATTTTAATTTCATGTTAAAATGTACTTTTATTTTTCTGTTTTAGACCTATTCAATTTTTTAATTTACATACACATGATTCAGTTAAACCTTGAATCCATTTTGTATATTTGTGACCCTGGACAACAAAACCAGTCTTATGGGTCAATTTTTCGAAATTGAGATTTTTACATAATCTGAAAGATGAATAAATAAACTTTCTATAGATATATGAGTTGTTAAAATAGGACAATATCTGGCTGAGATACAACCGTTTAAAACTCTGGAATCTGAGAGCGCAAAAAAATCAAAATATTGAGAAAATTGCCTTTGAATTTGTTAATCAGGGGCACTGTGGCAGACCATCCACTCACAAAAATGACGTTTTTATAAATTTAAGGTAGGAAATTTACAAAATATCTTCATGGAACATGATCTTTACTTAATATCGTAATGATTTTTGGCATAAAAGAAAAATCGATAATTTTGACCCACACAATGTATTTTTGTCTTTTACTAAAAGACTACTCTTAAGTGCTACTTAAGACTGGTTTTGTGATCCAGGGTCACATTTTAAGTTATATGTGTAACAAAAAATGTAATAAAAAATTGTTAACGTTCTGGAAATAAATCTGTTATTTTAATTTAATATTATTAAATAATTATGTTATTTAATACTGTAGGCTAATTATAAGTTTGTAAACATTCGGGATGCGCTCGCATCTTGGTTGCGGAAAAACTTTATTGAAAATCTTTAAAGATTATTGAAAACCTTACCTGAAATAAAATAAACAGGATGATTTCGTCAGTCCAGCCTGTTCGTTTAATGACTCGTTCATCTTAAAATGGTATATTCAACGACGGTATTCCATAGGAAATAATACCATAATTTTTGCCATTTCTATTCTGACATTCAACAACACAGAAATACGTTTTTGAAGGAATTGTCTCCTCCGTTTCACTCATTGCTGCTTTGTTTCCACTGTTTTTCTGCAACCAGTATGCGCGCGCAGCTGGCAGTGACGTAACCGCGACGTCGACTCCAAATTGGTCGATTGCATCATGAGCCTATTATCGTGTAGTGAATCCAACTGTGATCCGACCGTATCATTACACCCCTGGTATGTACCCAGCTGACAAAAATAGGATCTAAAAACATTTTGCTAACATTCCCAAAAAGGTGTGAACACTTTATTTCTAGACACTTGAATCGTTCCACTAACAATGTAAGAACAACATTTTTAGAATGCTTAACAATAACATGTTATGTTGATTAAATGCTGTTTTAACGTTAAAGCAAGAATGTTCCTGATAACTTGAAGTTCTAAGACTGTTCCCTGTTAGCTAGAGAAATGGAATTTGCTCATAATAAAAATATATCAATGTATTCAAAAATATAAAATCCCAATGTCTAACCTCAGACAGGGAGGTCAGGAGACCCTTAAAGTCAGTGGAGAGTTTGCTGAGAGCGGCTCCCTGCCGCTGGGCGTCACTCTGTGTGCAAACCTCAATGAGTGCGGCCAGACGCGTCTTCAGCCAGCTCACGTTCCCCTCCTGAAGCTCAGCGTCATTCCTCAGACTCTACAAATCACTTGACAACACTCCGTAAGACGTCATACATCTCTCACATTCATTTAATCCATTTTGTCCATTTCTCACCTCGATCGTAGATTTGACCTGGCCAAACTTGCTGGGGTCTCCAGCTCGGTTTCGCAGAAGTCTGAGTTGACTTTCCTTCGACGTCACCCATGCAGAGAGCTCAGAAAACCTGCAAATACCAACAAAAAACGACGTTCATATCATCCTGCAGTGATTTAACCTGAAGACAGAAGCTTAGAGACGCTCGGAGGTTCACCTGGTGTTAAACTCCTTCCATTTGTCAGGATGCTGCATGAGTTTCTGATGCGTGCTCTCGATGTGCTCGCTGAGCTCGGCTAACGCCGCTCTGGAGGTTTCCAAGGTTTGCTGGGCCTGTTCGCTCTCGGGAAGCTTCAGACAGAGCTCTTCCATTTGCTGTGATCTCTTCTCACAAAGAGCCTGAGGACCCTTCTCTTTAAAGAACATCTAGAAGAAGACATCCACCGTCAGCTCGGCTTATCACATATAGGCAATAAAAAACACACAGCAAAAGCGGGTCTCACCCTGTGCTCTTTGATCAACCTCTCACTGCCCACGCTCGGCAGACTGCGGTTTTCACGGGCCAGCTCGGACTGACACTCCTGCAGTGATGTCATCAGACGACTCTTCTCCAGCTCCACCTTCAGGTGCAACAAGTGAAAGGGAATTTCCGTTTGAACGTCCTGCAAAAACAAGTTTCCATACGATCAGGTTATTGATCAAATGAAAGCTAATGCCTAGAGCTGCAAAATATACTGAAATATAATAATTGTAAACAATTTATTACTTCAAAAATATTTTGTTTGCTGGTCTTTGAAGAAATGAAAAAAAGCTTTCTTTCATTTCTTCAATGCTAGAGAGATGGGAATGTGAGATGATGCTGTGAGGTTTCGGACCTTCCATTGTTTGTGCAGTTTCCGGACTGTTTCCTGCAGATTCTGCTGTTCTTGCTCCGGCAGTATATCTGTGAGCTCATCACAGGCTTTGAGAAACGCGTTGAGAACTCTCTGATCCAGCTGACCGAAGAACTCCTACACGAAACACAACAGCCAACGTAAAAACATCTCTGATTTCCAACCAGAGATCAATGAGGGCTGTTTGCCCAGAACCAGAATAGAACGGGGTTTTTTTTCTCACCGTGTGTTTTTTCAGAAGGTCCTCTGGGTCTCCTCGCTCTGCCATGGAGCTGCGGGCTATTTTCAGAACTTTCTCCAGTTCCATGCGAGACTCCTCGAATCTCTTCATCAGACTGCTGTTGGCCTCCACGTGTCGCTTCCACTCGGTGGTTTCTTTCACCATGGCCTTTATGAAACAAACATAGCTCAGTGCACATTTAAAGAAGAAATGTCTGAAATGAGATGCCTCACTATCTCGACGTGTTCCCATGGACAGCTGTGAGATTACATGGAGACAGAATGGAAACTTAAAAAATAAATGGTGCTATGCTTCCAGGAAAGGATTTTTTATGCAAACACACTAAATAAAGAGACTTATTTTTCTTTTCTTTTTCTGTTGCTTTGCTTTGTAAATTTTGTATCATGTGGAAAGCAGATGATGTATTTTTTGTTGTATTTAATGCATATTATTAACATTGCATAATAATTCAAACATTAATTTAAACATTAATTAAAATATTTCTTGTCAACAATTGTATAGCCCTGTTACTTTTGCAGTATATGAAAAATGTGTTTTTAATTTCCAAATCTGTGATAAATATCTAAGACGAAGTGTTTTTAAATGAAGCACAAACAGAGGAAACTTTAAGCAATAGAAAATGACTGTATCGTGTTGCTTGTGACGCACGTGTGATACCTGCGAGGAAGTCTGAAGCTCAGCGATTCTCCTCTCCAGCAGCGACGTGTCCAGATGTTTGAGGTTCTTACTTGTGTCCAAAGATTTCAGAATGACCTGATGGTTTTTATCAATGACTGACAGACACTTTTTGCAGCTCTGCTGATATGTAACCAGCTCCTGCGAATCGTTTTGACAAAAAGAGACAGAGATCTTCATGTCACTCAAAAATCATGTCAAGTTTTATGAATCTCACATTTTTATTTCAAATGTAATTATCATGTCACGTACGTCTTTTGTTCTAAACATTAACTTATGACAGCATGAGTTACCTGACACTTCTGATTGAAGTCTCCTGGAGCCTCAGAGTCCCGGGAGGAGGTGATGCGGCTCGCCTTCTCCAGCGACTGGTAGAACCCAGTGATGTTTTTCTCCATTTCTTCTAAAGGAGGCAGCATGGCCTGGGAGTCCCTCAGCAGGGGCAGAGCTCTCTCTCTGATCTGAAACAGACGGCACATATCCAGGTCAAAAAGAAAGCGAGATCATGAAACTTAATGTGGCGGCTAATGGGAGAAACAACAGGCCGAGCACCTTGCAGAGCTCATCTTTGATGGTTGCCATGGCGGCCAGCATCTGCGCGATCTCCTCCTCCGTGAGGTCTTTGGTCAGCTGCTGCGCATTACGCGTGGCCGTTTTGTACGCGGCCTCCATGGTCGGAACCTTGTGCTTGATGTCCTGAGAGGATGGAGTTGACATTTATGATCTCATGCTCTGTAGCGTCAACGACACTGCAGTAAACATCATCATCATTTATCCCCATCAAATAAATTGGTTGGATAATTGCATCAGTACACAGCTCATCAGTGATATTTTTCGAGTCATTATCACAGTATCACCCTGTAGGGGGTTATTTATCCAGCTGTGTGTACAATTTCCCATTTTTCTACATAGATAAGTACTGTACCCAATAAATAAACATACATAAAGTATTCAATTAAATAGCAACTACTGCATTTTATTACGTGAGAAAGAAGAAGCCACAGCATGATCTGAAAGATCTACAGCTGTTTTTATATCTTTAATGAAGCAAAAATATCAGAGGCAAAGGGATGCAAAGGAAGGTACATTATGCGATTTCTGTAAAACACTGTTGATATTTATATTCGATACCCAAACAAATACCAAATTAAAAAAATAAAAATAAATCTGAAGAATCAAGTATCAGTACTTTATCAGAGAAAAAAATTACTTCACTATTATGAAGCATCATAATATTTACTGCACTTCTTAAATCTATTGTTTTTTACCTTTACAGTAAAACTCTTGCACTTTTATAAGTATTTTTTGCTATAAAAAAAAATGTATAGATTTTTAATGTATTTAAGTATTGAAGGTAAAAAAATACCTGAAAAAATATCTAATGGAATAATATTTATTTAATGGTAAAATATTTCATATTTAAAAATGTAGTGGAGTAAAAGTATGACACCTGCTTTATAATGTAATGAAGCAAAATCTTTCCAAAGTAAAAACACTTACTTTTACAAAAGAACACAATAGATACTTAAAAATTTACTTAAATAGAGTAATAAAAAAGTACAGTCCATCTCCTCCTACCTAAAAGAAACACACCCCTGCCTTCATTGCTCCACCCCCAAAATAACAAACACTTATGCTGCGTCCCAATCAGCATACTATCTGTCCTAAATAGTATTTGAAAATAGAATTAGTATGTCCCAAACCGTAGTATGTTGAAAAGAGTATTCCAAAGATTCCCGGATGGTCTACTACTTCCGGTAGAAATTCGAAGTGCAGAATGACGCACACTCGAACCACTAATATTACCCACAACTCACCGCGAGTAGGCGGAGTTAAGTGACGCTCCACTGCATTAATAAAATGAAATAACTGATGCGTCACTACATTAATAAATATAACTATAGAGTTAACATTACATATGAAACAATATGAATAAATACATAGATGGAAAGAAGAGCTGTATTTTGAATGTGTGTGACAGCCACTTCCGTTTCCTGTTAATATGTCACAGTGCGTGCATTTTGTTTTGCTACACACTTAAATGCATATATGCTTTTTCCTAACAAAAACAGTACATACTTTTAGTGCATAGTATAAGTAGGCGAATTGGTATGCAGCATTAGTCATCAGGAGCGTACACACACCTTGTTGCTGATTGGCTGCGAGTGTTATGGTGTTATTATGGATCGATCAG
Source organism: Triplophysa rosa (assembly GCF_024868665.1). Taxonomy (NCBI): domain Eukaryota; kingdom Metazoa; phylum Chordata; class Actinopteri; order Cypriniformes; family Nemacheilidae; genus Triplophysa; species Triplophysa rosa. The sequence goes on along the minus strand of NC_079899.1, from coordinate 24,554,257 downwards.
ATTTGTTTTTTCTTCTATTTAAGAAATCACAACGGTGGCCAACAGAACACGCAAAATAGCCATGTAGCAAATATCTTAAAATTGTTCGCTTGGATGTTGATTTGAATATTTAAATTCTCAGAAATCACTTACTGCACCTTTAAACTATCAGAAGTAAAAATTGAAGAAATCCTTGAATTCAGATTACCTCCACATCTTGCAGATACGTCCTGATGTTCAGAAATGACACTTGAACTGGAGTATTCATCCTCTCGTTGGATGTGTCACTAAACGCTTTCAAAGCTTCAATTCCGTCTTCATAATCTTTTCTCAGTTTGTCCACTTCATCTGCTCTGGCATACTAAGACAAAAAACTCATTTCAATATTGTCTCCTTTACACCTCAGAATCCTCTATACCTCTATCTATCCTAAGACACGCAACAACATTTAATAAAAAAACATTGTGAAAGAAGAATTTCATTGTTTACTAATGCTCTTTAGAATTAACACTCCCCAGTAAACCGGACCATTTTTGGAAAGCAAGTTGCAAAAAGAGGTCATTCAGAAATCATCATGGTATGAAAATGAGTTAATTCCCCATGAAAAGTCCCTTTGAAGGTGAGTAGATTACATTTGTAGCAAAAACCACTAAAAGAATGCTTGAATGATGAAAAACAAGATGTCAGGGGAAAAAACGAGACGTTTCATGTCTCACATGTTTGACTTTGACGAACAGCTCTCTCCATCGGCCATTGAGGAGAAGCAGTTGCTGTTTCAGTTCTCTGGAAACGGTCTCATCACACGTCTCGATCAGAAAGTTTCCAGCATCGTTCATGCCCATGTGCTGCTGAATCCAGTGTGGAAGATTCCGGAAAAACTCCTGGAGAATTGACAGTGTTTATACAAAGCCCCCAATAGTTTTATCTCTTTGAAAAGTGATAGGTTATTAATACGCACCCGTTTGTCGCTCTCTGATTGGTTGAGCATCTTCTCAGCGTCCTCCAGCCAGGCCTGCAGACTTGCCACAGTGCTGCTGTATTTCTCCCAGTTACAGATCACTTCCTCCAGCATGCTACGCACGCTACGCACCTCCACCGACAGGTTCTTCCATTGCGCTGTGACGTCACTCAGAAACTTATTCACTCCATCACACTCCTCAGCTGTCAATAAATGCATAGATAAATATTACAAACTAGATTTAGAACGAGTTGTGCTAGCACGGTAGGGATTTAAATACCATGAAGTCATTATAAACCTGTGTGACTTTCTCTCTGCTCCAGATCACAAAAGAAGATATTTTGAAGAATGTTGATAACCAAACAACACTGGCCCGCATTGACTTCCATTGTATGAACACAAAACCACAGAGACATTTCTCAAAATGTCTTCTTTCGTGGTCCACTGAAGACAGAGTCGTACACAGGTTTTGAAGGGTAAAGAAATATAGACATCATTTTCCAATTTGGGTGAACTATCCCTTTAACGCTGTAATAATGGTATCAAGGATGTTTGACAGAATAAGACTGAATCTGAACGTAACGCAAAACAATTTTGGCTTGTAGAGATCAGAATCACAGCCAGAAAATGATTATAAAAAGCTGCATGTTTCTTCAGCCTCGTGGTACATAACGGATGAGAGCATCACGTCTTACATCTTATTTTATTTAGCCTTGTTGTGCAAGCTTTCTGGAGCTTGTGCAGAGGCAGCAGCTTTTGCCAGAGGGGAACTGGAATCCCCTGGTTGGGCCTGGGTTCTCCTGAGGTTTTTTTTCTCGATTAGAGTTTTGGGTTCCTCGCCACCGTTTGCATACTGTTTTTGCACTATCTGCCTGACCGGGGGGGCTGCTTTAGAATTTATTATTTGACCTGTGCTTCTCCTCTCCTTATCTAAATGTGTGCTCTCACTGAGCGTGGTGTGTGTGTGGGTGTGGTGTGTGTGTGTGTGTGTGTGTGTGTGTGTGTGTGTGTGTGCGTGTGTGTGTGGTGTGGTGCGTACTTGTCTTGTGTAGTACGTGTGTGTGTGTGTGTGGTGTGTTGTGTGTGTGTGCAGTGCGCATCACGTGTGTGTGTTGTGTCTCTGTGTCTGGTGTGTGTTGGTGCGTGGTGAATATTGTGTGTGTGGAGTGTTTTGTATGTGGGTATGTCTGTCTTCTGTGTTTTCAACCTTTTCTTGTTTTTGCAGGTACAACTTTAATTATTTTGCTTATAGTCAATATGTCTCATGTACAGCTGCTTTGTAACAATGAAAATTGTAAAAGCGCTATATAAATAAAGTTGAGTTGAGAGTTGAGTTACCGGAAGCTCCAGACTTCATGTACGTCTCTGCTGCCTGTTTCAGGGTCCGAAACGTCGTTTCGTAGTGCTCAAAGAACTTATGGCCTTCGATAAATGTCTGAGTTGGAAAGAATAGATCATTAGTAGGATGTTTTGTGACGTCTAATGCAGAAAAATTGAAAACTAGTGGACGTACAATATAATTCTGGAGGAGCAGCTCCACCGAGTCCGGCCGGCCGTATTTAATGATCCAAGATTTCAGCTTTGACTCCGCCAGGATGAGAAAAGCCATCAGGCGATACTTCATCTCCCAGAAATCAAGTTTAATAAGATGAAAATGGGACGATGTGGACACGAAATTAAATCTGTGAAATAAATGTGAAACAACTGGTACAGTAACTCACTTTGGATAAAAGTGTCCACTAAATAAATACATGTAAATTAGAGATCCACCGAAACGAAAATTCTCCACCGATACCGACAGAGTGATATCTGCCGATACCGATTCTGAAGATTAACCTTCTGAATGTTTTTAATTCATATAATGACTATTAATATTAAACACCAAACTGGTGATGTGTCTGAATATTTTCTATAAACAGAGCACAAATTCACTGCATTTTCCTGTTCCTCTTTTGATTGACAGGTTATCCCGGCCATGATCATTGGCTGTTTTTAAACTATCGGGCGATTGTGTGAAAAATTGCTTTTATCAACCGATATCGATTATTGGCTGATATATCGGTGCATCTCTAATGTAAATATAAATACTAATAAGTAGGAAAGAGTAAATACATTTTAAAACTGTTTTGAATTTTTAGTGTTTAAAGACAACATGGAATAAAACTTGACTTTATTTACATTAAGTACGTCACATTCCTGACCTTATTGTGCAGTATAATCCAAAAAACAAAATGTCCCATATCAAACGGATTTATAAGAAAAACGTCACGTTACGAATATAACAAAGACCATTGCATGTTGTCTTTAAACCAGCCTCCTGCCGTGAAACAAAAGCTCATGAGAATGAACCTTTCCGCCATGTCCTGAAGTTGATCGGGTGGAACCGGGACCCCGTTTACAGATCTGTCTCTGTGAATCTGTTGAAACGCATGTCTGTGTCCTTCCAAATTCTTCAGCACCTCCTGAATGGAAAACACAAACATCAAGAATTAAAATCTGATGAACACTGTTCATATTTAAGCTCCTCACATGAATGAAGTGCACAAGAGATTACAAGAGCAAATTGTCTTAGAAGGTACTGTATGCATTCAATCTTTTGGACCAGCAAAGTAGAAATCTCGCCAGGTTTTGGAATTTTGAGTCTGAAGCGAACCTTGTGCTGTTCCAGTTTTCTGTGGATGATGTTGGCCGTCTCCTCGTGGGCTTGTTGAATGGGCACGTCCTCTCTTAGGGAAAGTTCTGCCCGATGCAGCCAAGCACCGATCACTCCCAGAGGACCAGGCAAAGATTTATCCAGATGGATGTGCCAATCTAAGAGCTAGACAAACCACAGCACATATCAAAAGGAGATCTCTCTCTTTTTAAAGGGATGATTCAACGCCGTTTCATGCTTTCTGACTTCTTTACACTGTTAAACGTGCTGGCTTCTCATGCTTAACATGGTCAACTTGTCAAAAAACGAGTTGGACGTATTACGTAGTATTTCTGTGCTCAATACACTCCCCCAAAGACCCGCTTATCATCAAGATTGGCTGCGCTGCGTCAAGACTGGCTGCGCTGTGGGCCTGCAGCTGCAGCTCGTTACATTTGCGATAGTGAGAGAAGTTGAGGTGTGTTTGTTTGTTCACGGCATTTCAGTGATGAATGTTATATAACGCTGGATTTGGAGATCGTTTGAAACTGATTGATGGCGCGGTCCCAGCGCTAAAAGATGCCGGACATGAACCGCACGCGGTAAGTGAAACTAAGTCATATGTCTGTGTTTTGTTGCGTACGTGCATAATGTAAACAACACAAACTTATAGTGAATCTACAGTTATGCAGGGATATAATGCAATGATGTATTGTGTGCTCGTGATTTAGTTCCTCCCCCCCGCACACCCCCAGGAGGTCATCTGTTTTCGGAAATAATCGTACAGCTGTATCTGTCGTTTATAAATGTGATCAAACTAAAGACTCTTCGAAGATATGAAGTATGCAACACTACTGTATAGGTACTCAAGATTTATATGAGATTGGCAGAAACTGCACGTTCAACCGGATCTTTAAAGCCGCTTTCTGTATGAAAGGACCCATCAAGCTGTCGAGTGCCCGGCCAGATCGCCGCGTCCGCTCTGTGGAGTTCTCTGTTTCAATAAACAAAAGTCTCTCTGTGTGTCTGTCCTGATTTCTCACTAATGAACTCCAGGATCAAAGTCCTGCACTACAGCTTACACTTCATAACAGCTTGTGATCTATTTATTTGATCTTTGATGTCATCGTATATGATGCGTAGATGTGATGATGTGATGTTAGTTAATGATATATGATGAAACACATACCCTGACAGACAACTGATCCCAGGCCTGTTTGACGACGGCCTGATCCACCGATAGTTTTCCATCTCGGTGTACGGGCTGCAACAGAGACTCTACATGTTTCTTTCTCATTTCATACTGCACACGGAAGCTCTTAAAGGCCTGCAGCACAAAAAAAAGATAGTCAATAGAAAAATGGGACATTAGAGACCAAAATACAGTACATCTGAAATAAGTCTGTAGAAAGGTGAAAAAGCCACAGAAAAGATAAAGAGACCATTCCAAATGTTCATTTCAGTCCAGTTTCGCTTGAATTTCAACAAAACCAAACCTTAGGAGTGACAAAGTCATCCAAAAGCAATGTGAAAGACGCAAGACAAGACACATGAAAACTGTGATAAAAATCAGGGTCATCACATAAAAAATATATTTTTTTAACTTTATATTACAATATGACTGTTGTATGCTTAAATCTGAACTTGTTTTCTTTGCAGTATTTTAGGTCTGAAAAGAAACAGAGCATTTTTTCTGTTATTTTCACCTGTTTCTCCAGTTTTCATTTTCTCCAAACAATATTTTTATTTGAAATTTGGGATAAATATAGTAAGTAGTTCAAAGAATGAAACAAAAATGATCAATTTACCTAAACGCATACCTATAAATGAAGAGTTTGGTTCCAAAATGAGATAACTCCGCTTGTAAAAAATTCAAAAATCATGTTTTTTATTATGTTATCATGTTTGTATTGTTTTATTGTGTTAGTTAGCTGTATTTTTTTAGTTATTATGGCTTAAAACAAAACAAACCAACTGCAGTTCGATTGATATTGATTGGAATGCACAATTAAAAAAAATGATTTTTGAAAATCTTTAAAAACAGAGTCATCTTATTTTGGAACCAAACTCTTCAAATATTACATTTTAAAATTGAGAAAAAAATGATTTTGAAACGGTCTCTTTTTTCTGCTGTCTATAGAAATTTATAGAGAAGTGCATTCGTCATGTATACCATCATATTGTAATGCAAACCTTACTAGTGTACAGGACTGATGTACTGTATATTTTTACCTGATATTTGTCAGCGAGACTCTCCTCAGAACCCTGCAAACACAGTACATCTCTCTCCAGCTGATCCAGCCAAACCTTCACCTCCCTCAGCACCTTTCTCTCCTCTCTCTGTGCACGGCACACACAAAACAACTACTTAACACTTATTTAGAGAGCATTCGGCAAGATACTTCACACTAAGATCCCACGTAACAGAGTGATGAAAAGATAGAAGCAGAAGGTTCATTTGAAACAAGACTGAAGATCCCAAATCACTACATGTCATATTAAGCTTATAGCCCTGTATTATTATGACCCTGTTTATTGATAAGCACATACCTCAAGCATTAGCTCAATATCTTGTGGGTCATACTGTCCAGGAGAGCAGACACATCGAGACACGCAAACACAACAGACGTTAGCAGGATTAAAGCCAGGAAAAAAGAAGAATACAGAAGAGAGCAGCACCGCAGACGGGTCCTTCCCAGAAAACAGTGATGTCTGTGAGCTGTAAGTGTGTGTCCATGACTTAATATTGATATTTTTAACAATTAGCCACTATGGCGAATACAGGAGTTGGAAAAACAATCATTGAAAAACAGTTTCCTGAAAATGACCCGTTGTCTAAAACAAGCTTCATGCATGCGTGAGAAAACCGGCTCTTACCTGTAGAGTGGGAATAGAGAGAGCAAATGTAGGAATGGAACGAACCGGCTACAAACACGTACAGCGAGCGACACAGACAGAGACACAGAGTGAGCACACGGAGCAATGCATTATGGGTGTGATTCTACAGTTGAATGGGTCTTTGAATGGATTCCATATTGGATGCACTAAACTAAATGGACCTGGTTAGTGACAAATGAATACTCGAAGCTCTACAGGTGGCATGAAATAACTACAGCAGGCGGTGAGAGTATTTTAAGATGATAGCGCGCTTTACTTCTTCTTGGTGTCCATCTGCCTCAGACTGGTGGGGGTCTGGGTAGTGTTTCAGGAACTGAGCTACGTAAGTCATGATGGATTTCTCGTCAGGTTTGTCCACATCCACATCTGCAAGAGAAACATGGAGACCTCAAAGATCGGGACTGGCCAAAAGTAAATCCAGTCCTTCTATAACAACCACTCCACTCCCTACAAATCATCCAGTAATCAATCCAGGATGCTTAAGGAGCCCCCTAGCAACACCCTAGCAACCGTCCTCCTGCAAAGACCTAGAAACTTTTTAGAATGCCCTCGCAGCTTCATAGCAATGCAATAGAAAATACTCAGCAGTCTTTAAACCGCTAAAGGATTTAAATCATCTTGACTAGTTAAACTACTACTGTGATAAAAAAATACAGAAACATACGAAGAGTTTATTTTCAAAAACAGATAACTCCGTTTTTAAAGATTTTCAAGAATTATGTTTTGTAATCATGTTTTGTATTGTGTTTTATTGCATTTTTTGAGTTATTATTACGTAATCAAAACAACCCAACTGCCGTTTGATTGATATTCATTGGAATGCACAATAAAAAACATGATTTTTGAAGTTATCTGTTTTTGCAAATGAACTGGAAGCTATGGAAGCTATCAAAATAAAGAGTGTCCCCAAAACCGCCGCTTGTCTTTACATTAGTTAACACAAAGTATGAATCGTCTGGTGTTACGTAGACCTGATGCCATATTAGATGATCTTCTAATGACTCGACTCTTACATGAAGCTTTTTAATGTGACTTCCAATGGCTTCTGCCACATCACATAATGATGTCATGCCTGTTTGTGTCTGATCTCGCCCGATCTCATGCTTGAATTACAGTGACCTACATACAAAACTATAACGGCATCTGTCTGTAAAAAGGCTTCATGACGGTAAATCTCAATGGAACTTTGAAATGTCTACTTACAAACAAGCAGTTTCATACAAAAATAATACAAAAGACAATTTATATTTCTCTACTATGATATTTGCAACATTTAGCATGTTTGACTTGTGTATACTAAGGTACTAAATGATTACCATATTTATATATTACGATACTATTTTTTAAAGTTGATATTGGTCATTGCATAGGATATTGGGAAGATATTAAAGAAAAATGTCAAAACTGTTCAAATGGAGCAGCATTACCTTCAGGATCCAGTAAACGTGGTATCCCGAGCTCATTCTCCGCCACACTGAACGCTTCCTCCAGGTTGTCGCGGTTACTTCTGGTTTTCACGACATCCATGTCAACAAGATCCGGACGAATGGCGTGTATAACTGAATGGAAAGCCACACCACTACGCCAACTGGGACCAAAATCTTTGACCGTAATTCCCAGCCGACTTGAGACTAGAGATAATGTTAACAAATTAGGTGGTCCAGCATTCCATTAAAAACACACCGACAGTAACTAAAGCAATATTGTTTGATTTGAGTGAAAATGTCATACTTGGTTGCTGTGGTTTGGACCCATCTAAGCATGGCTTTTTTGGCATTGCCCTGAAACTTGGTGATCACTTTGCGTTTCATGGGTGGGCTGCCTGTCTCAGAGCCGGCCATGCTATCAACAGAAGAGGCGCTGCTGGATAATGCCTGAAGGGCTGTCAGATTACTGGTCAACTCTTCAATCTGCAAACGTTTGGGAGGACAGACCCTTAAAACCCACATACTGTACGTGGACCAATGCATGACTTCAAACACATATACGGGTGTTATTTTCAAAGTTCACCTGGAAGTAGAGAATAATGGTCCACATCAGCCCCAAGACAATAGACGGTCGTCCATCAGCGATGTCTGTGGCATTAATGTTGACTAGTTTAATCTACGAAACCAATATATCACATATATCATCAATGCCATGGATATTTATGTTGCCCATCATCAAAAGCACAGGTGTGTAAACGAGCCAAACGCAAATCCTGTCAGCACAGAAGAAATAAATAATGTTTCTTGCAAGCATTTTCACTGTAAAAAATTATTTACAGTAAGATTTACAGTACATTATGGCAAAACGTTTAAATGCATAATTTTGGCATTTCCATTAAATACAAGGAGCTATTATTTAACGCATATTGCTGAAAAAGAAGCTTTTGGCAGAATCTTCAATCATAGCTCACATATTATTATGTTTTTATATATTCTGTATTTGTATATTGAAGAAAAACTTCATCATTTCAAACCTGAACATGTTACCAATGTGCCAAATCTCTGACCGTTTTTCCTGAATTTTGCTGTAAATTTACAGAATTTTTTACAGTGTGCAGGCCTTGATCCTTCTGAACTTATTTTGGGGAAAATCGCAACAACACAATGGGATTAACCAGCCAGTTAGAAGCTTATTCAAATAATCCGAAAGTTTCAAAAGCATGCTCTAAAAATGAAGTTTGCATCGAGTTTGCATAGGCCAGGACGGATATACGAAACATACGTGAAACCGTCGAGTGCTCTTGTTTAAGTCAGTTTGAGAGATATAAGAGATGCTTTCAAACCCAATGAGTAAAAAAATAAAATTCAGCCAGTAACAGCTTTAGCAAACATGTAAATAATGAAACTGCTGGCTGCATATGGCACGCATCAGCAAATGTAAATAAATGCGTCAAAAGAGCAGGTGTTTGTGAAACTGAGACTTCTGTTGAAAGTACTGACCGGAGATCCTCTGTATACAGACTGAGACAAGGCATGATAAGAGAGAGGACACAGTTAGAAGCACAAAATAATGGACGCTGGACTGGGACATACAGAATGAACATCTTTAATATCTTTGGAAAGTATTTGTATTGAATTGGGTACATGGGTCCAGTGGATTAGGAACCTTAGATTGTGGGGGGCCCAAAATTTTAAAATTAAGATTTGAGGATGACGTATACAGTACTGTATGTGGTCACGTACCCTCCTGCCCTCCAGGAACTTTAACGCAGTGCCTATGTTGGAAACCCAGTGGATCCTTTTCAGCTGTCTGCCTTGTTCACATGGCTAAAGAAAAGGCGAGAGGACCGTGAGCAAGAGAAATGAATGCAGAACCGTATCAAGTCCATTATCTTTCAATTAAACAGACACTAAATGACATCACCGCGGGCACTGAAGGATAATCTGTAGAATCCGAGGTGAGAAATCGGGATATTGCATTAGTGACACTTACTAATCTCTGTCCAGACAGCACCTCTAACAAAGCCAACAGTTTCACCCCATCCTTGATGTCCTCGAACAGGTCGTTGACTTCTAAGGGAGGTTTGTGCTGGAAATGGAAAAATTTGGTAGAATAGATAAATGAGCAATGACCTTAAAGGACCTTTATAAAAACATGCCAACATTCACCAGCTTACATAGACCAAAACATAGTAAAGAATATTAAATTAAATAGAATTGTTGTTGGCATGTTAAAAGAATATTTCACAATATTTTAATATAAAATCATTTGTGTAAAGAAAGGAAGTCATAGGTGTGTCATGTGTGAGAGATTTTTTCCTTTTAAGGTCTGTTCTCATTCACTTTCAAATCCCATAACCCTACAATACATATTTAGCATCAGAGCAAAATTCGAAGCAACCTTTTTTACAAATTTAATCGATATCCAGCATTTAAAACAGCTATGCTTAGCTAAATAAAATTTATAAGAGGTGTGTGCTAGGATGCAAACTTCTTACTTAGAAATGCAAGTTAAATGGGTCATGTATTCGCGTTTTTCTGTATTATTATTTGCCCATGCATGTATTAGACACGTAAAATTGCAAAAATGAAAGTGTAGGAACAAAAGATGCTTTCTATGCTCACCCAGCCCTGCCTGAAACGCCTCGTGTAACCACACCCCCACAAATCTGAGTAAGACCACCCAAATGTATACGCAAGTAAGGTGGGCGTACCTGTCAGTACAATTGAAGAGGAACCTGATGTTCCAAATATGGTAAGAGGCGTTACATTTCCCTCACACGCTTACAGTATTCGACCAATCACTACGCACTGGTTAACTGGCCAATCATAGCACACCTCGCTTTTCAGAGCCATGAGCTTTGTATCTCCAAAGAGGAGATACAAACATGCACAGTATGTGGAAAATACAGCGTTTTTTAAACCTTAAATCGTGTATACACATTGCATTACATCTAAAACAAACCATAATATTCATTTCAGCCGTGTCATATGACCCCTTTAACATGCAGATACTTGACTATCTGCAGTCCTACTTGTGAGCACATAACAAAATCTGCAGTCTGTGCCGCTCGGTGAAACCAAGATGGAAAGGATAACAACAGAAAGTCTGCTTATGGCACATGCTCCAGCAGCTGTAATGAGGATTATGGGTTCAGAAACTGCTGTGTCACACGGCAGGAAAAGACACGAGCGAGATATAAAGATCAGACAGCGTCAGCACTGGCAGATATTTCGTGCTTTTGTGTTTCATGCTTTCACACCTCATCTGAACATATTCATACAGTAAACGTATAATGTTCCAGTTGCTAAATATGACCCATGCATCTATTCAAAACTCTAAAAATCTATTTCTTTTTATAGACGCCCTTGTGGTTGTGTATAGTCAGCTCTTGATTTTTGCATGCTTCACAAAAAAGTACCCAAAAGACATTATTGCACTACCGTGTACAGGTAGCACTGGACAGCAGTACACATGATTTGTACATTTTCATTATAACTGAAATGCGACTGTCATCATTTTGATCATAAAAAAGTGCAAATTGTGCAAAGGAAATGAAGACAATAGCGAAAAGAACAGACATGCTAAAGGTCAAACCAAAATAGTCAGAACTTTCCATCATAAAACCGACTCGCAGGCAAAGCCCAAACGCATTTATTTGTGCTGAGCATTAAGAAATTAAAATATATTAGGTATCAAAGAAATGGAAGGTACAGAATGACACCATTTCACTGTTGTTCAAACCTGACAAACTGATGCCAAATGTATTTCATCTGAGATAAAATTACACACACACAGCGCTCGATGTAAATCTGTTGATACTGCAAACGGCTCGCAGGAGTAAATCATTTCTCTGCATATCTTGCAGCTCAGTTAGTATGCACTAAGCATGTAGTCTACGTCCAGAATTGCATGAACCCCTCGCTGTCCACATTTCTTGGATTCTTCAAACGTTTCACAGTTGAGCTTTGAGCTATTGTTCACCGGATTCTGTGGAACAAAAGAGCCCCTCACAGCAATCCGGGCTGACTGGAATACATAAACCCACCATTTGTGTCAGATTATCCTCTGTTGTTCACTGCAAAGTGCCCCGTCACCCGAGCAACTGATCACGCATAATGAGGCAAGAGGGAGGAGCAACGATATGTTTACATAGCTGTGAATACACAGAATACAAGTATATTTATTTGTAATGGATTGTGACCTTGACCATAATGTCAAAATAAACCGTCAACCCTGTTATCTTTGAGAAGGTATAATCTCTATATACAGCCGCAGAAATAATTAAGGGACTTTTGCTCAGATTTTGCCCAGATTTTCAGTCTGGACTTGTTGCAGAAAGTCCGTGCCAGTCTGCAGATTTGATCAGTAAGTGGGTTTCTATCTGAAACTTTCAAAAAGTCTGCAAGTATGATGTCTAGTATTTAAAAAATTTGTTCGGATTTTAAAAGTCTTATAGTGTATTCCAGCCATTAATCAGCATTTCTAGATATATGTGAAAGACTGACAGCATGACAAGACACATGAATACTGTGATAAAAATCACACAAAAAATAATTTTTGAACTTTTCCTAAATACATGTACAAATATTACAGTTAGCTTAAAAGTAAATATGAACTTGTTTTCTTTGCAGTACTTGAGGTCTGAAAAAATACAGAGCATTTTTTCTGTTATTTTCACCAGTTTCTCCAGTTTTCATTTTCTGCAAATAAATGCAAATATAAACAATATTTTCATTTGAAATTTGGGAGAAATATTGTTAGTAGTTCACAGAATGAAACAAAAATGTTCATTTTACCTCAACACATACCTATAAATAGTACATTCAGAAAAACTGAAAATGGTCTTTTAAATGGTCTCTTAATTAAATGTACTAATGTATCTTCAGAGAACAAAATTTGTATCACTTTATTGTTTTCCTCCCCGTTTAAATTCACTTTGGATAAAAGCATCGGTTAAATGCCTAAACGTAAATTAAGAAATGTTATACTTTGTCTGATGCAAAAATCTAACTTCCGAATGAACTATAAAAATCACTTTTTCAAATGCACTTGCTTTATAGAACAGCCCATATGCTAACCAAAGACTGACTGATTTATTGATTGTCTTGTATTATTTTTCTTATTTTCTGCTGTTGATTCTTAATCACAAGTCACTGGCTGCAAACATCAAGAGCCCTCAGGAGCAAAGCAAACGCTTTCTCCCACTGTGAATTGTTCCAACCCCTCTCGACAGCCATCTGCACACACCTACAGCGTCCAAGACTTCCCATAAATACACTTGAGCCTATAACGCACACATGAGGTCTGCATTCTTATGTCACAAAAGTTGCATTTCTGGTATGCATAAAAAAGGACAGGGGACCATCCTAAAAAGACATGTCAACATTGAGAAGGTTTTGGTGTCTCAAAGGCACTCCAGCAGTGATCGTTCGTACAGAATAAACTGCAGCCTTGTTTTCAAGATATAAACACAAAGCCAAGCTCCTCAACCTACTAATGCGGTCTCACCCACGCCTTCAGGACCGGGCAGTGGGAGGCCATCACAACGCGGCATTCATTCTCAAAGCATGCAGAATAAACAGCCCTCATGCTTCTTATTACTGCATTACAGCCGCTGATTTATAAACTGCTTTTGAGTTCTGTTACAGCCATTTACCCTTTACACTCATAATGACATTAGGCCATAAAAACAAATCACATGAACCAATCACGGCACACGGAAAAAAGGACAATTAGACAGACATCACGATGCCTGTAATCCTCTGGGTCAACACATCAAAAAAATGTTGTTACAGTGAATCAGATTTTTTTTGCAACGCATGCAAAAGTATGAATGCATTAGATGAGAAAATATTAAACCAAGTGGCTATTTCAAACAGCTAAACATTTTACTCAAATTCGTAACGGATACGGCAATGGACCAACTGTTTAAAATAAAGCCATAAAAATATTTGAGAAACTTTCTGGGCTTATAATGGAAATAAAATCATACATTCATGAACCACCTTGACACCGGCTGGTTAACATTGCAAAAGACTCAGAAAAGTTAAAGTATTGTTAGAAAGTCTCTGGCATCATTTTGCAGCAAATAATGAAGTAAACTTTGCAGATGACACTTTATAATATTATAATATATAATATTAATACTATAAATAATAATAATTTGTAACGAAATTACATTAATACTGATTTCATTGGCTTTTTGCCACTGTATAATAATTGTAATCCACCCAACAAACAGTATTGACTGTTTAATATTGTGTCAAATATTATAAACCGCTAAAAAAAGTCTGTCTTACCTTGGCTAGGTGAGAATTAATCCACTTTGTGAACGTTCTTTTCTGAACTGACTCCTGTTCATCTGAAAGAGAAAGAAAATATAACTTCATGAGTGAGCAGATCTATTTAAACCTTGTGATCTCCTGCAGTTTTCCCAGTCTCCATGACTCACATGGTTACATTTTTATAGTCAAACAAATATTTTATGTTTTTGTACAGTGTCTTTTTTCTGCTTTCAATCTAGAGAGGAGATATTCACCAGCACAGCAGAGCTGAATGTCCACACGTGGCATGTGCGAAAACATGGACATTATATCAGAAACATCATGAAATATGCTTAACATGAAATACACTCAAAATGAATTATCAGACGCACATTGCACAGCAAATGCATTCGTTTAGCTTATTTGTTATCCAGCTTTCAGAAAGACAAAGTTTAACTAGACTCATTTACAGATGCACTTGCGTGCAAAACTTGCCACCACAATCCTAGGGTGTTGCTATGCAGCTACAAAATGCATTTCTGAGTGGTTTCCAGGGTGTTGCTATGCAGTTGCTAGGGTGTTATGGGTGTTTGCTGGGACATTGCTATACAGTTGCATGTTCTTAGTGGCTACCTGCGCCTTGCTATGCTGTTACTAGGGTGAAGTGGGTGGTTGCCAGGGCTTTGCCAGACACTGTTTTAAGTGGTTGCCGGTGTGTTGTCACACATTTTGAAAGGTTTTCTGGGCCTATAGGACAACTTAGAAAAGTACGGTAACTTTTACCCAACAACTCATGTAATTCACGTGTTGCTCAATTCATGCCCTAGTTTTATTCAAATACTTAAAATACTTTGTGGGTTTGTTTAAATCCTTTATCGTAAATAAGAGCAAACGCAATAGGGATGCTTGTCTTCCCAACTGCAAGTAATGAAACTCTATAATACAATATTCAGATCTTGCAGAGAATTTAAACACGCGCAAGGCCGTTTGGTCCAGCAACAAACACCCACCAGACATCTATGCATGATGGGCTCAAAAAGATCATTATTCTACACAAAAAAAACTTCCTACGTTTGCATGCACGTACAAATGCAATGCACAGGGCCTGTTTAGCACACAGTTCCTGCAGCACACATGGCATGCCGGCGCAGCGTAAAGCACACCATAGTTATCATAATCCAACATGCGCAGCGGTGACCCGTTCTAACTCTGACACGACATTTACCTCTCCAGATGAGGAAGACCTCAGCTGGCCGATAGCAATACCGACCCAGAGATGTGTCACTGCATGTCTGGATCACCTACATCCAGCAGAGCACGCACTGCGTTTGAATCCGAGCTCCTGAAACATCACACGGGATGAGAGGAGAATGTCCCACTTACCCCGGAGGTATTGAAAGAATCCCGTCACCAGATTCAGAGATGTGGTCTTCCTCATAGCTACGTCCTTAAATTGAGCCATTGTGCTCGTCACACGCCCTGTCTTTCTCTGTGCCCTTCATGTGTGAAAGCGAGCGCATATTATCCAGGGAGGAAAACCAGATCAGCTGTCCTTTATTTCCGTCTGGAGGCACGGGAGAGCGAGCACTGGAGCTTTCCGTGTGAAAACACTGAGTGCTGGAGGATGGAACCTCCCCCTCTCTTTTGCCTCTCTCTCTCTCTCTCTCTCTCTCTCTCTCTCTCTCTCTCTCTCTCTCTCTCTCTCTCTCTCTCTCTCTCTCTCTCTCTCTCTCTCTCTCTCTCTCTGCGTGTGTGGATAGGCTAATCAAGGGCAGTTTTTTTGAGCTGTTGTTAACAGTGCTGGAGAGCTGTGCTGGTGTGGATGCTCTGATCTGCTCTATTCTCTCTCCAGCATCATCTCACAGCTGCAGCCATGATAACCGGCTATGGCGCTGATGCTCCAATCAGCATGCAGGGGGGCTGTGATGTCACCAGGCAGCTGGTGTTATCCTGATTTACATGGGTGGGCGGGGGTCAGCGCTTGTGCTACACAGCTTGAACTTTAGCACAAGCAATGCAGGAGAAAACGTCTTAACAAATAATCATACCTGCAGTTTTTTTTCAGCACAGTCTAGACTACTACACAACAAAAGAATTATGGGTACGTGACACAGTTATTGTTGGGTGTGTGTGTGTGGGGGGGGGGTTGGTGAGAGGGGGTAGACAAATAGAGACTTGCACATAGTCATAAGCAATCTGAATTGACTTATTTACTATGTTGAAGGGATAGTTCACCCGAAAATAAAAATCTTCAAATGTCTTCATTTATTCACTATCATGTGGTTCAAAACTTTTGTGTTCTGTGGAACACAAAAGAAGATATTTTCAGAAATGTTTCAGTGGTTTTGTGTTCATACAACGGAGGTCAATGGGGAGCAATGTTGTTTGGTAACAAGCGTTCTTCAAAATATCTTCTTCTGTGTTCTGCAGAAGAAAAAAGTCATACAGGTTAGGGATGACATTAAGGTGAGGATGACATGAAGGTGAGGGTGACATGATCTATCCCTTTATTAAATAACTCTGTCTCTCACTTAATCAGTCAGACATTATTAATGGTGTTTACTAAAATAAGATTCACTTTTACTTGCACTTATCATCAGGATTTAAACAAACCCTGAAGCCGAACGTTTAAACTTCGTAAGCCACACAAAAAAAACCACATGGCAATGCCCTAGCAACCAGCCAGTACACCTTAGCAACCGCACTACACTCCAAAAAATACACTCCGAACACATTAAAAAAGTCACATAGCAACACATATTCAAAAGATCTTGGTTCTAAGAAAACACTCATTAGCTTTCAAGAAAAACATTTTAAACACATTCTCATGTTTTACTGATGTACCCAGGGCACATAAGCACATAACATTAATGTCCTGCTAAATATTCTGATTCACTCACATGCATTTCACAGTCTAAAGAAAGAAGATTGATGTGTTGCAAAACCCTATGATTTCATAAGTGTCTATAACAAAAAAAACATTGGTGTTGTGTATTTAATTATACTTAATAATACATGTACTGAACTGCACTATTTGCAAATGGTTTTAAGGAAAAAGGGAACCAAGTGCACTTAAAGTATTAAATCATTTATATCCCAGCTAGTGCAATACATTAACCACCTGCTGCCACCTGGTCAGTAATATCACTCTATTATTCCTGAGCATCCACACAACCAGAGCCATTTAACAACACATCTATTTGTGACGGCTTTTTCTTTGTGACTGTCTGATGGTTAAGAGAAAGGACATTATCATCATAGCCTTACTTTAAACTTAGCTTTTTGTTGTGTCTTTCATAATCTAAAAGTCTTTGTTTAACAGAACAATCAAATAAACAAACATTTTTGACATTTACCTTCATTGTACAAAAGGTCACACAAGATGCTCTTTGAAACATTCTCAAATATCAAGTTTTACAAAAATAAGGCAATGTTGTGATTCAAGCAAACGTACAATGGGAGAATATGCAAAATATTAAGAAATTAATGTTAATTTCCATATTCAGAAGCTAAATTGTTATGGTGGTTATATCATTTAAAACAAAAAAAATGTTGATTATTACTATACTGTAGACAGAAGCATCTTCACTATTTTATAGTCAGCTCAGTGACGTTTGAACCACACAGTAGATTGAATAGATATCCGAAAATATGGGATAGTCTTCATCATATTATGCACTTTCAGTTGTATTTATCTTCTAATAACATAAAAACCATAAAACCCTACAGTATATGGATCTACAGAACCAGCCAATAATATGGAGCTGTCCGGTCCTGAAACATATTTGAGAAATTATGTATTTTAGGTTTTCAGTGTACAATATTAATGTAAAAGTTTAAAAAGACCGTTACATTCATTTTGTAACAGTCTAAAAAGAGCAAATACATAAGCGCAGTGAACATGTTACTGTTCTCTCCGCAAGCCACCCTATAATTTTCCATCAGAAATCAATGTATTTTCACAATGGCAAAAGCACAACACGACACACAAGATTTTGCATGCGTGCTAAAATTGCATGCTAGCAGTATAGACCGTTATTATATGGGAACCGCTCACGTGCACTGAGGACAACATCATATTACAACACCATATCTATTTTATCTGTATGTCTATCTGTGTAAGGACTACAGAAAGTGAATAATAGTATTAATGAATTAACATTAACTTTCCCTTCAGTCTGAAGAATGAACTTTAAACATTTTTCTTTTTTATTACAAAACATGAAACGTAGGATTACCAAAAGTAAGATGCCGCTAATTTATTTTCATAGAAATGTCACTTAAACACTGCCATCTAGTGCTTATGATAATGTGGCTTTTTTCCCTAAAACTTTCTCTCACCTCAGTTAACAGTTAATATCTCAGTTCACCTAGACCCCATGGCTTTGCAAACCTGTATGACTTGAGTTTCTGCACAACATGAAAGCTATTTTAAAGAACGTTGGTAACCAAACAACACTGGCATCCATTGACTTCCATTGTGTTGACACAAAACCACAGAGACATTTTCTTAAAAGAAAAAAATCTCATACAGGTTTTGAACGACATGAGTGTGAATAAATGATGACTGAATTTTTATTTTTATGTAAACCGTTTCTTTAAATGATGGACCTATAAGGTTAGAAGTCAGACGGGCATAAATCAGAGTAATGAGCTGGGTTACATCTCAATCACAAGTTATTTCAAGAATAGGCATTTCTCTTTGTTTTACAATAAAACAATAAGCTTCGTAAGAAGGTTTTTCATTTGACATAAGGCTACAGGAAATGACAGATTCGTGCCAGTGGAGGAAAAACGGCTCACAGTTTCACCTCAGGTTCTGAACGGGCATGCGCCATGCGCTGCTGAAGGGGAAACCAAAAAAAGATCGCAACCACAGGCCTTCTGTTGTGTAAACCACACATCGCCTTATTTACTGCTGATGTGCCATGACAACCAGCACACACCTCTCGCGATATGACTTTCATCGCAGCTTTGACCACACAAATTCATACACATGTCCTGAATTAACCCTTGACATGACTGCTCTGTCGAGTCCGACAACAAAATCTACAGAGTGCTTCTGTTTATGCGCATAAGACTATGCAAAAAATACAACTTTCAGAAACTTTACATAAATTAACATAAATACTTCTATAAATAATCAACTTTTATTAAATGCTTTAGGCATGGTATTGCTACTGTTTGCCATTGCTAAAATGTTCAGAAGGGTTTTTAATGTATTGCTAGGCAGTTGCTAGGGTGTTCTGGGTAGTTGCTAGGGTAGTGAGTTTACTGACACACGTCAAAAGAGCCCACACCCGTGAATCTGTGATATGACAGGATGCTTTACAAATGTAATACTTTGAGCTATGGCTTCATTATAATCTCTCTCAATAATACCAGTGATAACTGCCTGTTCACCATCATGTTTTCATCTTTCATTCTCAAATCAGATTTCCTACACTAAAGCTGCAAATTGCATGTTGACGGTCAAAGAAAAACTCTACCAGTTATCACACACATACAACTTCCTTCCTGGTGTGTCTGAATACTTAGTTCCTCTCTTTAGCTCGAATCCCAGTTCTGGTTTCACCCAAAACAGTACGAGCAAATGCTCCTTGGCAATATGTCAACCTTACCATGAAAAAAAAGAAAGATTTACCAAAAATTTAAACCATACCGATGTCAATGCATGATGGTTTAGATACGCATGTAAAGTTTTGACTGCAAATGTCACAACCATGGTGCTGGAATTACCCGACGTCCATTTGTCATGAGAGCATCTGAAATCCACCGAAATGGCAGAACCAGAAAACTCTTGTAACATACTCCTGTTATGATGCTTTCACATAAAACTAAATTACTGCTAGTTCATGACCCATTTTTATAGGCTTGAACCAGACCAATACCAACAGTAATGGACATCTGCCAACAAGAGGCATCCAGTGACAGCGACTCCAAATATCGATCTCCAATCTTTTTCCAAGGACACAAAAAGTGTCGTGTTCAACCTGTTCGACACAAGCTACTCCTGGAGTCTCCGTGCAGCTCTTAGACAATAAAACTGAATGGATAACCTGGATTTTGTCCAGAAAAACAGGTGGATCATGGAAAAACACTCTTCTCAGCATGAGCCGCTATCACGGACTCCCAGAACAACAATCATTGCTTTCCTTCAATCATTTGGGCGGTGTCTTGTTTTTCCACCTCCACAAAAATGGCTGAAAAAACACTCAACCTTTCCTGCTCTCTGAAGCATTGCCCATAGTATTAAAGGGTACAGGTGGCCATTAGTGGTTTGAACAAGAGTAAGACTTTATACAAGCACTGTTTTAACACAGAGACGATTAAAAATTCCCGGCACTAAAACAACATGAAGAATGTAAATCATGTCAATCTACCAAGAAAGTTTGAGGAACTAAGGTCGAACAAAACTTGTCTCCGCAACAACTCAAGTGTTAGAAAAGAGCCTTCATCAGCAATTGCCTTTGGTAAGAATTAACAACGATGACCTTAACAAGAAACCTGTGACAATAGTTCAAACATAAAACTAGTCCACAATGACAATTACCTTTGTCTGTCATTGCACCCTGTGCCATCTCAAAAGTTAATGCATAGTGAACATTTTCTTATTTTTGCATAAGTAATAAACTGCATAATAACATATATTGTATATCAGCTATGAGCATAACATGCCATCGACCTCATTACTAGATAGCAGCATAAATATCGATCAAACACCTGTTCTTTTATGGAAAGCAGCTTGATTACATGGCTGTTCAATTTGAACTGAATCACAAATTTGTGTAGTCACCAAGCAGACACAATTTTTCATCCAGAAATAAACAAACAGAGACTATTTCTGGTTACTGTCCTGCTAAGAGGAAGAAAACCACACCTGGCATAAAGCACTGCAGCACTACAACATCCCTCTAACGCCTCAGCGGAGTCAACTCACATGGCCATGAACACAAATGTCAAAATGAAAGTGCTTGATTGTTTTTCTCCTTGAATCTATAACACAAATTAGTGTGATGCCAGCATTAGTAAGAAGAGAAATGAATAAGCATGCATGCACAAAATCATGCTGTACAACATTAATATTGATTTATTAAGTAGGTGAGTTCCCGTGCGATCAAATATGAGGTGTCTCAGTTCTTATCCACGTAACAAGAGGCATCTGGCAAAACTCCTGGTCCGAAGGCACTGAATCAGCATAATTCTGCCTGACTCACCGTGCCAGAGAGCGGTCACGAGAGGTAAAGAGCAGAAATCCAGCATCACCTACCTTGAAGCTTCTGCATCACATTCATTATGTCCTTGCTGGACCGTCCGAAAGGGCTCAGGGAAGCCATGGTCCCTCTCTACAGTCCTGCACAGGTCTGATGTGAAACTGTATCACTCTTGCAGTCCACACAGCAGATGCTGCACTACTTTGTAAAGGGGCATCCCCATACGCCCCTCCCACAATTCTCTGTCTTATGTTTCTCTTTTATCTCTCTCTGATGCAGGGACTCCAGGAACTTGATGTGGTCCAATAGAACAGCAGGTCTCATTTAGGTGCTCGACTGTGTGATGGACCAATCAGAAGTCCTCTTCTATCTGGAGATGATGAACTGTGAAGAAAAAGTTCAACAGAATTTCACTTTTTTTTAGAATTTTGGTTCTATGTACTGCATAAACAGTGTCACCACGTCTTTAGACCAGGTATCTTTTATCACACAGAATGCATATGTGAATTTTCTTTTTCACTCTAATGTGACAGTGGTGGACTTTAAATACCGGTTGACCATTCTTGAATGAGAAAATAAGAGTTATAGAAGTCATTCATACTGATTAACTTCTTGCCCACCAGGGATAACATTTCACTTCAGATGTGTAATGCAGTCCTTGTGCATGTCTATAGAGTGCATCATGTATATATTTATCAGTCAAACATTTAAACAACTAAGTAAAGACAACAAAAACTCTATGGCATCACACTTGCAACACCCTCAACCACAGCTTAACTACTGTAAATATATTGTTTCGTAGTAAAACCACAAATAACTACAGTACGGCCGCAATAACCATAGCTTGTACATAATATAAATGGTTATATGACTGGAAGTCAATCTACTTACACTTTTACTGTAATAAAACTTAAACCATGCAACTTTCTTAAGGGCACATAAGTATCTGCACAGACGGTTGATCTAAAAGTTGAAAATGCTTAAAAGCTATGGAAAATAACTATATTTCGCATTTTGGCTAAATAAATAAGCTGCATTTCGTCAGAATCTATTTGATAGTTGTATGGTAGTGAGTATGTTGCGCATGTATTACCGTGAGCCGCAGTTCCTGTCTCATGTGATAATGGTGAAGCTCTGTTGGACAGGTTGCTATAGAAACACTTAAACAATGTTGTAAGGCTTCATGAAACGCGAGACGCCACCTACAGGAGTGAACGGAAACGGAAAGGGGACGTTACATTTTCTGAGGCTCTGCGGAGACTGCGAACGACATCAAAGTATCGTGAGAGCTGCGCTTTTGAATCGCTCTCGCGGTACTGTGTTGTCATACGCTGATCGGTCTGCGCTGCGCTGCGTGAAGTTGAAACAACGTTAAAGGAAAAAGTACAATTTCTATTGTTATATTAATAAAGACAGTTAGCGTGTGTACAAAATCTTATAGAGCTTTAAAAATACCGCTGAACAAAGCAAAGAATGCGTCATGAAATATAATAATTTCTTTAGCTTTCTTTAAATTGTTTAATTCTTGCTAGCATTTTTACAGAATAATTGTAGCAATTACTTCGTGCATAAAACAATATTTTATATATAAAACAAAAGACAAAGATTAAAATATTACATTTTTATTATATCGAAGACAGCCTCTGTTTCCATGCAGTTTTACCATCTATAAGTCAATACTGGCACCTGCTGGACACTGCTGTTTTTTCACGTAAACTCCTGTAAGTATATCAAGCAATATACAACTACAAAATTACTTGTCATGCAGGAGAGAAATGTCTATAAAACCAATTTGACTGGACTACATTTACATTAAGTCATTTAGCAGACGCTTTTATCCAGAGTTCATGGAGCAATAAAGCGATATGTCATACGGGAGCAATAATACAATGGGTGCTAATACCAAGTTACTAGTTTCAACAAAAGCCAGAATAATACCTGTTGAGAGAAAGAGAGAGGGTTATTTTTTCTCTTTCATTTGACTAAGAATTCAGAATATCTCCTTATTTTCTTTTTACAGTTTTCTTTGTTTTATACTAAAGAATTGCACTTTTACAAACCCAAACATTGTTGTCCCAAAAGAAAAAGTGCACTGAGGAAATCCTCTCTGACAACAGAAAACCCCATTATCTGGGCGTTTCCACTTTCTTATGTGAAGTTTTGAAACTAATTTAAAGAGTGATGTATTGTTCTGATTTTTTCTAATCCATGTGCTTTCCTTTTATCTAGAATTTTATCTCAAAACCAAATAAACTTCAAAATCTGTCGTTTTACAGAAGCTGGAAGGTGTAAGTCAGGCTATTATATTATAATGGGGTGAAGAAGCCATTGTATTGTTTCCACTGAAACGGGGGAAATGATGCAAGAGGAAACAGGCCTGTTCCCCTGGATCTCTGTACCAAACAGATAAGCTCAGCACTTGCTAATTATACGAGTATAGAGGCAGGAAAAATGACGACAAAGTTTCCCTTCGTGCAAACAAAAAAAGTAACAGCTTCCCTGAGAAATACAGTGAGCACTTTCTGTGTGCCAAGACTGAGAGTTTGCAAAAGGTTTCTCGCCTCACTGCTGGCCTGCTTCTCCTAAATGTGCTATGGCTTCAAATGAAACAAATGCGATATGGGAAATTCTAAAACCTGTTGATTTTGGTAAGATTTTGCTTGCATTTGTTTTTTATTTTTGCCATGCTTTAGTTGGCTCATATTGTTATCAAGGTAGAAATCATATTTTACATATAGGCTATAAAATGTGTGCAGTTATAAAACTTAAAGCTAAATTTTATTTCTGAAAGATTTGTAGATACATAAGTTTTTCATTTTATTAAGCCAATATTTGCATTCGCTTATAAATGTACAAAATGAAATTGCAAATGATCAAGTCAGATTAAAAAACACCCAAAAGACTTTAACATTCATGTTATACTGTATACATGTCACATTAGAACATGTATTCAATACAGCTTCAAATCATTAGGTTGTTGTTTAATTATTAAACGGAACACTTGATATTATTTCCTCAAAATTCAATTACCTCTTCCATCCAGAGGAGCTCATCCTAGCATTCTGCTTGTCCATATTGATGGGTCTACTCATAGGAATCTTGATTTTCCTCCTCCTGACATGGATGTCACGACGTAGAGCTTCAGTCCGAATCACCAGACGTCAAAACCAGCATGCGGACTCTAAAAGCTCACAAAATAAGCTCTGTCACCTCAGCCACTACAAGAGATACGGTTTCGACAAGAACGGCGAAGGTGCTGGTAGAGCCGTATTAAATCTCCACAGACAGACGTCCGTAGACCCCAACGAAATATTGGGAAGAAGCCCCAGTTTCCAAAACTCAACTTTTCGGCCACCAAAAAAGGCGAAAAAGACCAATGATGAAGCAGATGATGATAACCAGGAGGCACTGATTCCAAACATCACAGATCCGTTTAGTACAGTACCAGCAGAGTCATTTTGGTTGGGAAAGGGCAGTCTAAGAGGCTTTCTGCCCCGACAGACTCCACCACCTGCATATGACAGCGTCATTCACATCTTTCAAGAGAGCACTACCTAACCGCATCATACCTGTCTGCACTAACTGTGACAACAGAGACCTAACAAAAACCTAACAAAACATGGCTTCAATGTGAAGACAATAGAAGAAAAGTTCATGTGAACAGTCTCTTACAGTCCTGCTTTGATAGAGGGATCTGATTTATCCTATTCAACATTACTGACCTGTGGTGTTTAAGGAAAAATAACATGGACCACCATAATGTAATTACATTTAACATTGTGAATATTTTTTCATGTACCATTGAATAAACATGGGCATAGAAAATACCAGACGCTTTACATTCAAGCTATACTTTTACTTTGCAAAAGATAAGAATTTATATATGCATAGATTTCTTTAAACTGGCAAAATGGTATGGTAAGAATGCTTTATTTTTTTAATTCACACTAGGAGTTATACAGAACACCTCTCAGGCATGTGTAGATATTGTTGTAGGATATTGTAGAATGTCGCTTCTCAGTCTGTATGTCTGAACAAAACAAACAAGTCTTCACAACATGCACAACTCATTGGAGAATGAAGAATGTAGTATTACACTCAACGCCTTCAAAAGTTCACGTTCAATTTATTTATATAGCACGCTTATAACAGCCACAGGACTGACCAAAGTGCTTTACAGTAAAATATAACATTATATGTAAACAAAACAAATTTAACAGTATTTAACTGATAACCCCGACTGACTTACCATGAGCTCTTGCGTTGTTGCGTAATCATATTTTGTAGAAACTACTTCAATGTGTATTTAACCTCACTAAAATGGTGTTTGACTGCCGAAAATCCACATATTTGTCAGCTTTAACGAGGAAAAGAGAAACGCTACAAAAACAGTTAGCATTAGCACATGTTTACCGCGGTTTGGGCGAAGGTAAGCAAGCGTTTTCAATCCCCCCCAAGGCAGGTGGATTGTTTGGAATTATGGTCAAAATAAGTTGAGAAAGAACGTTCTTGTACTCCACGTAGCTCTTACATCGTTAAAAAAATAAAAAATGTAAACGTTATTGTGTTTTTATCTAGAAGAAAACAACCCCACAGTTTACTTGTATGGGTTTTGGACGGGTTTGCCTGGTCCAATATGGCGGATGATTCAGTGGTGAATGTGGCGTTTAGCATGTAGTTCATTAAAGGACAATTAAAATCGGATGTGATTGCATTCCGTGTTTGTAAAGCAACGCGTGGCAAAGCAGAACATTAACGCAACATAGCCGTGCAATTTTACGGTTAAGTATGTGACGTTTTGATTCTCATATTTCAGTGATATGTCAGGTAATGGGCACACTTTATACTCGTTATGTCTAAAAAAAATGCATATTAACGTTTTGTAGCATTTTCATTAATTTGTGTGAAAAAAGTTAATTGGGGAAACACTTTTGTAAGGTGACGTTGAAACACGTTGTTTTCAGTACACATGGAGAGATGCTTTTAAACCTTTCTTTTTTATTATTCACACATAAGCACTAACGCAAAGTTCCACACTGTATTGCTTCATGACACGTGTAATAAAAAAAATCATCCTGCTTTTGCATGTAGCCTACACCGCATTTGTGTGATATACCATCTGGATTGGGTTTCCAGACACGTGATCTAAAGTACCATTCCGTCAGAGCGCGGGTTGCCTTCGCGCGCCGAAAGATCCCGCATTTTGGAGTTCTTTTGCGCCATTGCACTCGATCCGAATGCAGCAGTTTGACGTACCGTGAGGTAAAATTCACAGTGTGCATTTGGCAACCATTTAGACGCATTGAGAGCGAGTTGATAGAGGTGAGTTTGCCCATGAAAATTAAGGCAGATTTTTATATGTCTCCCGAACGAATTCTTATCTTGCTTGATGTAAATTGTGCTTTGTGTGGATGGTTTTAAAGGGTTGACCATTAGGCTTTGCTGTTTTGGGATGGTTGTATAATCGCGAGTGTAGGTGGTGATGGATTTATTATAAACTGCACCCAGTGTAATTACCTTAATTAGCTGTCACAACGCAAAAATAACCATTTACACCGTTTGGTACATGGCAACCCTCTATGTGTGTTTCTTGTCGAATGTATTACAGTTTAATAGCAAGATGCCTTATTTGTACAAATTTGTTTAGTTGCAGCAAACGCATGCAAAAATAGCATATGTCTATAGGACATGATCATACATGTAGTTTTAAAGTATTAGACTGCATGTCATTAAAATTCAGTCATCATCACACATCCCTGTTGCCATGACGCCTGCGAGCTGCCTCATCTGCTTTAGTTCTGCACACTGTTCTCTAACGTTATTGTCCGTTTGCATTCTTTTGTCAATAGATGTTTCGATGCATACATTGCTGTGCGTTAATTCGTGTATGAAAGCACGATTTGTGGGGGCTTTAAACGCCCCGTGACGTAACGGGACCAATGTCAACTCGTGTGTGGGTTCAGACACTTGAGATATAATGTCTTCAGTGTCTTCATGGCATGCAGAGTGGTTCTCATTGGTCTCTTCTGTTCTACAGTGTGCAGATAGTATATAAATGTATATGTTCCGGCTGCTATGCTTTATCTTTTCTCCTGTGTGTGTGTCTTTTATTTGGTGTTTTCTCTGCACAGAAATGCTGAACTACTGAAGGCTGGAACGCTTGCTTTATTTATAGGAATGTGCAAATTCTGAGAATTTTGATGTAGACATAATTTAAGACATTTTGTTGAATATAATCAGATTAAACTGGATTGCTCATGATGTGCAGACTATAATGGCCTGATTTTTAGTCCTTCTTTCTAAAGACACATCTGCAGAAAAGCATTCTCAGGTTCTGCTGCACATCATTCTGAATAAGCAAGCAAAATGGAGCACTCATTTAAAGACGGAATTCGGACTAATAATGTCCAGGGACTATGAAGAGGTGAGTGTTTTCAGGTTTCTTTTTTAGACACGAATATATTTTTGCTTGGTCTTAATTTATATTTAGCGTACAGTGTAGTTGTGACCTATTATATACAGTTTTGTCATCCAATAATACATGTGCTATAAGACAAATACCAATACAAGTTTTTCTTATTAATTCATATAAATTGTAACTTCAAATTTTGATAATGAGGAAAAACGTCTTTCAAATATTTCTATGCCTACTCTCTTACACTGATGTTTCCTATTTCTGTTTAATTTAACTATGTTTGGCTTAATTTACAATAAAACCATTATGCAACAGTAAACATCTACTGTATGTTTGTGTACAATAATAATAATTCATTACATTAATATAGCGCTTTTACATGGAAGGAGGAATCTCCTCAACCACTACCATTGTGCAGCATCTACCTGGATGATGCGATGGCAGCCATATTGCGCAAGAACGCCCACCACACACCAGCTTGTTGGTGGAGAGGAGACGAAGCCAATTAGTACATATGGGGATGATTAGGAGGCCATGATGATGTATAGAGACGAATTGGCTAATTTGGCCTGGGTTACACCCCTACTCTTATCGAAAGACATCCTGGGATTTTTAATGACCACAGAGAGTCAGGACCTCGGTTTAACCTCTCATCCGAAGGAAGGATGGCTGAAATGACAATAAAATCATAACTACAATGTGTTGTCTAATTACAAAAGTTACATGCCTGTAGACTTCCTTCCATAGAACACAAAAGAAGAAACACAAAACTTAAAAACCTCATTCTCTGTAATGATAACAATGACCACCACGACCAGAAAGTCATGATTTGGACCGACTTCGGAGAAAATGACCCCACTTTTAATTCTGTCTTCCTCTCCTGTAGTCTGGTCAGTCAGTAGGGATGTTGGCTGCAGTGGAACATGGTCCCGTCCTCTGCAGCGACTCCAACATCCTCTGCCTCTCGTGGAAAGGGAGGGTTCCCAAGAGCGAGAAGGAGAAGCCGGTGTGCAGGAGGCGTTACTATGAGGAGGGTTGGCTGGCCACCGGGAACGCCAGAGGTGTTGTGGGTGTGACGTTCACATCCAGTCACTGCAGAAGAGACAGAAATACCCCACAAAGAATCAACTTCAATCTACGGGGTCATAACAGCGAGGTGACAGCTTGTTGAAGTGGCATTTGTTTGTTACAAAGACAACGCGTTTGTGAACAGTAGTTCATGCGCGTATCAAACGAAATATCTAGGTTAGCTGGGTTGGTTTCTATGTTAATGAAACTTTAGTTTGTAGAGTGTCGATACGTTAGCGGTGTTTGTATATTTGCAAACGAAAATCTCTGCCTTGAATCTTAAAAAAAAGTGTCGTTCTGTGCACCTGCGTGTGTGTCAGCGTTTCTGCATCATTCTGAGGGATTTAAATCCCTGTGGTTTTGCACCTGTGCAGGTTGTTCTTGTTCGGTGGAATGAGCCGTTTCAGAAGCTTGCTACATGCGATATGGAGGGAGGGATATTTGTGTGGATCCAGTATGAAGGAAGGTGGTCCGTTGAGCTGGTCAATGATAGAGGTGCACAGGTATATTACACTTTTTGTTTATCCTTTCTTGTTTATCAGGAGCGTACTAATGTGAATAAACAAAATATAATTTGTTAGTTTGGTTTGCACTGCAAAAAATGACTTCCTTACGTAGTATTTTTGTCTTTCTTGATGAGCAAAATGACCTAAGAAAATAAGTCTTGTTTTTAGACAAAGAAATATGAAATTTCAGTGAATTTGTGCTTAAAGCAAGCTAAAAAATCTGCCAATGGGATAATTTTTTAATTAATTTAATTCGTTACATTTATATAGTGCTTTTATGGGCACTCGAAGCGCTTTACATTGAAAAATAAGGAAAATAATCTTGAATTAAGGTTTACCTTTCTCTTAGACACTAAATTCAAGATTGTGTTTCTTACCCCATTGGGAGATTTTTTTGTTGTTTTAAGCACAAATTCACTGAAATTTCCTTTTTTTTTGTCTAAAAACAAGACTTATTTTGCTCATCGAGAAAATGCATCTTGATTCAAGAATTGTTAGCCATTTGTACTGGAAAACAAGACAAAAATACTAAGTAAGAAAGTCATTTTTTGCAGTGTGTGTTTTGCTTTTCACAATAAATAATGTTTCAAAGCAGGCTTACCGTTTCAGAAAAAAATATTATAAATATATATGATACGATGATTAAGTTGACAGAGCAATTACTGAGCATAAGAGCATATTTTTCTCCACTGGTAATTGTAATAAAGTGCAAACGTCTAGTTTATAATAAATTAGGGCTGTCAAAAGATTAATCGCGATTAATCGCATCCAGAATAAAAGTTTGTGTTTGCATAATATATATATCTGTGTACTGTGCATAATAATTTTGTATTTATTAACACATACACATCCATGCATATATTTAAGAAAAATCTAAAAATTAATAAACATTTATATATCATTTCAATTATTGGTAAATATAAATAAATACATGTAAATATTTCCTAAATATGTATACTTGTGTATGTGTTTGTATTTATAAATACAAAATGAATATGCACAGTACATAGACATATGTTATGTAAACACAAACTTTTATTCTGGATGCGATTAATCATGATTAATCGTTTGACAGCCCTATAATAAATATGTTTTGGAAGCAGTTTCAAACAAGATATCTTGTATTTTTTATATTAAAAGGTCATATTCTTCCGCATCAAAATGATTTATATATGTCATCCAGGTTAGTGACTTCACCTGGTCACATGACGGCACGCAGGCGTTAATCGCCTACAGAGACGGTTTCGTCCTGGTGGGTTCAGTGAGTGGTCAGAGACACTGGTCATCTGAGATCAATTTGGAGAGCCAGATCACCTGTGGGATCTGGACACCAGATGACCAACAGGTAACGTTGGTGACATCATTGACCTGACAGGTTGTTTTCCGTTTTTGCTGATGGTAGACTTTTAACATTTCATGTGATGTTTAATTCCCTCTAGGTGCTGTTTGGAACAGCAGACGGACAGGTGATAGTTATGGACTGCCACGGCCGCATGCTCGCCCATGTTCTTCTGCATGAGTCAGATGGTATAGTCGGCATGTCCTGGAACTGCCCGGACTTTCTGGTGGAGAACAGCACTGAGAGCGACACAGACTCGGATGATCCCACCCCAGCTCAAGGTATGTTACACTCTGAAATTCTTTGAAATTCTGCTCAAGAACTATGTTCATGAGGTCTTTGGAGGATCTTGGCGTTACATTATACTTTATTTAGATATAAAAACAGCAATTGTTGTATTTTAAGGATGATTTGTGTTATATTATTTGCCTATTTTAATGTATACTATAAAACTGCCTTTCCTTACAAGTGCAAAATCTGAAACCAGTGCTCACGGTCAGCTTCATATCGGGAGACATCAGTTTGATGAACAACTTTGACGACCTTTCACCTCACATTATATGCTCAGGACTGAAAGGTAAATTGCTTTTCTTGCAATAGGTAACCGACTCACCGTGTGTTTCTGCCAATGAATCATTATTAACAAATTATTCCGGGTTATGTTGTTAGTTCAGCCAAAAATGTCATCATTTATTTACCTTTATGTCTTTCAAAACCCATATATGACTCTTTCATCAGTTGAACACAAAAGAAGATATTTTGAAAAATGTCTCAATAGTTCATACAATGGAAGTCAATGGGGTCCAGTGTTGTTTGGTTCAACGTTCTTCAAAATATCTTCTTTTGTGTACTGCAGAAGAAAGAAAGTCATGCAGGTTTGATTGACTGAATTTTCATAATATTTCGCATTTTTGTAAAGGTTTACCATTTCTTTCATTAATGTTTTCTTCTGAAGTGGGACTACTTTTCTAAGTGGAAAAGCTTCTGGTTATCGGCATGATGTAGTTCTGCGAAAAATATCTAAAGAGAATAAAAACGAATATTCCTTTAAGGCGTCTGGTGTCGCTGTATTGTTAATCCATTGTGACAGAGTTAGAAAACATGCTGTAATCTGATCAGACAGAGTGTTGTGATTTTCAGATGTGGAGGTACAGTGGTGTTCTCAGGGAGATCTTCTGGCAGTGGCTGGGATGGAAAGACACGGCTTGCCTTCTGACTCAGCCTGTGCCTCCATCATGAGGAACGCTCTTGTCAAGTTTTACAACGTCCAAGGGGAACATATATACACTTTGGAAACTCCAGCCCAAGTGAGCTGTCAACATCAATGATCATTTAACCAAATAAGTTTATTAAGCACTGAAATTATTGCATACTTCATCAAAATAACACTTGGACTACAGTGTATT
Organism: Triplophysa rosa; assembly: GCF_024868665.1. Taxonomy (NCBI): domain Eukaryota; kingdom Metazoa; phylum Chordata; class Actinopteri; order Cypriniformes; family Nemacheilidae; genus Triplophysa; species Triplophysa rosa. Next base: position 24,522,148 of record NC_079899.1, on the reverse strand, counting down.
AAAAGTAATATAAAAAGTAAATTTAGTTCTTATTTGTTTGCGAATACCAAATGAGCTGATATGTTAATGATATGTTTTAAGTGTCCAAATGCTTTTTGAAGATAATATTGTTCTGTCGATTAATATTTTCTAAAAGTATGAAGCATGTGTAAGACTATTGTTTATGTATTATTTATTTATTTATATAATTTTACATGAAGATAATAAATAAATAGAATTTTGAATTTCTTGAAATTGCAGGAAGTAGCTAAATTAATATTTCAATATAATTCTATAATATTTATCAATACTTTTTGTTTTATATTTGTATTATTTTTTGGTCCAAACTTTTTGAAAGTGTGCGGGTCCTTTTTTCTATTTTTGGATATATTTGCTGTGGATTTACGCACCTAAAGTTACTTAATATATTGATATTTGCACTAATGTTTGGCGCCACAATATTTTCTTTTTTTAATTTTTTATTATGAATATTTTTAGCTATAATTCCTTTTACATTTTGCACATTATCAGTTTTATTTGTAAATAGCTAGATATAAAAATATTTACATGCATTTTAAAGTACAGTCTGCAGAGAGTTTACCAGATTTACATTTTACTTCTAGTTGTATGTTTATATACTGTATATGTGAAAAAATCCTAAATGTGTTTTGGTTTCAGAGGCCCATCACCACTATCTGCTGGGGTCACCGAGACTCGCGTTTGTTTCTGGCCTGCGGTCCGGCTCTGTATGTTGTACGAGTTGAGCACCGTGTGGCCAGTCTGCAGCTGCTCTGTCAGCAGGGCATTGCCAGCGCTCTTAAAGAAGAAAGAGATGTGGGGAAACTGAACATGCCCTCCCTTCTCTGTTCCTACGTGACCACTGCATTCATCCCAACAATCAAGGTAAACAGACAAAGCCAAGCAGGTTAAAGTTTAATTTGTACTAACATAAAACTAAACCAATCTCTTTGGTCTCGCCAGCCGCCCATCCCTGATCCGAACAACATCCGAGATTTTGTGAGCTATCCCACAGCGGGAAACGAACGGCTGCACTGCACTATGAAGCGCTCAGAGGAGAATCCAGAGGCGGGAGGACCCTGCTACACACTCTACCTGGAACACCTGGGGGGCCTGGTGCCTATTCTCAAGGGTCGTCGCATCAGCAAACTACGGCCAGAGTTTGTCATTATGGATCCGAAAATGGATAGTAAAGCAGGTACAGCCCTAAACAAAACTCTAAATAAAACTCGAAGGTGTTCATTTTTTCCCATGACAATCGCTTTCAGATGTCATTCAAATAATTCAATCTTGTCTTTCAGATGAGGTTTGTGTTAATGGGATGATCTCCTATATGACAGACAGCTGTAACTGTTCAGACTCTAGTGATATTGAGTTAAGTGACGAGTGGGTTGGGCGAAAGTCGCCAAAGCTTTCCAGAGGAAACAGGTCTCCTAAGCTTCCTAGGTACTCTAAACATATAAGGTACTGTTATATATTCATAAGATTCATGCAAGGTTTCAGGGTGGCAGAAATGTCCAAATTGACACTGTAACGCAATATGAATATTACCAATAATGCATGTATCAACAAGATCAACATTCTGTGACTTTTTTGTTGTTATGTTATGTTATGTTTTGTATTGTTTCACTGCCAAGAATTAGTATGGAATCGAGAAAGTCTCCCAAACTTGCTCAAACATCTCAAGAAATGTCTAGGTCTCCTAGGTTACCAAAGAAGCCCCCAGTACGGTCTCCGAGTCTTACTCGACGAGAATTTCCAGTTGATGGCTTTAGTGAGGTACTTAACATCTTATTAAGAAGCTAAATATGGGGATTATTTTATTATACTTGCCTAGAATTGATATGAAGTGTTTCTATTTATTGCCTGTGTCTACTGCACCATGTCCTTAGATGACACCTCATTTTGTTTAATCGGAAAAGAAAAATTAGTGTACTGACTTTGACTTTGAATACCTTTTTAAAGTTATCGCTCAATTTGCTTTGCAGCATAATTACTTGGCCCAGGTCACCTCTAACATTTGGGGAACAAAGTTTAAGATAGTTGGTCTTGCCACCTTTTTACCAGCTAACTTGGGCGCAGGTATATCAGATGTTATGTAACTGCATCATATATAATAGTATCATTATTTTACTATGTGACTTGACTAATTACATTTTAATTCATTACAACAATGTATTTTGTTCCAGTTATTTATAAAACTAGTTTGCTGCACCTGCAACCTCGTCAGATGACAATCTATTTGCCTGAGGTACGTAAAATATCATTGGACTTCATGAGTCTCCCGGTATTCAATCCCAATGTGTTCAGTGAGGATGAAGATGATTTGCCTGGTAAGAATCAGTTCAAGTCCAGATCTGAGTATAGATTTATCCAAATATAAGTTGTTGATCTCGATATACTATCCTCTCTTTTCTAGTGATGGGACCCTCTGGAGAGTCAGCCGACAATCCTCCATGCACGGTCAATATTCCCATTGCCCCAATTCACAGCCCTGCTCAAGCCATGTCACCTACACAGAGTATAGGCCTTGTCCAGTCTCTGCTAGCCAATCAGAACATTCAGCTTGATGTACTCACCAATCCCACGGCAACCGCCGCTGCAGCAGCCGCAGCGGCGACGGCAGCAGCTGCTAGTGCATCAGTCTCTGAGCATAGTCAGGACACTGCAACAGCACAGTACTCGGTACCAACAAGATACTCGAACCCTGGACAGGTAATATTCAGTGGACTGGAAATTAATAACATCCTGAGTGGAACTCTTCCTCCACCTCCACGTCATCTGCCGCAACAATCTCACCAACTGCGTCAAGATCATCAACAATCAAAGCATCAACAGCAACTGCAACCACAGCAACATCATCTGAAATTGCAACATCAATCACAGCAGCTGCATCAACAATCACTGCAGCAGCAACATCAGCAGCAACTGCAAACGCAGCAACATCAGCAGCAACTGCAAACGCAGCAACATCAACAGCAACTGCAAACGCAGCAACATCAACAGTCGCTGCAGCAGCAACATCAGCAGCAACTGCAAACACAGCAACATCAACAGTCGCTGCAGCAGCAACACCTGCAACATCAGCAGCAACTGCAAACACAGCAACATCAACAATCGCTGCAGCAGCAGCACGTGCAACATCAGCAGCAACTGCAAACACAGCAACATCAACAATCACTGCAGCAGCAACACGTGCAACATCAGCAGCAACTGCAAACACAGCAACATCAACAATCGCTGCAGCAGCAACTGCAAACACAGCAACATCAACAATCGCTGCAGCAGCAACACCTGCAACATCAACATCAATTGCAAACCCAACAACTGCAACAGCAGCATCACCAACTTCAGCAGCAAGTGCAGCAAGTGCAGCAGCATCAGCAACAAATTCATCAACAACAATTCCAACAGCAGCAGCATCAGCTGCAGCTGCAGCACGAGCAGATGCAACAGCAGCAACAACAGATGCAACAACAGCAGCAACAGATTCGACAGCAAATCCAGGAGATGAGGCAGCAGCAGCAACAGCTTCAGCAGCAGCATCAACAAATACAGATGCAACACCAACAGATGCAACAACAGCATCAGCAAATGCAACAGCAGCTCAAAATGCAGATGTCCCTACAGCCTCCTCCTTCAGGGTATGCGACTTTATCCCTGCATCAGTTACAGCTAATGCCTCAAATTATGCATCCAGACCAGCCACCAAACAGAGGAGAACAAGTCCTCACCCTAAAAGTTCCCTCAAGACCACAGTCATTTATTGAAATCGACACTCTTGAGGTTCAGATGCGCAAAGTAAACCCTCCACCACCATATCCAGGCACGGTGGTATCTACTGCCGCAGCCGTCCCCACTACTGCCCCTCCGGGTCTTCTTGTTAGCAATGAAAATGGCAATACGCTGTCAACAGATCTGTGTTTAACTAAAGACGAGTTCTCTCTTCACTCAGTTAGTCTCCAATATCCAACTCCACTGGGCTATGAAAGGATCACAACTTTTGACAGCAGTGGAAATGTGGAAGAGGTGTGTCGCCCAAGGAGACGTTTGATACGGAACCAGAATGCCTACGGGATGCAAGGAATGGGCAGTTCTGCTACGCTAAAAGTGAGTTCATCTGAGAACAAGAAGGTCCTGTTGCCGTATAGCTCGGCAACCCTTAGTCGCCTCTCAGTGCCTAGATATTCTATACCGAGCGGAGACCCACCGCCATATCCCGACACGGTCAACCAGATCAATACAATCAGAGGTCCCCCCCAGAGGATTGACAGTGGTCTGATTCATGCCACTTTGCGTCGGGATCGAAGAGAACCCACCTTGAAAGTTCCTCAAATGGTGGATGCGGTGAGGACACTGCCCACAAAATCCAAAATGAATGGTTCCCTCACACTCTCCTATCATCCTAGGATACCCTCGGCTTTGTATACATGCACTCAGTGTAGTAGTAATAGCAGCAGCACTAGCGTAAGTGTCACTGGTGGAGGCACCAATAGCAGTGGAATTGCTGGAGGAACTGTGATCCGGCAAGAGTTTCCATCTGGCAAAGGGTCTCAACACAGCACTATAATCGTGCACTCCAAAAGTGCATCGCCATTAGCCTCCCAGTCCTCCTATAACCTCCTGAGTCCTATTGACAACAGTAGAGACAGAACTGTATACGTGAACTCTGCCTTTACAGAAGACGAGACGCTAAGTCAACAGTGCCATCTTGAAAAATCTGTGCGCCATTTAACACTCGGGGATGTCAACTTGACGGTCAAACGGCCTCCACCTTACCAATGGGACTCTCCCGCAGCAGAACAACTCTGGATACCACAAGACCAAAATTTATTGGCTGTACCACCAGGACCTCATAAGCCACCTTTTATACTTAGCCAACCGCATAACTTGGACATAAATCGTCTACCTTTTGTCCTTTCGACGAAGCCTCCAACAAATCCAAGTTCGATGACCCTCCCTTCACACTATCAGTTATCTCTTTCACCCTTCCCACCAGTGGTAGGGCATGGTGGACCTCAACTGCAGCCTTTACAGAGTCCTGGGCACCCATGTCCCCCCAATGACATGGTAGGATCTAGCCCTTTCAGCCAACCAGACCCAACTTTAGTCCTGCCTCCAGGTTATCCAGCGAATCTGACAAATCTAGGTTGTTGTACCCTTCCACCCATGTATCCAGGAGCCAGCTCATGCAACAACTTACAGCTCCATCCAATGAGCTTACATCCCTGGAGCACATACAGCACTTGTCCGCCCATGCCGGACCATTCAGCAACACTTCCCAGTAAGACCCACCAGATCATGGAAAAGCCAGTACTCTCTCCCCCACCGCCTCCTCCAGCTCCTCCACCACCCCCTCCTCCACCTCCTCTTCCCCCTCCTCCTCCGCCTGTTGAACACTTGAATCATCAAATCACATCAGAGGCGGTTGCTGAATCTGGGGATAGCTTTCAGGAGCAGACTTCTCTAAATGAGAGTCCGATTCCACAAGGTGCAGAGAGGTTCAGCAAAAAGAGTCGTAAGCGTCTCGACAGTAGGGTGGAGGAGGCGAACATGTCCGGTGTCTCTGAAGGGAAATCAAAGAAGGATAGTCGCACACTCTCGGATTTCAATTCCCTGATCTCCAGCCCAAGGCTTGGCAATAGGGAGAAGAAGAAACCTAAAGGGCAGAAGGAATCACTGAACAAGGCAAAGAAACTGAGCCGGACGTCCAATGAATTCCAGGACAGCTCAGAGAGCGAGCCTGAACTCTTCATCAGCGGTGATGAGTTGATGAACCAAAGCCAAAGCAGCAAGAAAGGATGGAAGAGCAAACGTAATCTGAGGACAGCAGGCGAACTGGAGGAAATAAAGTGCCGCAAGGCCAATGAGAGAGAGGACCGTAGTCTTGGCAGTCAGGGTTTTGTCTATGTCATGGCCAACAAGCAGCCATTGTGGAACGAAGCCACCCAGGTATACCAGCTTGACTTTGGAGGACGGGTGACACAGGAGTCGGCCAAAAACTTTCAGATTGAGCTTGACGGACGCCAGGTATGCAGTTTTCTGAAATGTCAACAACACTTAAATTTGAATATATATCATCAATAGGATCTGACCCATAATTTTCTGTTTCAGGTAATGCAGTTTGGCAGAATCGATGGCAATGCATACATCCTGGATTTTCAGTATCCATTCTCAGCGGTACAGGCATTTGCTGTGGCTCTGGCTAATGTTACTCAGAGACTTAAATAGAAAACCTTTCTGGCAATCTTGTCCACGAGAACCAGTGGACTTTGACATTGAGATTATCGCTGAATGCGGTTTGATAAAAATGACATAACAGTTTCTGCTGCCATTGCGTGCTGCTGTCTGTGCAATGCCAGGTAGTAGGTCTGAGACACGTGGTCGCTTTCAGGCAGAGAATACACAAGTCGCACAGCTGATTAAACAATAAATGTAGTGCTTTAAAGTACCTTTTTGTTAACAGAGGGACAAGCTGATTTAAGGTTCTATGTGAAACAAGTTATTTGCTTGTGTATTGATAGAATATGATTTTATTCATGAATTATTGATTTTTCATGTATTGTATTATGGTGTGATTCAATGCAGAGCTAATCATTGAAATCTGAGATTGATGTTAGACTTTTTGGCTTGATATCCTGGGCCCTCATTGTTTTTTCTTGTCATTTTATGTGGCAAATTTAGATTTCTTATGTATAATCCTATATGTAAAGTGATCTTGTTTTTATCATTGTTTGTCGTCAATAACTCAAATGCGGATTTCACTTCCATGAAGTGAAATCAGAGATAAAATAACCCAGTTAGGATCATATTTTCCCCAATTTTTGTGGTCCTACAAATCCTTTCTCACGTTTTTCTCACAAAATATTATGTTGTCAGCATTCTTTGCACACTGTTGTATTGCAGTATCCCCGTAATGTCCTTTTTGAACAAGTCATTGCTTTTTAATGTAATCAGAATTTAAACATTTTTCAATTATTGTCAAGTACATTATATTATTCAGATTGTCATGTAAATAACATGACAGAAAAGTGATGTAGTTAAATCTACCTAAAAGTTTCGTTTACGCGTGTTCAGTGTACCTGACCAATGACACTTTAGCACGAACTACAGTATATAGTATGCATTAATTTAGCCAAAAATGTCTTATTACTATGTAAATCTAACACACTGTATATTATGCAACGAGTGGAATCAAAATGAAACTGAAAGATGATGTGTAGGACAGAAGGATTCCTCATTTCTAAGTTATAATGATCTGTTGCTTATTTTGATTGTTAGATGTTTCTTTACCATTTAAAACGATGTCCTTTATTATATTCAGTCTGATTGGTTTAACTTTTCTTGCATCAATTGAGCTGAAACACTTGTGTGTTGGTAGTTGCTCGGTTCCTGAGTTTCCTCAGTAATCTCGGTTTTTATTCACATTTCTTGTATAAGAGTCAGTGGTTGGGAGTGAGGTAACTGTTGATATGGTCGACATATTAAGCACTTATTCTTGATGTTGTACGCTTTGATGATTTGTAGTTGCACTTATTTCTTGCCACTTTGTACTGGGATATTCAGGCCCAGTTTAAATGATGTGGAACGTGAGGCTTTAACTGTGCTTTATTGCTTAATGTACATTTTACAAATGTATTTCAAGGATGTCTTGGGAGCTTTAGAATGTGTGTGCACAGTTAGACTTTAAGTCAATAAATAAAATCAAAAATCAAAGTAGTTTGATGACGTCTGTGAAGATTTCTTATATGTATTGTGAATGCATCTCTGTGTAAAGTTGTATTAACACTTGGTCAGAAATACGTGTGCCAATGACATATTATCTCTAAAATGGGTTTTTTAAAGATGTTTTTTGGTCATTGTGGTTTTAGAAAAAAAACAATTCAACTTTATTTGTAAAGAAGTTTGCTCAAAGTATGTTCTATATATATTTGACAATAAATGTAGCTTTAAAACCCCCTTCGAGCAAGCTAAATGTAACTGTTGTGAGAAAACGCATCATTGTTTTTATTTAGAAGATGTAACTGCACTGACCTCCAGATGGTGCACTTGAATTTTGTTTCAATAAGACCTCGTAGTGTTCAGATTCATTTTAGCGAATCGGTTTGTTCGGACGGAGCCGTTCAAAGAAATAGTCTAAAAACGACAGACAAACAACGCTGTATTATTTGAAAATATACAAGTATTATATCATATATTGACTGTTTGTAATACAAATATTTGTTTTCCCATTTCACACATTAGAGGTTAACACAGCGAATCCGTTCGATAGAATCGCCAACAAGAATCGGTTCACTAAATGATTCGTTCGCGAAACGGGTTACACCTGGTGACAGAAGAGCGGAAGAGTCACACAATCTCAGCGAGACCTTACAGCAAGAAGAAGAAAGTCTCTGCGAATTTATAATGGAGTACGATCAAGACAGAGGTCTGTTGTTAACACATTGTTTGTTGGTTGTTACAGTTTTAAGTGTTTTGAATATTGTTGTCGAGCATGCGTGAGAAATGTTACGCTGTGTCTTTACTCATGAATGGATGAGGTGGTGTTACATTGTTTCCTCGAGCATAAATAAATCAATGAATGAATGTTACTTTGTATCTTCAGTCACTCGTGAATGAATTGCTACATTGTGTCTTCAGTCAACGTGTTGCGTTGCGTCTTCTGTAACTGATGAATGAATGCATGTTGACGTCATGTAGGTGGTCAAGGTTCAGCACGAGAGACCCCCGGCCCTAAAATGACAAGACAGCAGATATTAACACTTATCGCAATGGCTTCAATAAACTTCAGCTCAATGATCTGCTACTCCATTCTGGGTCCTTTTTTCCCAAACGAGGTACTGACATTTACACCTGACGTTCATAGTAAATACCCTTGTCTAACTTTTTACTCGCCAGTCTGGTTTTATTAGTATCACTAACAGCAAAAATGTGTGGTTTGAAAATCTTAGTTGATATGCCTCGGTCGGTATGAAAACCACACGTCCTGTGGTTCTTCTGAAATGAATGAAAGTGTATCTGAGATATTTGTACGCATGTGTCATTACGCAGGCAAAGAAGAAAGGTGTCAGTCAAGCTATGATTGGACTTATATTTGGCATCTATGCATTATGCACGCTGGTGGGATCACTTGTGCTTGGTAAATATGTAAGTTCATCATTATTTTACATTATTTGCTTTGCAGGGGATTGCGTGCTATATCCATGCTCTCGACCTCTGTTTCAGATTGTCCAGATAGGAGCCAAGTTTATGATCGTAGCAGGGTTGTTCGTGTCTAGTGGATGTACTGTACTCTTCGGGTGAGTATAAAACACTTAAAACAGCCTAAACCAGCCTATGATGGTTTGCTGGTCTTTGCTGGTTTAAGGTAAATGACTACCGTAAAGTAAAAGAAGTAAACAAATTCCTTTAAGGATTTTATAAAACCTCCAATATAACCGACAGTTTGAAGCATAACTTTGTCATGTTTATACATACGCATACGTATGATTTATAAAATCACTATTGAAATGTTTTGTCTTGAATCACTTGTTCTGCAGGTTTCTCGACCAAGTGTCCGATGGGACAGTTTTCGTAGTTCTGTGTTTCATCACGCGCTGCATAAACGCCGTTGGCTTTTCCGCCGCAGTTACGTCGTCTTTTGCCGTTTCAGCAAAAGTGTTTCCAGACAACATAGCAACTGTTTTGGTGAGTTGTGCTCGTTGTTTTCAGTGCACTTAATGTCCAAGAGCAAATCGGGCAATGGAAGCATGTTGTTTGTGTGACAAAGACGTGTTGTTTCTCCTGAGAGCATCTGTAGATGAAGTTATTCACCGTCTCACTGGTTTGGAATGTCACTCAGTTAAAATGATTTGGGTACGTGTTTGTATTTTGTAATTAAACTAATAACAGTGCTGTTTAATGTTACAGGGTTTTCTGGAGATTTTTACAGGGCTTGGTCTGATATTGGGACCTCCGTTAGGTGGTTGGCTGTATCAGTCATTCGGATATGAAATCCCATTTGTTGTCACGGGCTGTCTTCTGTTTGCCGCCGTGCCACTCAATATGTGGATTTTGCCGAGTTTTGGTTAGTGTGGCTTTTTTACCTCCTCTTCCAGATGATCTATACAGTATGTACTGTATATATAATATGCTGTTATGTTGAAATGATTTGAAACGGCATTTGCATTTCACCACTCGGGGTCTAACCTCTTTAATTTGTGAATGTGTGTCAGCTGTGTTTGTTTCTGTTATGGTTCGTCCTCTGACCACAGCGACAGACGTGTCTGTTTATCTCATTGTATAGACGCAGTTCCTTCCCAGGATTCCTTCTTCAGACTGTGTACCAGAATAAAGATTCTTCTCATCTGTTTTGTGGTCTTCACTGTGAGTTCAGGAATTGGTTTCATGGATGCAACTCTGTCCATATTTGCTATAGAAAAGGTTGGTCATCTTTATTAGCCACTACACAAGTCTGTTTGTTTTAAGTTAAGGTTATTATTGTAAAGTGATAATAACAGTAAAACATATCTGTTCATTGAAATCAAATGAAATATTGGCCTACATATTACTTGAAAATGTAAACTAAATGACGACTTAAAATGTTGCCCTAGCAATATATTTAAATGAGTTAAAAGCTGATGCATTGCAATTGTTAACTGTAAATAAATAAAAAAGACACTAAAAGTGAAATAAAAAAATACATTAAACCCAAACAGTGATAATAAAAATTCATTTATAAATAATAAAATAACAAAAATTTGCTCAAATTAAACTAACATTAACATTAAAACAAAAATACAAATAAAATATTTAATAACAAGTGATTTAAAATATGAATAAAACTGAAGTAAAAACTAAGATAACTTCACTCGTTTTTGAAATATCTGACAAATCATGCAAGGAATCTAAGCCACATTGCTCTTTTCATATTGCTCAATTCATTTATTTTATTTGTAAAATCTGAAGGTATATAGAGCAGTGTGTACAGTATATACGGTTTCAGAGACAACAAAATAAAACAAATGTAAACTTCACTTCCAGTAGACTTCCACAAAGAATCAATAACTGTTGAGTAGTTTTAATTACATTAATTTGAATGAATATACAATTAAATATGAATATAAATTGTTATATTATAACCCAACACAGACTGGAAGTTAACTTCGGGCCAGGCGCATGCGTCCGATGAAATCATCTATAACTTGTGTGTTATTTGTTCACAGCTGAATCTGAGTGCTGGAAGAGTGGGGTTGCTTATGATCGGACTGTCACTGCCGTATGGGGCCGCATCACCCGTTTTCGGTATAATAAGCGATAAATATCCAGTAAGTGCTATCTATCATTATTTTAGGGGTGCTGATAGAATTTATGTCATAATGTGTGTGATTCTTCCGCCAGTAAACTGATTCTCTGTGCAGTCCATCAGGAAATGGATGATGGTGATTGGAGGAATGGCCACAGCGGTCAGCTTCTGTTTCCTCGGCCCACTTCCTGTGTTCCATATGAGAAGGTGAAGCACATGTAGTTCACTCAGTGGGTGTGTCTCAGTCAGCGCTGTAGTACACTTGTGCACTTCTGAGGGGGTCAACCAATGTTAAAGCCACTGTCAAAATTACACAAGTGCAATGAAATGTTTGTTTGTCGTTTACTCACCAATATGTCATTTGTATTTTTTCAACATGTATTTTTAGTGCACACTTCAAATGAAATACTCAAACGTACCTTCAGCTTCAAAATCAGCTTTTTTTCTATGAGGGGCTGAATGAAAATGTCTTAAAGTATAAACGAAGCAGACATTACTTATTACTTAAGAGTGACTAGAGCATGGACTTTGTTTTCCATTTTTCCTGACTCCAAACACAAATTAAGACATAACTTTGTTTAACCTTAGGTAAAATATTTTGACTTTGTATCTGGACCAAAACATGCCAACCCAGAAAATATCATTTACAGTTGTGTTCTTTTAAAGTTGAATCTGTTAAAAACTACCTTTTTTTATTTATTTGTTATGATGAATTATATTAATAAAATAACAAGAAATGCTTAGACATAAAATAAAGGATGCCGTTACACCATATATACTGATTCACTACATAGTGAACTTGGGAGTGGATTGAAACGCATCCGAGTTTTGCTTTTCTTTATGTTGTTGTCTTGTTGTCATGCGATGTCTTCTGTGTCTTCAGTCAGCTCTGGCTCACCGTCCTCGTGCTGGTCGTGGTGGGATTCTCCGTATGCATGACCTGTATCCCCACCTTCGCTGAGATGATCGATTGTGCACAGTGAGGCAAATAAACCGTCACACAAGTCCATTAAACACACAGACATATTATGTTTACACAGTTCCTCTCATTCTGTTGTGTTGCGCTAGATTCCTGAAGTAGTTTGAATAAATAGATTAAGCCGTGAAGCTTCTACACACACGAAGGTAATATTGAGCGGCTGTTGTCGTTCTTGCAGTGAAAATGGCTTCGAGGAAGGCTTGAGTACTCTGGGTTTGGTTTCTGGATTGTTTTCGGCGGTGTGGTCTGCTGGGTGTGTATTGGAAGCTTTTATTCAAGAATATGCCTCACATTTCTCCTTCACAAAACCTAAAGCGTCTTTATTTTATTTGAAGGATGTTCTTTGGCCCGACCATCGGAGGTTACATCACGCAAGTACTGAGCTTTGAATGGAGCGCAGGAGTTCAAGGTGCACTCGCCTTTCTCGCTGTAAGTGTAAAATATTCATATATTCGTGTGACTATCAGCCGAGGAGTGATGTATGTACATCTATTGACTACATTTTGATCTTTACTTTATGTAGGCACTCTTTCAAGTAATATATTTCACAATCGAGGAAATGCAAAAGAATAAGTAAGTATACTGTGATAGTATCCAGTATAGCTTAGTATTAACGTTCTTAGCCAATTTCTAATTCATAATGTCTTGATTTCAGGTTGCAAAAGACCAGCAAGACTGAAACAACGTTATCTCAAGGAGAAAAATCTCCTCTTCTTTCAGAGACGGAAGCTATCGCTGTTGACATCAGTTGAAGCTTCGTGCTTTTCAATGGAAGGACAAACTTTATCGTATTGCCGGTAAACAGGTGAATATGATAGGGAAGACAAACCCAGAACGGGACGATTTAACATCAATGGTCTCCTAGTTTCAGATGGACAACATTTCTATCCAATGAATTATGGCACATTTGAACATTTACAACATAAATGTTGTATGTTCTCTATGTTGTGTTCTTAAATCGAATTAAGAGAGGATTTGTGTGTATTAAAGTGTAATGTTACCTTCATAAAAATCATTATGAGGACATTTCATTCAAACTAAGATAAGTCTGTTGATATATGCTGCACAGTTTAGCTTTTTATGACCAGCTTGAGATATAAAATATTCATCATCACGACAGTAAAGTCATTTTTAATCACTGTTGCCATCAGTTTTGCACATTTGGCTTGATTATTGTATGCAGTAACTTAACATGAGCTCTAGTATGATCAGCACAGATACCTCGTATAAAAATGATATCAAGTCAAGGGTACGTCATTTGTTACCTTGTATACAGTGTGTGTGTGTGTGTGTGTGTGTGTGTGTGTGTTTTGGGTACAACAGAATGTCGTCTGAAAGGTTTAAGGCTTGAAAAACTCTAGCAAATAGCAAGAATGTGAGATTTATGTTACTTAACATGGATTAGTCATATAACAGTAGTTTATCAATGACCCTTTTACAATTTTCAGCTTTTACAGATTACCATGTGTTTTGTCTTCATCCATACAAACAGGCAGGATACAACTACATACAGTATGTAAAAAAACGTTTTAAATAATGTGCATTGCAATATTTTATTAACACTGATATTAATAAACAGTTTTGGATTATTGCCTCTTTCAAACCCGTGCTATTTTTGAAATCATAAGAATTGATGACATTTGTCTTTTTTTGGCAACTAGTTTATTCCCTTCTGTGACCGGTGCAAAATGTTTATATTAGTAATGCAGTTCTGTTTGAGGTGTTGCTGTAACATTCAGAATTAAAATCAATCTAAAACACAAACATAAACAAATACATATTTAAATAAAATATAAGCTCGGTATATCACAGAAATACAGTAAAAAAAAGTGTGCCGTAAAACGACATATTACAAATATCAGTTAGAAACGTACAAAATATAAATCTTCTGATTATAAGGCCAGCTAAAAACACAAATAGAAACATACACAATGAAACACTTGATTCTCAGTGATGGAGGTCAAGTCGGTGTGAAATCAGTCACTTCGTCCTCACGGTTTGTCTGGTTTGGGGAGAGGTCGCCACCTTCTGGAGGATGTTGAAGGCATCTCACGATCTGGCGAGAGAGCTGGGGGAAGATCTTCACTACGCTTCACCTTCTTCTTCTTCTTTCTTGTTCTGTGTACATAACAAGATCGACAGACATTATTCATGAAACACAAGTACAACATGTCTGTGCAAATCACACAACCCAAATGTCTCTTATTGTACTGTAGGGTCAATTTTAGTTTCCTAAAACATAACATAATAATAAACATTTCTGTTGTAATATACATATATTTCATGTAATATACGACATTTTAAAATTTCAAGGTAAAAATTAGGGTGTAGTTTGCAAAACTGGGAATGGATGGTGATGGTGTATGTATTTGTGGTCCAGATTTAAAAAACGAATGGTACTTTTGAAAAAACTGAGGGCACGGATTGGAAACTCGTGGGTGCGGTTTATTAATCTATGGACACGATTTGTTAAACGGAGTGAAAGAATTACAAAACTGTGGCCTTGGATCTGAAGTCCCCATAGGCTCTGTAATAGGAGAGAGTTCTCAAGATGGCGCCTACGCCAAAAAGGTCACGTGTCTGAAAGCCACGAATCGCCAAACATAACCAAATGTTATCAGGCTGTTTCTTCATACTTCGTGGAGGACGCCTCCGGGTCAGTGTCTAGTTCTGAGATGATTTTTAGTTCTCCGGATGCACTCATGGCTGCAGACAGCTGGAGGAAAACAAGACGATATCAGCATCAGGCAGGTGAAGATATCCGCTTGTAAATCATTGTTGTTTCAGTGTTTTAAGCTCACTAATATTCAACGTTTGTGAAACATTACCTGGACTGGAGTTGCACGTTGGACTTCTGCTTCAGAATGATTTGACGCTGCAGGTTGTGCTTCTAAA
Source organism: Triplophysa rosa (assembly GCF_024868665.1). NCBI lineage: Eukaryota > Metazoa > Chordata > Actinopteri > Cypriniformes > Nemacheilidae > Triplophysa > Triplophysa rosa. The sequence continues at coordinate 24,506,993 of NC_079899.1, read as the reverse complement.
GCTCGCGACAGGTCCTCATCGAAACTCCCTTCAGAAGACATACAGAGACATTACATTTATGACAGCTCACTTTCCTGTGTGATTTCCTGTGTCATCTATGTACCTTCATCAGCCACATAGGATGCTGGGAAATATCCCTCTTGTCCATTGACCAGCCGTCCAAACCACCAGCTGTCATTGTCTTTATACAGCACATGGATGGCGTCACCGCGCCGTATGGACAGCTCATCAGATCGGTTCGCTCTGTACTCATACAAAGATACCACCTGGAAAAGATTTGTCATATAGATCCTTTCTTTGCGCTCAAAAGCATTTATTATTTATTAGTATTACTGGCTTTAGTAGGACAAACACACAAATCAGATCAAGTAATAATGAACCAAAGAAAGTTTACCGTCTCATGGATTTGTCCAAAGTCCGTCTCTGCTTGTTGAGAGAATTCATAATCCAGGAAACTCTGGAAATGAATACCACAACCTCCGTTAATCAAGTATTAACTGTAAATGCTGAAAAAAACTGATATTTTATCCAAACTGAAATCGCTGAAATCTCCAAAATAGAATGTCTTACTTTCTGGTGTTTGAGAGATGGCGCTCTTCTGATGGGCTGCCCAACAGGGGCATAACCACCTGAGAAAAGAGGGTGTCTTGATTTCCATAGCACATAAAAATGGACATTTTCATGTCTGTTAGCTATAATGTCATTTATACGCCTGCGTTGACAAAAACTTTTAGAAAATTTAAAATAGACCAAAAAATCTCTCTAAATCACTACCAGCCTTCGACTGACATTTATATTAAACATGTAAGGTATAATCCACGGCTAACTGAGCATTGAAGGATTTTATAAAACGGTCATCTCCGGTGCTTGATTCTGATTGGTTGAGTCAAGTTCTTAGCTGTTATAAAATATCCCCATTTATAACTGCTGACCGCATTACATAGCCTAAATATCACTTTATTTACGTCATTTCATGAAACCTTGCTACGCATGTGGAATAACTGTTTTATAAAAGCAATAAGCCCTGCGAAGCAGTGAATGACAATGAATTTTGTCATCATTTACTCACCTATAAATGTCTTTGTTTTGATGAACACAGAGAAAGATATTTGGAAGAATGCTTATGACCAAACAGATCTCGCGCCCCATTGACTCCCATAGTAGGAAAATATACTTTATCATTTTTTTGTTCTGTTGAACACAAAAGAAGACACTTTGAAGAATGTAGGACAGCAAACAGTTCTGGGGCACTTTTGACTACCGTTGTTTTTTTCCTACTATGGGAGTCAATGGGGGGCGAGATCTGTTTGGTTATAAGCATTCTTCCAAATAGCTTTCTCTGTGTTCATCAGAACAAACTCGAAGGTGAGTAAATGATGACAGAATTTTCTTCAATGTAAAATGCTCGGCTAGCTGTGGATTATCCCGCTTATACCAGAGTCATTTGCCAAGCTAAAGCTGTTATTGATGTTGACAGTGTCATTTCTGATCAGTTCATTTCAAACATTGATCAAACTGAATGGAACTACCTGTGCATTAAACTGTTCCAGCCAATCAGAATGGAGTTTTCAAACGGACTATGGTATAATGAAGTATATGTAATCTAATGTGTAGCAGCAGAACATACTGCTCAGTGAAGCGAGTGTTGCCTGTGGTATGAGGTGAGCACTCAGTGATGATGTGGTCATCTGTAGTTTGGAATGAGGGGACAGTAGAGATGGAGGAGGAAAATATGATGCAGTGCCCTGAAATATAAAACGACAAGAGCATGTTTGTTAGTAATCGTATGTTTCCTATTGGAAATTTGAGTGCTTCGTAAAGGGACAGTTCACAGTTACACACCATCATGTCATTTTAAAGCTGTAAGATTTTCTTTCTTCTGCAGAACACAAAAGAAGATATTTTGAAGAACGTTTCTGACCAAACAACACTGGACACCATTGACTTCCAGTGTATGGACTGAAAACCATCGTGACATTTCTCAAAATATCTTCTTTTGTGTTTCACAGAAGAAAGACTTATATACAGGTTTGGAATGACATGAGGGTGAATAAATGATGACAGAACTATTGAACTTGAGTTCTTAATTAGTTGAATTGAATTGAACTTGATTTTTTAATGAATGGGACTGCGAAAGAGCAAACACAACCTGCTGGCTGTGATATATCTGTCTGAAGATGAATACCTCATTAACATTACTTTTACATATGATTTTATGTCTAATGCAGAATGTAGTGATGACACGAGAAGCTTTAGACAGGAACCCCTAATACTTACTTCTAGACTCCTTCCCAGGTGAGACACACCACCTTTAAAACAAATTGACAAACATTTACATCACAACTCATTTAATATGCATCAGCATACACAGTGTTGTTCAAATCTGTATTTAAAAAATGCAGAATTCATCATCCTCTGCACATCACTTGCCTTGTTCATACATCATATCCACATTAGGAGAACTACGACGGGGCTCCTGTAAGAAAAGAAAACGTAGAAATGACATGTTCTGATAACAATCAGACAACGTTTTAAAATCAAACTCATTTCAATGAAAATGTTCACAAGTACAGTCTTCGCAAAAATGTTGCCGTTTTTTACCAGCACAGAATCCAGTTTCTGTTTGACCCGCTGAATCTTCAGTGACACGCGTGCTGTGCTGGCGAACCGATCCATTCCGCTGGCAGAGGGGTTCTGAAAGGTCGTGACCTCTGACGGATTCTTACGGTCCGCAAACTCTGTCCGGTTCATCCCTCTCAAACTCTCCACCTCCATCTGAGCCACTGCGTACAAACACAAAACACTCGGCGTGACTCTGGCTTTGCTTCAAGGGAAAGTTCACCCAAAAATCCTCGTGTCATTCCAAACCTGTATCGCAAAAGGAAGACATTTTGAAGAGAACCAAACAACACTGGACCCCATTGACTTCCATTGTATGAACACAAAACCACTGAGACATTTCTCAAAATATCTTCTTGTGTGTTTCACGGAAGAAAGATTCACAAAGTGAGAGTGAATACATTTTTGGGCGAACTGTCTCTTTAAGAATAACCACTGAATCAGCATGAATGGATGGTTTGGGGTGACTCACCCTTCCTGTCGTACAGATAGAGATGGATGGGCTGGTTTTGGCCGAATGCGCTGAACGCCACCATGTTCTCATGAGGGTGAAAAGCTACGGCCCGAAGAGCAGAAGAGTAGCAGAGCTCCGAGTACACAGCCACCTGATCGCCTGAGAACCAGAAACCCAAATTGAACCAATGCCCTGATTTCTCTTGTGTTTGAAGATGAATCTCTCCCATGAACAGAGGTTTGTAACCTGTCTCCGAATTCCACACGTAAGCCTGTCCGTCTTCACTTCCTGAGAAGATGAAGCTTCCGCAGGGCGTAAATGTGCTGTTAATTCGATCCCTGTAGTTTGTGGCACCAACGTACTTCTTCACTGCAAGACTGCAACACACCAAACACTATTCATCATCTTCTTCTCAAACTGCTTGGAATCTGAGAGCCGCATTGTGTTTTTAAAAAATCAGGTCTCACGTTAAACATCAGAAAAATACAAAGCAGATCCTTACATTCTCAAATCCATGACTCTTAAAACGCTGTCTTTGGCATGAATTAACAGTCGTCTTCCGTTCGGATGCACTTCTACCGAGTTAATAGATATTCCCTGCAAATCGGCCTCTTTAATGTCCTGTAGACAAACAGTGAATTGATGTCAAATCCTCTGACAGCTCACATCATGCTTGTTTAGGAACAATGCAAGCAGTATTCTTCACCCTCTCTTTACGCCAACGACTGGTCACGCCACGTCGAGATCCATCCACAACCTCTGTTCCCCAAACTATGATGATCCCAGAATTATCCGCTGAAAACATTCTGCTCCCTGTGTGAAGACCAACACATGAAATGACCTCGAACCTTTAAAGTGAAGTGCAGAACTTCATGTTCTGGGTTAAGACGTACCGTCAGTGTCGAAACACAGTGTGTTGATGAACGTCTTGTGTCCATCAAACTCCTGCAGAAGTCGTCCGTTGGCGTCCTGTCCGTCCACGTTCCACACCCTCACAAGTCCGTCGTAACCCCCGGTCACCACCACATTTTGAGCCTGCGGGTGATAGCGGGCGCAGTAGACGAATGAAGGGTGAGGCAGAGTTTTATGAGCGAATGTCTGCAGGCGGTCAATGCTCCAAACTCTGAAAGAAGAAAACATTACAGTTTACAAGTGCATTCTGGACATACACAGCCGCGGAAACGATTAAGACACCATTTGAAAATCATTTTCAGTTTTCTGAATTTACTATTTATAGGTGTGTTGAGGTAAAATGATCGTTTTTGTTTCATTCTGTGAACTACTAACAACAGTTCAAAATTCTATCTGCATTTATTTGGAGAAAAGGAAAACTGGAGAAACAGGTGAAAACAACAGAAAAGATGCTCTGTGTTTTTCAGACCTCAAATACTGCAAAGAAAACAAGTTCAGATTCACGTTTAAGCAATACAACAGTTATATTTCTACATGTATTTAGGAAAATTTCAAACATTCTTTTTTATGTGATAACCTGGATTTTCATTTCATTTTGTGGAAATTCAACAGACACTGGGCTGGAATCATCACAATACATCTCAAAATGCTGATTACGTGAACATTTGGTATGGTCTCTTCATTTTTTCCACGGCTGTTTGTGATATTATCTTTAAATAAAGGAGCAAAACGTCCACCTATGCAAAGAGTTCTGAGAGAGATGATTACCTTACTGTTCCGTCAGAAGATGCTGTTAATAGTCCTCTGTCATCGCTGGACCAGCAGAGATCGTACACAACACTGAGGTGGCCATTAAAAGATGCTAAAACTTTCCCAGATGGAATCTCATATACTGGAGAGAGACACAAGATTCAGAAACGGAAAACGTGGCAAACTAAAAAAGGCTTTTTTATTACAAATGATATTATCAGCATCACAATATGTGCATTATAAATGTAACATCACATAACAGAAAAGAATTGCTCTTTATAATCTGAAGCGTCCCTCCCCCTACATTATAAAAACGCTGAAGCGGCATCTGAAATAAGCCACTTGTTCACACGCCCACAAATGCTGCTTTGCCGGGCTGTTAAGTGCTATTGGTTATTTTTAAAAGGGGTGGAGCTACTCAACATGTGCCCAGAGATTGAATTTTGAAATGACGTCAAATAAGGCTGAACGTTTCAGGACACTTCAGTGGGCCTTTAAAAACTGAATGGACAATGAGGAGGTAGTGATGGACCAGTACGAGATGCTTACTGATGATGGGGAACACGTCTCTATCTGCGCACGCTGTCGCCAGGGCCCGTCCGTCATGAGAGAAGCGCAGAGTAAAACATCCCATCTGACCACCCCGGAACGAGTGCATTGGTTTATTGGGGATGCGACACACCTGTTTAAATAAATGATTAGAAAAATGAGTTGTCAGCCTGAACAAACAGGAGGATTATCTCCACTCATCAGTCAAAACAAACACAACCTGTCCCGGCAAGCGACTCCACTTCATGGTTTCTGATGTGGCCCCCTGTAGCAGTGTGCTGGTTTTATTGGTGGTCTCGTTCTGAAGCTCACTGTACAATGTGCTGCCTCTCTCCTGCTGTAAAGCCGTCATAGAGCGGACACCAGGATCCACCTGTCCGACAAACCCAAACACACACAACCTCACTGATTCCGGATTCTTTCTCTGCTTCCCAATCGGACGTGCCGTCCACTCACGTGTTCTGGAGGTTTGATGCCCTTCACCGTCACATATAGAGTTGAAGAATATTTGTTCCTCGGATACTTCCACCACCACTGGAATACATCAACGGTCTGTGGCAGTTTCTTTGCTCGGGCGGGTGGACAGTACAGCTGGAGACGCAGTTTGGTGTTGACGTTCAGAACACCGTTGGTTCCTACAAGCTGTAGAAAACATTTGAAGAGCTTGGAAATGGGTGGACATTTACGACCAAACCACCAGGACTGACAGTGAAGGATACAAGCGAGTAGAAAACTATGAAGAATTCTTCAAGCTTGACATTTAATCAGTGTGTGTGTGAGCTACGGAAACAAATACCCTCAAGAAAGCCCAGGCGATCTTCCGAAATCCCCGCTCAGGTTGCTCAGCAGAGACGTTCGTTCTGGCTTCTTCCACACTGATGAAATCCAGAATCTATAATAGAGAATAACACGAAAAGCTCTTCATGTTTTTTTTCCAAAAACCAAGAATGCAGAGATCATCTCGGCGCACGATTCATAAGACGCACGAACCTCAAAAAACAGCAACACTCGCGGAGATTCATCGTCATCCTGCACGAAATAACCGAAGCGTTCGTTGAAGATGATCTGCTCGTCCCACTCTGGAACTGTCGTTTTGTGTTTCTTAAAGTCGAAGGGTTGAGTTATGATGGGCAGGACGTGCTCGACGTTCTCTTGTTCATAGAAGGATGACACGTGACGGTTGCTGTGCACAAAATGAAAAGAGGACCGTTTTCATTATACAAGAATACTAAATATATGGCTTTTGGTCCAAATAGTTCTTACCTGTCTTCCTTCTTGACATACTGTCCTGTGACCTCATCGACCACGTGAACTTTGACCATGGGGTGAGACACCAGCAGGTCTGTCTTCAGTTTGTCTGTCCTGTGGATATAAACTCCCAGCACGAGACTGTCGTCGAACGACGGCTTTTCTTCTGTCTGTTCCTCCTCGACAATCACTGCAACCAGACACGACAAACCTCGGATATTCAATCAATCCATACTGTTCAACTGTCAGACTTAACATAATTATGTTTAACATTATTATTAAGTTTCAGGTCTATAAAAATGATGTCTTCATTGAAAGCAGAAAGGAACTCCTGTCATGTAAAGTAGGGCTGTCACAATTATGAAATTTGGCGAAAGATTCATTGTCTAATAAATCATTGCGATTACGACGATTAATTGTCTGTTTTAGGGCTTTGATGTTTAATTCTCATACATTTTAAATTCAGCTTTGAAATATGTTTTGAAACATATTGTTCTGAATATAAGACCCAGAACACGTGATAATTGCATTTTTCCCTGTGAACTTTCTTTTACAAGAGCATGCACAAAAGAATAACGTGCAGCGACGATGTATTTTTCACCAACACAGATGTTCAGATCACTCATCGCACCTTCCTTCCGTTTCGTTTTCTTTTTCACTTTAGGCTTGACTGTGTCCTCTTCAAACTTCTCCACGACATCTTCCTGCACACGTTCTGTCTGGTTATCCGCCAGCAATTCAGTCTGACTATAAAAAAATAAGCAGATTCAAATCTAGGGCTGTCAAACGATGAATCGCGATTAATCTCATCCAGAATGAAAGTTTGTGCTTGCATAACATATCTCTGTGTACTGTGCATATTCATTTTTGTATTTATAAACACATACACATACATGCATACATTTAAAGCGGCCCTAACACACGCGGTTTCTGCCAATCTCAAATTAAAATCTACAAAAATTAAAAATTAACAAATGTTTACATATAATTTTACTTAAATATATAAATGTATGTGTACGTGTATGTGTTTATAAATACAAAAAAAATATGCACAGTACACAGACATATATTATGTAAACACAAACTTCTATTCTGGATGCGATTAATGGCGATTAATCATTTAACAGCCCTATTATAATCATAAACACATCATGCATTGAGACTTTGAAAATGTTCGAAAGACATATTTTGTTGTATTATAAATTACAGCAATTGTATGTTATAAAACTGCCACAATTCTACACTCTTTAGACTGTTATTTTATGGTTTTAATAAGTAAATCAGAGTTTTAACTATCCTTATAAACATATAGCCTAACCACATGCATAGAAATAAAACCAACTCATAAGATGGTTTTAATTCTTATCATGTAGGAATGCGTTTTGTTTTTACCTTGTATCTCCCTCATGTTTGTTTGATTTTGACTTTTTCTTTCTCTTCTTCTTCTCCAGTTCATTGTTTAACAGCGGTACCTCTTGTCTCTCTGTGAGCTTCTTCGTGCCTTTCTCCTCTGCCTTCAAGATCTGATGCTGGTACTCCTGTAAATAATCATCTTCTGTCTCCGTCTCTCCTATCTGCGCAGTGACATCACTTGCTCCTCTGCTCTTCCCTTTTCTAGCTTTGCGACCTCGTCCTGCATGTGTTTCAGTTTGGATGTCTGCTTCTGCCCTCTTATCGTTCTCCTCATCATCTTTAACAGGTGTTTTCAGAGGTGGAAGTTTTCTTCTGCTTTTCTTTTTCCCGTTCGTCGATGGGGGCTCTTCCTCGCTGGCATTATGGATTGCGTTGGTCTTCTCTGAGACCTCCCTCTCTCGGCGTCTGTTTTTGGTGAACCTGGGGCTGCCATGAGCTGGATCATACGTGTTATGGATGATGGTTTCATCATCCTCTGTGTCTTTACTCAAATCAAGGTTCTTCTTCAAGGTCTGAAGCTGCAAGAAAACACAAGAGTAACGTGTAATGATCCGATTACTAAAAATCTGATCTATGAATATTATTACCAACTCAACATACCACAAGGATTTCCTGAGACTGGTCAACGGTCTGCTTGGCTTTGGTTTTCTGCGCAGGAGGATTTGTGTATCTCTTTAACACTTCATTAAAGCGAGCATTCGTCTTAGCCCTCACATCACTTTGACCTGACAACAATTTAACGACATTTTAATACAAATCTGACAATGTAAGAACATATGTTATCATGAAAAAAAGCTCAAATATGAGAGATCTTTACCTGCTGGCATTCTGATGTACTCTGGACAAATTCATTCTGAAAACGAGTCCTAAGGCTGAAAACATCAAAAACAATTATTGAATCAAAAAAGAAAAGGTTCAAATTAGTATTTTACATTAGAATACAAACTTTACACACTTTTATACCCCCATTTAGTTATAATCACCCGAAAATAGTTCCTCGTGCTAGAACAGCTAATAAGTTAACGGGGCAGTTAGTGATGACCTCAAAACCAACACAAAACACTTGCAACAGCATTATTGGGTGCTATTCTAAGGTCCATAAACACAAGTACTGGCAATAAACAACACAAATGTCATCTGACTATAAGGCAGATCCCAGTGTTAAAAGCAAAACGAGTGAGCTTGAATCAGTGGTTGCTCTTGTTGTGGCTCCGCTAAATCGCAAACGCTAGCAAGAAAAAAAACAACCAAACAAATCACTGCTGGCCCAAAGCATGATAACATTCCCACTAAATTCAAGCGAATTGTTTATTTGACATATACTCCTGCTAGTGGAAATGTTTCTGTGAAAGAAACGCACTTCGGATGCTGTAAACCTCTGAGGAAATCCACACATATCTGCTGTAGAGAATTCGCGAATGATTTCAGTGAGCGGCCATTGCTGGCGAGACCGTTACCCAGAGCAACAACAACAACACGATAAGCCCCGCCCCCTGTGCTTAGCCCAGCCAATCATTATCTCCGGTGCCAAGACGTAGGTTCTTTGAAACAGAATAGATAACGACAAAAAAACTGCGGCGTACGATGAAATTTTGGGAATTTTCCCAAAACGAGTACACGTTTATTTTTATTAGGAAAATGAATGAAAAAAGAGGGCTATTTGACACATTTTATTGGATCCGAACTAAAAACAAGAAAGCTCGTAACATGTGGCGCTTTCAAAGCTTTTTAACATTATAAATGTTTATATATTTGATATTCTTTTCTGGCAGTTAATGTTAATAATGTGACTTGTACTACCTCTTTTTCTTGTGGCAAATTGAACTAAAAATCTTTCATTATAAATAAACGGTTTCGGTTCGTTTCGTATAGTAAGGCAACAACACGACAAACGCAAAGATACAAAGTTTCTCTAACAACCCACATAAAAATACTGTATTACACTTTAGCATTTCCTTCAGTAAAGTTCTCATATTATTTATAAAATCGCTTCGTCTTCATTTTTGTAAATGGCTTTAAAGCGTCTGCGAAATGTTTAAATGTGTATTTTTATGGCAACCTGTTTTTAAACGTTAATGAACACGTTCGTTTTATCTTTGTTTTAAAAAAACACAAAACATGACTCGTGCATATGTGATTAGCTATTTTATTTTCAAAAAACACATGAACCACTCAACAGGCCATTACTAATAATTCATAAATACATTTATTTTCAAGTGCTCGGTGGGGGTTTGCAACGCGTGTACGTGTCTCTATCGAATAAGACATTTCATTATACAGTATTTACAGTCAGTTTTAAGCATCACTCTATCACCTCTCTTTTGAGAGCAAGCCACGAAACAGTTTCACACTGGAGGAATTTTGTCCATGGAGCATCCGCACTTCTCAACAATCATGTTAGGAAATTCTGCCACTTCAATTTCAGTGTAATCTCCTTTCTTCACCAGGTACATCATGGGCAACGGCGCGCTCTCCAACACAGCGCACGTCCTCTGCCCGTAACCATAGAAACCGCGCTGAGGCTGCTTGCATCCTCCCGCGCAGCGGAACGCCTGGTACCCGGCCGGCTCGATGATCCAGTACTGTGTCCACGTGAGCTCACGGAAGTTTATGAAGTGCTCTTCCCGACAACACTTGCTGCTGTTTGGGCTGGAGTTGCAGTTACCTTGGGATCTATGGAAATGAAAATAAAAGATTTTAGCAAATGATCGACACACTTTAATTGCAACTGCTTTTATAAGAAAGCTAAATGAGTCGGCGTTTAGAAACAAAACTCACCCATATTCATCCAGGTTCAAGGTGTAGAACACAAGTTCTGGTGTGCCCATGTCTTTCTCCAGGGTGTTCTCTTTTGGGTCCTGTGTGGCGAAGCGCACTCTTTTGGCCATCTCGGCTGCATAGCTACCAGGCCTCTCTCCCTCAGTCCACACTTCCAGGTGCAAAGGTGCATTCTTTTTGCTTTTAGACCAGTAATGAATCGCCTGAGTCACATCGAAGCTTTTCCAACCAGTTTCATGGACGGTAACCAATCTGTCACAATAGCAAACAAGGACACGTGAGTTTCTGTTCATGCACTTAAAGATGTGATAATTGTGTAATCATTGCATGATGTGTATCATACCGTGAGTCAACGAGTGATGTTCTATTAGAGCCGTTTCCCAACACCTCCACCCAGTAGATGCTGACTCTGGCGTTGTTGATGGGTCTGTGGTGTCTTCGCTCTGGTTTGGATGGGTTCTGCACTACTGTCTGGAAAAGTTTCAGTTCTGCCATAGTAACCTCAGTGTTTTCTTGCAACCTGTCCTCCATGTCAAACACGAGACGCTGTCGAGTTGTGTCAGAGTACATGACTTCTCCTGTTATATCTGTGAAATGCAAAACATCCGTTAGGTCACTATTAGTGCGATTTACATTCTGTGAAATGTCTAGTCACTTGTTTCCTTCATTTCATTTGTTTTATTTCTTGAAACTTCGAGGGAGCAATTACACTTACGTTTTAAATACAATTTCTAAATACGTATAGTAAAGTATCAGCCCGTTTGGTATGGTCAAAAAGTGGTAAAAATGTTAACGTCAATTAAAACACGTCACCCACCTGCACTCCCACGAATGCCTCTAAGAATTCCTGCCAAACTTGGCAGAGATCTCCTCTTCCTCTTGTTATGTAGTTTCAGCATAGACAGATACTTATTCTTCATGTGAGCTGGGATGACCACATTTTCCAAATCCCTCTTCTGTATCCTGGGCAGTTCCGTTAATCCGAGTTTTTGAAGGAAAGCTTGCTTCATATTCTCATGGTCGAATCCTTCTGTGAATGAAATCAGCGCGGCACAAACGAAAAGCTGGATGAGTAAAGCCATGCTTGATCTGCTGGTGATGCAACTGCGGCTCTCCGGGCTGAATGACTGAGTCGCTGGTGGCTTATATACACGCGGCCCCCCCACATCCCGTCTGGCTTTTCACACCTTGACAAAGGGGAGGCAACCAAAAAAAGACACCCTTCAAAGCCATGTCCCATTTAGGCCAGCTATTGTTGTCCATGACTTTTTTATTTAGGGTTATTATTCATCCTATTCTATATGTGTAATCAATTTAACCTGTTTTTGAGAATGTTTTATAGATCTTTAGACAGTATGTTAACATTTTTGAAAAGTACGTATCAACTATTTTTTTAGCAGTTGCAAACGAAATTTTATTAAACTTTTAAAAATCCTTCTGTTACAAAATGCACCATTAAAATTTGCAATAGGCAATACAACACAGCATAATACTTCATTTCAGTTATTCACATGTATTTTGGCTGCACATTCCCTTCCACTTTCCAACCTTAACCATCTTTGGTAAAAACACCGGTAGTGAGTTTGGAGGGGCACAGGAGAGAGGAAAGTGTATTCAGAAATGACCACCCCTGCTGTCTTATAAGGCCGAGACTTTCTTCCACAAACAGAGGCGGTATATTCTGAAGTGTGCTCAGGGGGATGTGGATTGGAAAGAGTTTTCTCAAGGGGGTGATTATCTATTACTGTAGCAAGACTGCTCAGACCTCTTCAGTCCTGCCAACAGAGGGGACTGAAGTCACTCCAGCCTGCACTTGTGTATTGGGGCCGCAGGTTGTCTTGGGACGGCAGACAATGACGCCAGGAACGGCTGATGATGGATCATGTCATGTCAGACAGCTAAGCAAATTTACTTGCTACACAGCCATGTTTTCATGGTAATTGTGTTATTATCTGACGCTGTTTGTCAGGATGGTAAGACGAGCACAATCCAATGTTTACGAATCAACATGCCTATTATTATTCAAACAAGCAGTCAACAGCACGACAAATTAACAAACTTCTCAGGCAGTTTTACATTTTATTAATTTTGGGCCTTGTTCGATTTTATCTTTGGAAAAGTTCAACATGGTGAAAAAATGTGTTTGTGCGGCAAAATTAATATTGCTCCACTGTTTATGTTTTGGTGAGAAATTGAGAAATTGATGTGCAGCAAAATAAAATAAAAACTCATTTTCTTATAATCTCATGTAACATTTTCCTTCACTGATGGGACAAATGAAGATTATTAAGGGCATTTAATTAATCCTCACAAATTCACCTATTGTAACAGACATTGTGTGCTAGACATGTTTTTGTAAATGTGTTTATGCATAAAAATATACTGTATATATATATAATAATCTCATGCAACGTTAACCTTCATTGACAGGACATAAATGCAAAAAAAAGTATTAAATTATGTATAATTTACTTCACCTTATCTATCTATTTCTAATATAATATACTTAAGACTAACACATTATTACTAAAATATATCTATAATTATTATATATCTATCATCTTTAACCAATTATTATCAACTTTCTTCATTGACAGGACAAAAGTATATTATTTATCTACATACAAAATTTCATTTATTATATCATAGATTGTGTGCTATGTTTTTGTAAATGTGTTTATGCATAAAAATATCTATCTATCTATCTATCTATCTATCTATCTATCTATCTATCTATCTATCTATCTATCTATCTATCTATCTATCTATCTATCTATCTATCCTCACGCACGATTTTTTTCAAGGTTCCTTGCATGATGTTTCATGAGACAGTGCGATTAAATGGTATTGAGGATTATTGTTTTGAATACACAGCATCATAACAAAAGATTTTAGGCCTTCGACTTTCAATGACTCATTAAGTTAACTTATACCGATAGACGGTTGTTTTAGCGGGCGTGGCGTTCGCAATCGACTTTCTTTGATTCATCGACGCTGCAGATCAATTAATTAGATGATCTAGACTGAAAGTGGCATTTCTCATATTCCAATAGCATATGAAAAGGGATCAGAAGGATTAAACCAACAACAACACTGTCCTTCATTTTAGCCCTTTTAATCAAGAGCCCAATAAACACAGAAGGTGTTAATGATGAACATTATGGAATGTGTTCATTGAAACTGGCCCTGTTAACCTCACAAGTCACCGATGTGTGTTCTGATGGAGGACTTTATTTGATCCGCTATCAAGACTAATAGAAATGAAATTAAGTTATGCAGTAAACCAGACAAATTGTTAGTAGGCCTACTACACAGTCGCGATTCGATTTTATGGCTTCAAAGTCCGAGTGCTCTATCACATTTACAAACTTTTATATATTCTTTTACGCATGTTTTCCTCACATTTTTGTAAAGAGGTAGTAATTTATTGGTATTTATCCGAAGCAACTTACAGTACTTTTAATCTATACTTTATTGTCTGTATGTGTGAACATCTGGGATCGAATCCATGATCTTTGCGCGGCTAAAGTACTGCCTGAGCTTGAAATATATGATTTACATATTATGTTTTATATAATATATATAATATTTATAAATACTATTTTTTAAATAAATATAAAAAATATTATGCAGTCAATTAGAAAGCAAATAAAACGAGTAGTGAATACTGTAAAGTACATAAAGTGCGTATCCATGGTTTTGACAGCAGGAGACGCTGCTTTACCATTTTCTCCGCAACTAAACATTCGCGTATTATCGGGAGACAGCGAATATTTTCTGTCCGCAGGGGGAACCCTGACATCTGCAGACCTGAACGAAATTTGCTTACATTAAACTGCTCAATTAAATGTGTAAATTTAGATAGATAAATCTAGGTGTGAATATAGAGAGATATGATAGATAGAAAGATGTAAATTTAAAAATAAATGTGCACCAACGACCTCAACCTAGGCTACCCCCATCTCCCATCCAAATTACCTCACCCCCATACCTACTGGTGAGGTAAAAAAAACAGCTAGTGTGTGTGTACACGTTTACACACACACTGTGTGTGTGTGTGTGTGTGTGTGTGTGTGTGTGTGTGTGTGTGTGTGTGTGTGTGTGTTCATGTTTTTTATATCCCGGTGGGGACCTAAACCTGAATGCACACCAGGGCAATTCCAGCGTTATGGACGTGACATTTTGCATTATGGACGTGACATAAAAATGCTCAGAGAATGAATTTGTTACGATTATATTGAACCATCTGTTTATATTTTACTGAACCCTTGTTGATAGAGTCTAAACATCAAAAAATGTCAGTCTATGAAAAAAATGTATATTTAAAAAAAAGGAAATAAACACGCGTTATGGCTGTAACGACAAAAAAATGACGCGGTTTTTGTGAGACGATAAACTTTGTAGGATTTCTATAAAATAAAATGCACAATCCTGAAGCAATAATACCCAATGAATGGAGAAGGGATGCCTCTTTATAGAACATAAAATACTTACTTTATATTCATTTTCATGTGTCCATTTATGAGGAATATGTAGCGTTATGGATGTGACAATCCTGAAAATGTCACTTACCTGACTATGAAAAATCATGCACTAAAAATAAAACAAATGCTTTACAAATTTGAAGAGAGATCTCACATGGGTATTTGAACCACCAAATGTTAAAATCTGTGCTGTTATAGTAAAAACCGCTGGTAAAAACTTAATTTTTTCGTGGTAAGGTTGACATTTTCACGGAATTGCCCACCAACTCATGGGGACTCGTGTCATCGTGGGGACCAAAATTGAGGTCCCCATGGGCAAAAAAGCTTATAAATTGTACAGAACAATATTTTTAAAAAATCTAAAAATGCAAAAAGTTTTCTATGATCTTTAGGTTTAGGGGTAGTGTTAGGGGTAGGGGATAAAATATACAGTTTGTACAGTATAAAAAACATTACGCCTATGGACTGTCCCCACGGAGATAGTAAACCAGACGTGTGTGTGTGTGCGTGTGCGTGTGCGTGTGCGGTGTGTGTGTGTTGTGTGTGTTGTGTGTGTGTGTGTGTGTTGTGCGTGTGTGTGTGTGTTGCGTGTGGTGTGCTTGCGTTTTGTATGCATATGTATGTATATGGGCAGATTCCAGCGTTATGGACGTGACTTTTGCGTTATGGACGTGACATAAAAATGCTCAGAGAATG
This sequence comes from Triplophysa rosa, assembly GCF_024868665.1. Taxonomy (NCBI): domain Eukaryota; kingdom Metazoa; phylum Chordata; class Actinopteri; order Cypriniformes; family Nemacheilidae; genus Triplophysa; species Triplophysa rosa. The sequence goes on along the minus strand of NC_079899.1, from coordinate 24,491,090 downwards.
AATTTGTTACGAATATTGAACCATCTGTTTATATTTTACTGAACCCTTGTTGTAGAGTCTAAACATAAAAAATGTCAGTCTATGAAAAAAATGTATATTTAAAAAAGGGAAATAAACATGCGTTATGGATGTGACAAAAAAAGGAGCGGTTTTTGGGAGACGATAAACTTTGTAGGATTTCTATAAAATAAAATGCCAATCCTGAAGCATAATACAATGAATGGAGAAGGGATGCCTCTTTATAGAACATAAAATATTACTATATTAATTTTCATGTGTCCATTTATGAGGAATATGTAGCGTTATGGATGTAAAATGGCACTTACCTGACTATGAAAAATCATGCACTAAAAATAAAACAAATACTTTACAAATTTGAAGAGAGATCTCACATGGGTATTTGAACCACCAAATGTAAAAATGTGCTGTTAACATAGTAAAAACCGCTGGTAAAAACTAATTTTTTCGTGGTAAGGTTGACATTTTCACGAATTGCCCATATGCAGTTGTTTGTCATTTTGATTTTAATTATGTGTTTTCTGCATGGTGAATCTGAATGTAGCTCTTTAACGCTTATTCTATTTTTTTGTAATAAGTCCCTCTTTTCCCTCTCCCTCCTCGTTGCCTCTCCCTACTCCCACGAATCTCTCTCTCTCTCTCTCTCTCTCTCTCTCTCTCTCTCTCTCTCTCTCTCTCTCTCTCTCTCTCTCTCTCTCTCTCTCTCTCTCTCTCTCTCTCTCTCTCTCTCTCTCTCTCTCTGTGTCCAGTCGCCATGTTTCTCCGCATCATTCCTCAAACACATTGACTAAACGGCGGCGGGCAGATGAGACACAATTACCCCCGTCACCCTTCATCCACACTATCACCGCCATCCTCCTCATCTCCATCACCACCACCACCATCATCTGAAGGACTTTATCCCGCGCCCAGGACTTATTTTATACGGAATTATACACGAAAAAGGACTAAAACTGTGAAAAACGAACCGATACTTACGGTGCCTTGGAAGAACTTCGCTAAACTCACTTTCATCGGATATAAACATACACGATCCATCTTTTCCACACATTTAATGGCCGTATCACATTTGGGCATGTCATGTTAGTTTCATGGGTTTTGAGGGAAATTTCCCACAGGACGAGCTAAAATCAGCTAGCCTGTTAGCCGAACGTCTTTATTAGCCGGATCATTAGCATCAGTTATTTTAACACATTAAAGTTGATCAAAGTGGAGGTATTTTTAAGTCTAGACGGTTGACATGACTTGACACTAGTATTTACTTATGTTAATACGTGTTTTTACTGTTTATATAAGAGATGAGCAGTCAACAGACATTGTGTCGCGAGATGATGTCGTTCAGCTAGTTAGCTCGAGTGGCTACTGAAAAAGGCAGCAAATATACAAATATTTACAAAAGATAAAGTATTATTTTCTTTAAAAAAACATACACGAGCATTGCGGGCAAGTGGTTTAAACTGTAAGTTTCTTTCTACATTGGTTTGTTTAGCCTCTCTGCCACTGAGTTTATCACTAAAATAAAAATGTAGTGAAAAGTTTGGGTATGAACATAACACAAGTTTTGAAATGAATGCAGATTATACCTGCGTTTTAGTGTCATGATGGGCCTATAATTGTTCAAAGAGCCACTTCAAAGATTTGACGTATTTGCTTTGGTCTCTACTAAGACACAAAGAGAACTGTATTACACATTTTGGGCTGTCACTCTGGTTTTGAACCATGTCTGGAGAAGTGCGTTTGAAAAAGTTGGAGAAACTCATCCTGGATGGTCCTGTGCAGTCTAATGGACAGTGTTTTAGTGTGGAAAGTCTTCTGGATGTTCTCATCTGTCTATATGACGATTGCATCAACTCCCCACTCAGAAGAGAGAAGAATATAGCCGAGTTTTTAGAATGGGGTAAGACATCTGTTTATTGTCCTCTTTAAACCATTTGAGGCCAATGTATTCCTGATTAAGACATATTAAATCATTGCATTTCACGTTTAAACCATACAAAACCAATGCATTTCATGCATTTCCTTTCCAAACCATTTGAAACCAATGCATTTCCTCTTTAAACCATACGAAACTAATGCATTTTATGTTTACACCATACGAAACCAATACATTTCATGTTTACACCATATTAAATCAAAGGATTTCATGTTTTAACTAGATGAAACCAATGCATTTCCTTTCCAAACCATTTGAAACCAATGCATTTCCTCTTTAAACCATACGAAACTAATGCATTTTATGTTTACACCATACGAAACCAATACATTTCATGTTTACACCATATTAAATCAAAGGATTTCATGTTTTAACTAGATGAAACCAATGCATTTCCTTTCCAAACCACATGAAACCAATGCATTGCATGTTTACACCTTATGAAACCAAAGCATTTCACGGTTCAACCATATGCAACCAATATTTCATGCAATGCTCTTTTAACCATCATAATTCATGGCACTTTATGTTTAAGCCATCTTAATTCAATGCAATTTATTTCCAACCCATCTTGTAGTTCAGACCTTAGCAAACTTTGTGCAGGTGGTGGTGTTTTTATAATGAGCTGTCATAATAAGGACATTTTACTGTTGTGAATATAACAACCGTCTTTTAAGTCACATTGGGCAACACTGAATCATAGGTGTATGTGTGTACAGCCCTGGAAAATCAAGTAGAAACATGCTGTTAAATACTGAGCCATCATACCAGCATGCTGAGCTCTTTATCATAGGGAGTGAATAGAAACTAAAGGGTGTGAAATTCATGTAACTTTGATTTGTTATTTGCTGTTGTAACATGTGATTCTGTTTTTATTATATATTATTGATGGTTATGAATATAAACATGTTAAAAGATTGCAGTTAAATATTAGGGCTTAGTTAGTTTAAAAAGCTATGTGAAATATCTGTAGTGCTTTTGGCCTGTGGGAAAGTATTCTGACACTGAAGATTCTTGTGCTATTCACTGTCTTGGTAATTGATCAAACCGGATCTCTATAGGAAAGACTATAGCCGAGGAGTTTATGTGTAGTAAGGTGGAACAAGACCTTAGGTCATACTGTGACAGATTCTGTATATGAATAACACTGCAGTCATATGAAATATTAATTCTTCCTCTCCTGGGTGGGAAGGTTGGTCACGTGACGTAAGGAGTAAGGGGAGTAAGTTCTGCATACATTAATAATTGAATACATTTAGAGGAACCGTCGTAAACGTAAGCATTATGAAGTGCAAATTTGGTGATTTTAATATAGACTAATATATAGTGGAAAGGCTGTATAGTGCTTGAGGTCTCTGTTTTTGTGTGTGCATGTTTAAACGGGGACCACCTGACACAGCTTTGCCCGTAAATATGACTTTAAACTCATTACGTTTTTAAGTCAAGCAGGAAACGTCCGGAGCGCTCCATCACATTCCAGCGTGAATGAACATAGTGTGCCGGTTTATACGTTTATTTTGCGGCGTGACTCCCAGCAACCTTACATGACATTGTGACTCAGTAACGAAATGCCAATTACAAACATTCCGTCCCTAGAGACAGAAGTCATGATGCACTCAGTATGGTTTCAACAAGCATAGCCATTTATATATATACAGTATATATATCCATGAACTAGCTTTGATAAACAAGAATTTGATTTCAAATCGAAATGAACAGGGCCCTAAAATATTCTGTTTCAAAGTATAGGTTGGCGAAGTTCATCTGTAGTGTCATAAAGAGTTTAAAGTGCTAATTCGGCACTCCTAGGTTTTTAATTGTTACCCCGATTTCGCTTTCCTGGCAAACAACTTTCCTGGCGTTCCTTCAGTTTACTCAGACATTCTGTTTATGTTGTGATGTCATGACGTCAAGGCGGTTTTCTTACATTGTCGTTTTTATCGATTTGCATGTAACGATTTTTGCTATCTTTGCCTTTTTGTATATGTAAACACCCTGATTCATTCATTGGCTTTCTGGCACAATGTTTATTTGCCTAATGCTGATTTAAAAGAGGATTTTTATTTTAAGGCAAATGTCGGAATGTGCAAGTCACAGATGCTTTTCAAGCCCAACTGTTTGAAAGAAAGGGCTGACTCGGTCAACAGTGACTCGCAACCACCCTCTTGTATTTCAAGAAGCCCCCCGTGCACAGCGAGTCGGCCCGGACAGCTGCTTTGAATTGACGGCCCGGGCTGTCGAATGTGTCTGTACTGCGAAACAGTCACAACATCATCTGCTCTTTCTCACAGCTTTCAGATGTACTGGTTAAGTTTGTTATTTTTGCTTGTTGAGTTTTGTAACAGGTCAGACAGGTCTCATATTTTGGGATTTAGTGTGTATGAACTTTGGGAGGTTCCTCGTAATGTTAAATCCTAATCGCTGGTTTTTCCTTTATACGGACTCCTTTTCTGTATTATGGCAGGTCATCACACGTTTAGGAGAATTGTGTTCTGTGATTTGATGGAAATAATCTTGTCTATCCTGGACAGATTGGTTTTTAGGACCAGACTTGTTCTTTCTTCTCTTGTTTGTTGTCATGGTCTTGATGGTGTAATGGCCACAGTATAAACATTAGCTGTGTTTTGTAAAAAAAAATTGTTAGCTTACATATAATAATGTGGTTGATATACTTGTGAATATGTGACTGCTTCTAATTCATATACTTTTTCTTTTTTGTTTGGTTTATACTTCTTAAACTAGATCAAGGCATGTGGCAGCATTATAAGATTTTCTAACACCTCATTTTGATGTACATGTTCCAATATAAAACCCACCCTAAAAAAATCGGATAGCTATTTTTTACATTTATTCTGTAAACATTTTATAATGAGCGTGCAGATGACGTTCGAGTTGAACAGAACAGGTTTGAACTCTGCACACGCTCTGAAGTATGTCTGAAATCTTTTCTCAAGTCACTTGCTGCCTTTCAGCATTTCTTTCCCTCTATGGAAATGAGGTTTTAATGATCCTGCCAGTCTCTTTGCCTTTATATGGTCTCCTAATACGAGTGTCCCTGGAGATAGATGGTGTGGTTCATTGGATTTGCAGTCCCGTGTCCCTTCTGGTCGGGGACTGTAATGTCGATATTTACACAGAGAGCTTTCTGACTTCGGACCTTTGTTGACTCGTGCAGGCTGCAGTTGTTTCTGGGTTCTCCTGAGGAGGGCTCGATCTGTAAACTGGCCTCTGGAAATAGCTTTTATGCACTTGCCCTGTTTGATATTTTAAAGGCAACGGTGGCGGTCCCAGGTGGTCTGTTTTCCGTCTGTTTTTAATGCCCTATAAAAGGATAGCTAACGTGGTGTTAGCATTTGATACTCATGGCATTGTTTACATGGAATTACGCCAACCTCCTACAGAGCGATGCGTGTAGATTTCATATCAACAAATCAGGCGATTGACGTTTTGGCTAATGTAACTTCGCTAAGTGCCAACTGGAGCTTAAATATTCGGCCTTGGTCGATGGACTTATATTATGCACAAACCAAAATAAAATTATTTATTGACCAGTTTGTCAGGTGGTCAGGAAATTTGGGACGTTTAGTGATGTTTTTGCTGCACATAGTCAGAAACAAATGTTTAGAACAATGCAATGTAAGTCGCTTTGGATGAAAGCGTCTGTCAAATGCATAAATGTAAACTAATGATAATAAGATAATAAAATTTAGGCCGATAAATTACGAATCATTTTCTCTGGTTAAACCACTTCAGCTGCACGCTGCTCACAGTTAAAATACAGTACAGCACTGTCTATCTGTTATGATCATTCACTTACTGTTATTAGCAAAATATTGTTGATGTAGATACAGTAGATATTTATGAATGTGTAATTTATACGAACAAAAGCTGTCTGAATTCTTTTTGTCTTGAGACCTGTTAGACTTGTGGTTATTAAGAACACTCTTCTAGGTTGCTCTGGAAGAACATCTTTCAGTTATTTATTAAATAAACATTATACCAGAAAAGTTTACAAGTTAAAGAATCTTTAACTAGTGTAAAGTAGGCTTGGTACATGATTTTGTTTTCTGCAGTCAATGTTTTCAAATGAAAGCAGCTGTCCACCTTTTGCCTTTTGTTTCAGTCTTAGGGGATTTTATATTAATATTTACAGTAGATACTGTATATAGGCCATATATCGGTTATCGGCTTCCAACATTAAAGAATGATCGGTTATCGGTATCGGGCAAAATGTACATATCTATGCATCCCTAACTAAAATTAATTCTCACTGATGTGATGTGTTTTCCCAGCATAATTTCCATAAATGGTCTGGGTGCACTGGGGAGGAAATGTTAAACGATTAAAATGTGATATATCAGACGGCTTCTATTTAGAAGAGTGATAAAACCCTTTTATGTCCCTTTTAAAAAGAGCAAATATAGCTTTTGATGCAAGCACAGAATTCTTTCCTTTGAAATCGGCCTTTGGGTTTTATTTATAGCAGGATGGGTCTGGTGGTGGTGGACTGGCGGGTCCTGCCATCTGCAGTGAAAACAGCTGCATGCTTGATACAGAACTTGCAGACAGAGATCATGAGCTGAAAATCATGCATATATATACTGTATGAACCCTATTTTAAGACTCATTTCTTACCATTGCTGCAAACAATTACATCTCTTACACTGGGTTCACACCAAACGCGAATTAAGCGTTTTGCGCATGTAAATTACATACAAAGTCATTGCAAAGACGCGGACTCGCGGTACCAGTATTGTCTACCGCTAAGGTTGAAAATATTTGTAATTTGCGTCACTCAAGCGAAAATGAATTGTATTTCATGTATCAACAAACAGTTCGTCTTCGCCATGGTACCACATAGGGCTGCATGATACCATTACCACTAAACCACTACCAGTGCCATACCACTAAATCCTAATGTAATCGAGCTGGCTGCGATATGCAATGTGTCGATATTTTTTTAATGCGTAGCTTGTCCGTGAAGCACGGCTCTGGGATCAGTAGGAAATGCTGCTCGATCTAAAAGCAGTGCGAGTTTGAGTCGCTTATAATGTGCATTTGAAAAAGCAACACCCGTCAAACATGATCATTATAAATATACTTTATTATCATGAAAATACCTGATGGGGCTTAAGTAACAGTGATAAAAAGATGTCCGTGGGCATTTCCTAGATTCTAGAACGTGTTATGGTCTTCTTCTGCAGTGCGTATTGGGAGTTTCCGTACGAGAGCGCCCTCTGGCTTTCGGATGCAGCAGCATTTTCCCTTACTTCACTCAAAGCTGTGCATAAATGATAAATGATATTTATCGTCGGTTTATCGTGACAGCCTTAGTACCACATACAGTTTTTGGCGTTTCATTTATTTTCTAGAATTGTTGGCATCTTTCTTGTTTCCCGTTAGGACCAAAATGTGCTTTCTTGCTTGAAGCCATGTTGTTTGCCGTAAAACGAAACGGCTGTCCACTGCCAGTTGGACACACAGTTCCTACGTGCCGGTAATAGTGCGATTAAGATGTGTACATGTCTATACAGCACTTCGATAATGCGACTAAAATAGGAGTACACCACCCGTCTTAATTCGATTTGTGTTTACTACGATTATGAGTTTAGACTGAGTAAGCTAATCAAAAAGCTCTGTTTACATGGTCCATTCTTAATCAGAGTATTGTCTTAATCGTGTTAATATCGGATTATTGTTGTCCATGTAAATGTGGTCAATGTTGCCCGTCTTGAGCTGGATGTTATTGTCATTGACCAATACAGAGTTCATTCATTCACGTTCATAAGCAGCATACAACATCGTAGCTGTTTGACTTTCTCATAAATATGTGTCTTTTTTTGTACAGTCTTGAACTGTGTTACATCCCCAAACTAGTTTACACAAAAGCCCATGCGTCAATATATCCTAGCAGTCTATCAGTCATGTTGTTTTGCTCAGAGACACCTGTGAATTTTGACTGTGCGAATGTGCTGTAACTGAAACTGCTACAAATCCTTTGAGAAGTTCAGGCCTGCTTCTCTGACCGCCTCACCGCAATGAAGTGATGGATGAGAATGTATTTAGCAATAACTCTGTGCTGTCTCTCCTCTCTCTTCAGCCAAGCCGTTCACCTCTAAAGTGAAGCAGATGCGACTGCATAAGGAGGACTTTGAAATCCTGAAGGTTATTGGTCGAGGAGCTTTTGGCGAGGTAAGCACTTGTTACGCATGTTTGGCAAGAATGACTGTGTATAATCCATACTGTAAAACTTGCGAGATTAGGATTAGGTTCTCACAATTTCACAGACCCTTGTGGTGCCATTGTTGTTTCTGGAGTCATTTTTAAAATTCCCAGAGTCGTGCCACCATTTCTGACGCATCAAAAAATGAGAAAAGTATAGTTTATTCAAAACTCTGACCTTCTGTTTTTACGCTTATTTTTGGTTTGGAAGACCTGAACCCGCTGACACCCGCAGAACGAAGACCCATTGAACAGATGCTGATGGCTGTCATGGTTTTTGAACGGCTTTTGTGGCTGTCAAAGGGTCGTTTCTTAAAGTTTTTGTTTTTCGGCAGTTAATGTTGTTGATGGAGCTCTTTCTTCCAATTTTTGTCCACCCACATGTACCTCGTCACCCTTTGAGAGAAATCATACGTTGTATTTTGAGTAAAAGTTTTGTTTCCATGGCGATATTTGAGTAGCCGTATGGAAGTTTAGATCATGTTGGGTTGTTATTTGTTTTGAGGGCGTAATGCGACCGCATGCTATTTTAAAAGCCGCCACTTGCACATTCCATGGTCCTCTTCGTCAGATATTTGCTTGATATTTTTGAAGAGAATTCTTTGTTTCGCATCAATCTGTGAACAAACAAAGGTTAAGATTCATGCCTTGTGAAATCTCTGTCAACTATATAGAAACGTGTGAGTTTTGACTGGATTATGCTTGTAACCCTGCTGAAGGTGGAATGTGCAAACCTCTCAATGCGTGCTTGTTTTGGCGTATTGAATCGCAGCGAGTAAATCGCACCCTTGTTTCGCTTGGACACCTACATTTCAAGACAAATAAACGTCCGTTCCACGTTCCGTGTTTTTTCCCACGATGCCCACAACTTAATGTGTGGATGAGAGACACATTGTTTAATTGATTGATTGTGTGCTTCGTAGAGAAGTTTATTGTACCATTTGTACTCATTTTAGTTCTTGCTGAACAAAACCTCGGCCTTTTCAAACACGCACAGCACAGGTTTAATAATAAATTAATTGAAAATTTCAGTTGTTTCAGTTTTCCAACATGTGGCATACAAGCACATATGTATTTCTCTATAAATATTACATATATATGTGTGTATATATATATATATATTTTTTTTTTTTAATATGTGTTTTTTGTAAAACACTTTTTTTTTTGAGATCACAAAAACAAGACAAAAGTCATAGATGTGCAGAACCTCATTTTCTATGATGTAAATACTGAATTCAGTGACATGAATTTGATTTTCTGCCACCCGATATTCGTTGGGCATTAATAGAGAGCGTGTATGTGCAGAAGGTGTGTGTATACCAGCAGTAATCGGACCTGGCCTGTAACTCCGTTTTCACCGTCACAGATATCTAACCACTTCCATGTGTGATCTGGTAATCTAGATCAAAACAGCTCTGCTTTTCATCTGATCAGGGCCTCGACATGTTCCTTCATGCTCCTCTAATGGAAGATCTAGGTTCAGATCTCTCGTTCACCGGATCCTCTTGTGTTTTCTTGTGTGTTGCAGGTAGCGGTTGTAAAGGTGAAAAGTTCGGACAAAGTGTTCGCCATGAAGATCCTCAACAAGTGGGAGATGTTGAAACGAGCAGAGGTATACAAACACACACCACACGTTGTCACATTGCTCGTTTCAGAAAATGCAGTTACAAAAATTCAATTCCAGACGGCGTGTTTCCGGGAGGAACGGGACGTGCTGGTGTACGGGGACTCTCAGTGGATTACCACGCTGCACTACGCCTTTCAGGATGAGAACTTCCTGGTAAGATTTTTGTTTCGAGTGCCTCGGAAGATTTGATCAGATCCTCGTTTCTGTTCACGATTTGTTAAATGAGTGCAGTGAGACTGCCTGGAGAATACAACGCCTCGGGCTATTTCCCACGTAGGGGAATTGCTATAAGAATCACAGCCCTCCAACCCAGAACATTTTATTGTAGAGGTCTGAATGATGTGATTGTTGTCTATATATAGTCTTTACAATCTTATATCTGCACATTGCCATTGTATTAGGTCATTTCTCACCATCTTTGTCCTTTTGTTCTCTGCAGTACCTGGTTATGGATTACTATGTGGGGGGTGACCTCTTGACCCTGCTCAGTAAATTCGAGGACCGTTTACCTGAGGAAATGTCGCGTTTCTACCTGGCGGAGATGGTGCTGGCCATTGATTCTGTGCATCAGCTCCATTACGTCCACAGGTGAGACCAAACGTGCCACAGCTGGCTATTTTTGCTTCAGTTTCTCTTCATTTTGCTGTCTGCTGCAGGACATTTGAGCCAAATCGCATGGAAATTGTTTGTGTGTGCTGATCTGTGGGATAGGAATTTGGGGGGAATACAGGAAGTGAGCAAATCGTTGCGATTTCTGCAGTCACTGAGGGCATGCCAGAGCTTTCTCTGCCTGTCTGGTTGTTGTTGTTGTGTCCTGTATGTGGATCTGTCGCCCAGGGTTTCACATGTGGCTTCGGTGGAATTGATTTATTCTGGGCTTTACTAATTGCAGGCTGTCGCTGTGGAGAGATCCATGTGTGGAGTTTGCGCCCTGGGTCTCAAATAAAGATTGTAATAATGGGTTTAGCCGTCCTAGCTAGAAGTTTGGTTTGGACAATTTGGGGATAGGTTACCCAAAAAGAAAGATTACACCATTGTTATTCCCCTTCATGTTGCTTAAAACCCGTACATGACTCTTTCCTCTTCTGTGGAACACGTAAGAAGATATTTTGAGAAATGTCTTAGTGGTTTTGTATACAATACAATGGAAGTCAATGGGGGCCAACGTTGTTTGGTTATCGACGTTCTTCAAAATATCTTCTTTTGTGTTCTGCATAAGAATGAAAGTCATACAGGTTTGGAATAAAATGAGGGTGAATAAATCATGACAGAATTTTTCATTTATAGGTGAATTGTCTCTTTAATGGTGTACAATACTATGGGCAACTCTACCAAAGAAGAAAAAGACCAAGTATTGTCATTTTTAAAAATAGGAAGTAAATTGTCCTCGTTTGGGCTGATTTACTCGAGTTGCATAACCTCGTTCATTTTATATTGCCGGGAACGGTTGCCCAGAATTCTTCACATTTCAAACAAGCGGCATAAATATTTTCGAGTAATGGATTCATGAAGAGCAGCGCTTTAACTTTGTGATGTATGGGTTTTCCGTTGATGTCGGACGAGATTTACGCTGTACAGGAAGTTGCCCGTTTGTATGCCAGCTTCTTGTTAGTCTGTCCACCTTGCGATAGGGGCACAGCAGGTTTCTCAGATCATCTTTGACCATGTGTTTGCATAATTGTGTAAATCATTATTAGAATGTAAAGCACATGTTTTGTACTCATCTACACGTGTGTTAAAGCTCTGCGGTGAGGTGTATTTAAATCACACAACATATGTTCGCTGACATGGACAGCTTCTATATTCTCGCTTTTATGAAAACGCTCTTGAGTTTTATGTCACTATTAAGCGATTAAGAGGAATATCTGTGTTGCTGGCTCCATATTTCGAGTGTTATGAATGTCAAGCCCTAGATATACATCTCATCAATTCATGAGAACTCTTATAGTAAACACTAAATTTAAAACTGAACCTGTTTGTTGTATTAGGACAGCTTCCTGGTCTTATTGTGCGTGTGATTCCAAATAAAAATGTTTGTAATCTTTTGTAATCAAAGTGTAATAGCCTCCTAAACGGCTTTCAGTTTCGACAGCCGGCACAAGTCCCTCAAATTTTTTCAGCTCCACCCCTTCAGCCACCTGTTGTACAGAAAAACTTTCCACTTTTGTATTTCCTCAATGACCCTTTTCCACTTGGAAATAAGTCACATTACAGAAAGAAAGTGGGTTCCACTTTCTTTTTCCACAAACACTTTTTCCACTATTTTCATAAAAACCAGTTGTGATTGTGTTTTTGTATGATTTATTTTCTCATAACCACAGCTAGTTTCCATAAAAGTAGTTTGTTAGAGTTTGTCTATGTATGACTTATTTTAGAAGAGCATGGAAAATCCTGTTATAATGTGCACACACTGCCAAAAAACAGCTTTGACGTTCCACTAGATGTCAAAGTGGCTTTAGATCCTGTTGCGTTTCTAGAAAACGGCGCTTGTAACCCGACGCTCTTCGGAAACGGTCTCTTGATGTGATCAACTGTAAATCATTTTTGCGTTCGGCTCCAGTCAAGTAGACTCTCATCCGAGCACAGCGTGAGACTTTGGCCAGCGCCTCGACCTGTTCCCCAGAGGTCAGCAGTTCACCTCCCACATTATTTTCATTCCACACGCAGACAGGTATGTGTCACGCCCAGGACAAACCCTCGCAATACCACCGGGCCAGCGGCAGCAATGTTCTGAATGCAGGTTATTTACAGGACCTCCCCTCACAGCCCGGCTATGAGAGCGTCTGGTTTGTGTCTGAGAGACGTCTAACACGCATATCCCTCCGAGGGCCCAGCGGCGTGACTGGGATTTTTGACGCCTCTGTGTCATTTCGGAGGCTTTGACGGCTGTCTTGGGTTTAGAAACCACCTATACATGGCAAGGGAGTTAACTGGATGTTACTAAATTAAAGTGATACTTCACCCAAAAATGATCAACCCATAGTAGGAAAAATTACTTGATCTTTTTTTTGTTCTGTTGAACACAAAAGAAGACATTTTGAAGAATGTAGGAAAACAAACAGTTCTGGGGACTACCATTGTTTTTTTCCTACTATGGGAGTCAATATCTTTCTCTGTGTTCATCAGAACAAAGAAATTGATTCACGTTTGGAACAACACGAAGGGGAGTAATGGCAGAATTTTTGGTTGAAGCATCCCTTGTAAGTTTAAAAAATACAGTATTATGTTTATAACCCTCACATTTTTTTTCTGCAGAACACAAAAGAAGATATTTTGAAGGACTTTGGAAACCAAACAACATTGAACCGCATTGACATCCATTGTATGAACACAAAACTACCGAGTCATTTCTCAAAATATCTTCTTTTGTGTTCCACAAAAGAAAGTGTCATAAACACGTTGAGGGGGGAATCAATATAGATTTTTAATATTTTGGGTGAACTATCCTTTTAAAGTCCATTACCAACCGTGTTTCGTGAATCCGTTTGAAGTCTCTGATTGAGGGTGCGGTGTGGCACAGCTGCGGAGAGTCTCGGGATCTCCGGAATCGTCTTGGCCTGGAATTCCAGGACTTCCCAGAGGAATGAAGAGCGAGCAGATATCTCAGATCAGCATCTGCAAAGTCTTTGAGGCCACAGGAGAAAGCCCCTCACATTCCTGTGGTCTCGTAGCAGGAAGCCGACACTGGAGTCACCAGTAAACTACACGATGACCTTTGTGTGGCACTGCAGACCTTCCTATTCTTGTAGAACAACAGCTGTAAGTCTTCGCGGAGTACAGTCAGGGTTAACTGTAGTCATTAGTAACTGTAGATGATCTAGATGTAGGTGGGAATCGGCCTCTCCTCGTAGCCCAGCTCCAAGCGTTTGTGTAATTTGGGATAATATTGATTTAGGTGCTCTGTCTTTTGCTCGAGTGAATCGCTGGCTGTGGAAATGAGGTCTGGAGTTGATTGTGATTATGAGGTCAGTCTCTAACACACACAGCAGCCGTTCAAGCTCTGATGGAGTACATCTTGATCTGAGTGGTTAGTCTGTTAATTCAGTTATTGATCCTCATCTGGACCGTGTGCAGATATTGATCAGAGATTCCTCTGAAGGACCGGCCCCCACCGTCTCTCTGGAGAGAATGATCTGATGGATCAGCACCCTTGCTTGACAGCAGGTCTTTGGGGTCCCAGAGTTATTGGATACTGACCTAAACTGCTATTGTCAGCACCCTTATGGATAACTGGTCAATTGGGGGTTTTCTGTGTCGTTATTTTCTTTAGCTGTAAGTGATATCTGGTGTAAGGAAGTTACCAAGTATGTTGTGATGCTGCTAACTAAGAGTGTGCTTATACAACAACAGTGTACTTCAGTGTTTCCCACAGGATTTTGAAAGACTGTGGCGCCGATGACGTTACACACTAATTAGCATATTTGTGACATCTTCACGTCGTGTTTGCGTTTGGTCTAGTTTTGGCACTTAAAATCTGTTTCGCTTCTACTATCTGTTAACATTATACTATCTTTTAACACATATTATCTGTTCTGTTGTCAGACATAAAACGGGTATAAAATAGTGACTAAATACAACCAGCTGTCACTTTAGCTGCTGCTAAAATCCTGATTTATAAACGCGACATCGTCTGACAAAATCGCCATACATTTACATTGAAGAGCAGATATACGAGGTGATTTTGGCTATATTAGCCTACTTGTTTGTCTCATGCAGCGCACAGCCTTTACTGCCATTACTCTCATCAATATTTTGTTTTGTTATGCGTGCTTTTTTTATTTTAAATGCAAGTGTTTGTTTATTTGTAGAACGCATATAGCGCAGTCAATTCGGCGCAAATTCAGAAATATGGGAGAATACACTGTTGCTGTTACCAGTGTTGGGCAAGTTACTCTGAAAAAGTAATTAATTACTAGTTACTAATTACATGTTCAATAGTGACTAACTTAAAGGTCCAGTGTATGAATTTAGCAGCATCTAGCTGTGAGGTTGCAAATTACTCCACCCCTCCCTTTCGAAGCACTACGGTGGCTGTCACAGAACTAAGATGTCGTCACATTTTCGCTTCGTTCCCGAAGGAGATAACGTATTTAGTAAACATGCTCTGTAGAGCAGTTTGTCATTTAGGGCTTCTGTAGAAACAACATGGTGAATTCCATGTAAGGGGACCTGCGGTGTATGTAGATACTAGATAGAAATACATGTAGCTCATTCTAAGGTAATAAAAACATAACGCTTCATTATGTGAGGTAATGGACGATTTCCTGATTTACAATATAAATTAAAATATTTTTGTGTAGATACGTATTCACATGTATCTGTTGCTATACAGTATGTATGTTATTGTGTTCATTGCTGCTGTTTGTCACTTGTGATTCAATTATTTGAATTATTGTTTTTTTTGTATAGTATGGGGGATTTGAAGTTTGCATCCCACTCTTCATACAACAGTTTGATGTTATCATGCTAACTAAGATTATAATTTTGTACCGAATGAAAAAGAACTCTTTCTAGAAGAAATATCAAACTTCATTAAAATCAGTGACTTTTTGGCCACTATAAAGGCCTTTATCAGACATCTAATAATTTTGTATCAGATAATTCTTCTAGTTTTACTGTAGTATAGATGCATCTCCCTCCTTAAAAGTTTTAATTTATGAGCATCTTACAGCTTTGGTTTCAAATAACTTTCCCATTATTGATGACATGTACATCCTGCTATCCTTGGGTCACTGTAACGCAATCTTAGTCTTCGTATCCTTGTTGTGTTTTCTGTTTTGTCACGTCGGTTTAGATGCATTCAAGAAAAACAGCACCTGTTGAGGAAGTTGAGGTATGATGTAAACCACAAAACAGGATGTGGTGTAAACCCGGAAGGAAATGGTACACCGCAGGTGGTTGTTCTGCTCCTCATAGGAAGTAATGCATCATTTCCAGGAAGTGAAAAGATGAAGATGTTGCAGTCTTACAGTAGTCGGGCTGTGTACAAAGAGCCGTTTTGGCATTACAAAAATGAAGTTGCAACAGGAATGCATGCTTGTCTTCACTTAAAATTAATAAGTAAGTAAATTAGTTTGTGGTAAGAGTGCTCTTAATATGTGGTTTAGTTCAACTGTTCACTGAAACTGTGAAAGGAAAATTGTTATAGTGGCTAAAATAAACACTCCATACACGTGAGATTGTTATTGATGTAAAACACAGAAAAATCTGTTTTTAATTTTCTCAAACAATGAGACACCAAGACACAAATATGAACAAAAAAGCCTGACTGTCTTAAAAGATGACCTCTTTTCTAACTTCTTGTCCTGCGCAATGTCCACATTATGTGATAAAGCACATTGAATTAGATTTTTTATTTTTTTAAGTTGTTTTAGGGGCTTTTATGGCCTTAATGGGATAGCACAGTAGAGAGGTGACAGGAAAGCGTTGGGTGGAATGGGGGAGCGGGTTTCGGCAAAGGACCCTCGAGAGACTCGAGATGGATATCGGGTCGCTGTGAGCGCACTGGCACACTAACCACAGGGCTATCGGCGCCGACTGAATTTGAATTTTTGCAGCGATATTTTTGGCAAGTTTCTCTAAATTAAACAAATAAATAAAGTATTGTTTGTTTGTTTGCGTGGATCTTTTTTGTATAGATCAGTTAGTATTTGACCATTTGTTCACCAACCAATCGGTCACAAGCTTTTTTGTCACGTGTCTGGAGCTGGTGATTTTTTTTATTATCAATTTTTTATGTGAATGGGCCTAAAACAGCAGGAAAGATTTTTTCCTTGTGTAGAAAGTAAAAACGGAGAGAAAATAGCTGCTTGTAGAGTAAACTCTGTAAGTGGTCTATTTGCGGAAGGATCGGGGAGGAGCATTTGCCGTTGTCCAAACCCCCCATTCGCGAGACTGACAAATAACAAATAGACGCAGGAGAAAGGAATGCTGGGTCACTAAAAGCCATCAGTGTTTACTGTTTATGCATTTAAAGGGAAAATGACAGAGTTTAGGAGCAGCTCATGACGTTGGAACGTCTGTCCATGGGAAAATAGTTTGAATTCATTCAAGCTTTTGTATGTGGCGTGACAAAGTTTTGCATTTGTTTTTTCAAAACACTACAATACTGAGATGTAGTTGCTTTGAGTAGCTTGCGTTTGCAGTCCAGATGAAATGAAAACTGTCTCGAATGTAAGAGATGTCTCTCTTCTGACTGTGTTCGTATTGGGAATGTGTGGAAACATCTTAGTCTGGTTCTGTAAACATGGCTGCTCATCTGATAAGAGTTTCCAGTGGCTTTCACAGGCATGCGTGAAGTTGGCATCTACCGCTTGCCTTAATAGGAAACGTTCTTCTGCTTTCTCTCTCTCTCCTCTCTCCATCTTCATCACTTCCTTTATGGTTTATTGATACTGTATATAGACGTGCTTGACTATAAATGATGTATACAGGAGCTTGGTTTTTCTTGAGATTTCTCTAGGTCTGCATCATATGTATCTGGCACTGATGCTGATACGGTGTTAAAAAATAAATACGACCTTGCGTTGTGTCAATCACATTTACACACCGCCTCCGATATTTTTGTCCGTCATAAAAAAAATGCATTTTTCGCATACGTAGCAAGCATTTTGAGAGCTGTTTTGACAAATCAGAGACAAAGTACAAACGAGCGCAAATACGAAAAAACGCATATGAAAATTTCAGACTGTATGTGCAAAGACCTTTAGAGTTCAAATTTCTCATTTTAATTTTATAATAAAATTGAGATTCCTTTTTCAGTGACAGACTATTCGACTTTTATTAACGTAAATACTTTGAATGTTGTCAGTTCTTCAACAAGTTGTTTGTGCAACAAAAATGTTATCAAAAATGGTAAATGTTTTGAATATAAATCTGTTATGTGACTGTTGTTGAGTTTCTTTTTATATTTTGTGAAAATATTGTGATACTGTTGTATTGCGTATTGAATTGTGAGTGTATTGTTACGCCTCTATTTTATTCATTTTTTATACTTTTTTTCGTATCAAAGCAATAAGCTAAAAACCCCCCCAAAAACATGCCATGACCTATGCTAAAACCTTATAAAAAACAAACTCATACATCATGAGTTCCGTACAGCAAACATCAGTCTGGTTCTCAGTGCAGTTTCAGGCCATGCTAGAAAGTTTTCCTCCAAAGCAAACTAACACTTCCAGTATACAAACTGTGATGTGGCCTCCTCCTTTCACGGTAGCTCAGTCCTCATATAAACACAGAGAGAGAGAGCTGCAAATAAACACGGGCTGTAATGAGGACTACCAAAACACTGCAGCCCCCCCCCATCTCTCACTGCCTCTGGGCCCGTCCCGTCCAGAACAAATTTGGAAGACTCTGATGCATTCGGTTCAGTTTATGCAGACTATTTCCAAAATATATATATTTTTCATTTCAGTTTTACTTTGTAAAGTTATAAAGTTACTTATTTCACTTCATTGCTTCTGTAGTTTTTCAAATAATATTTAGGCCTTTTTATTTAAATAACCATTGTATGTTGTGGGATTGGCAGGCTGTTTGGGTGAAACGTTGAAGGATACACACCTCTACTCGTTCTTATTACAGCTCCACATCAACCTTCCGGATCACATGTACAGGGAAGAACAAGACTAAAAGCATGAATGAGAATAAGATCCGTGTGTGTTGCTCTCTCGCCTCAAGCGTGTTCTCTCACACGCAGGCTCAGGTAAACTTGAATGAAACTGTGAGTTTGTGACACTTTGATGCTTGTTTGTTGATGTTTTCACTAGGGTTGCCCCGCGGGCAGGTCACAGACAGGGCAGATATAAACCTTTCCTAACCAGTTAACACTAATCCGGTCATGCTAATGAGGGTGGGTTTAGATGCTCGGGGTCACTGACCTCTGTTTGTTTTGACGTGAGCTGACGTGAGGTGTAAGAGACGGAATCGTTTCCTATGTGTTAAAATAGAAGTGAATTACTGCCGTGTTTCTTCAAGATGCCCTCAAAAGTGCACACTAGATTTCGGGTTGCAAATTGAACGCAGTTTAAAGGTTCTTTTCGACTCATTGATCAAACGACTGATGCGGTCATAGGTGTTTTCAACATGGCTCAATTTGATAAAAGATTGCAGTTTC
Source organism: Triplophysa rosa (assembly GCF_024868665.1). NCBI lineage: Eukaryota > Metazoa > Chordata > Actinopteri > Cypriniformes > Nemacheilidae > Triplophysa > Triplophysa rosa. Next base: position 24,472,178 of record NC_079899.1, on the reverse strand, counting down.
AAAATGCAGATCTGAAGTGTTGTTTAGAAACTAAACTTTGCGTATTGGTGTGTTTTCTCTCCGACAGAGACATCAAACCAGACAACATTCTCTTGGATGTGAACGGACACATTCGACTGGCAGACTTTGGCTCCTGTCTTAAACTCACGGAGGATGGAACGGTAACTATTTAAACATCGCTGAATCCAGAGAACATACACTACATTGCTGTCAAAATCGAAAAACGTTTGAAGCCTTTGGGGCTCTGCTTCATTTCCATGGCAGTATAGATCAGCACAGCAGATTCACGGGAGTGTTGTTTCAGATCTGGTTATTTTCCCATATTTTACTTCTCTTCCTATCCAAAGAATGTTTGGCTCGGTCGAATGTGTCTACACTTGAAATGCAAATCCAAGTGCTCATAGTTTCACGGTGTGTTGACGGTTGCTAAGTAGCGATTTGAAAATACTGTAAATATGGTGGTTTTACACGCCTGACACATGTTCTGGTTTAGCTGGTATGATGATGGACGGGGCTGGCCCGGCCAATCAAAATGATTGTAATGTAAACAACTACTCTGGAAATACATAAGAGCTAAAAGTCCATTCGGAGTATAAGAAAACCTGTATGCAATACAACCTGTAATAAAAACGTAAAAAAACCTTCATCTGAAGGTGTTTGCTTGAATGTCTGAAATTAGTGTAGTAGACAAAAATATAATTTTGCAAGCATACATTTTTTCATGACAAAACTTAACATTTGATTGAATAAAAAATGTTTTTGAAATGTTTGACTTTGATTGAATAAAGAAGAAAGGACAGCCAATCAGAGCACAGAATAGATGGGAGCTCCTTTTATATGGTTTAAAAAGCATCTCAGGGCGAGATCTCAAAAATACTGTATTTGAATCGAAAGCAAAAGTCACATCGTCAAAATACCTTTTTGCTCCAATTTTAGGAAGTGACATCACTGTTGTTAAATGACATTAGATTTTCAATTTCAGAATTTTCAGAAATATGTTTATATTATTTGGACATTGTTTACAATTATTAAATACACATCTACATGTAAAATAACCAACTTATGGCTCTTACGTCACAATTGACCAGAGCCAAGCATGTCTTTTTATACGAGTTATTTGTACTTTACGTAAATAATCACGATCAGTCATATTTTGGAAATACTTTGGATTGTAAAGGATAGAAGCACCATGTGTCCATGCTTGAATTGAAAATCAGGTTGAGATTTTAAACCCGCAGGGGAGCGTTAGTTTGAAAGGCAGTGTATGATCAGAGATGTATTTCAGTAGAACAGCTTTTATTTCAGCTGATATCTGCTGCTGTTTTCTGGTCCGTCGCAGACAGTGCGGCAGGAAATCCTCCCGACTTCTGACAAGACCAGAGTGAGTGTTCACACGCCTGTGTGTGTGTGTGTGTGTCTTCACATGTTCATGTGTTCATGTGTGTGTGCCTCTGCCAGCGAGAGCAGCTAATTTACTGCCTCACTTCCACACATTCTTCCAGCTGCGCACATCTGCCACAGGCTGCGTTACAGACAGTTTCTGCCTGCTCAGACCCTTGAACCCCGGCCAGGAAGCTCCAATCATCTCCCCGGTTCATTAGTGGTCTCTAGTGATCTTTCTGTCTCTCGCTTTTGCGGTCTGTGCTCTCAGAGGTCTTGTTTATGTACACTTGACATGTTCCCCAAGGCCACGCCCACTTCTGCTGGCTGCTGCCAATGAGACGGCTTGATTGTTCATTTGCATTTTGCGGTGATGATGAGTGTGCTAATAACAGCATTTTTTCAGGGATCTGTTTGTTTTTCAACATCAATGACTGACTTCAGGGTGCAATCCAAAACCGCTCAGACACAGAAACCTTCTGAGCACGCCACATCCTGAATTCTTCTGAAGTCTTAATAACAAACACTCAGTGGCTAAATCTCACGAAAACTGTGAGAGAACAAATATCCATGTCATTTAAATGAATAGAAATAAATAAATGATTGTTTAACATAAACTATATGAAGCATATTTATGCTTTTTTTTTCATTGTGATTTTAAGTTGATGTCAGTTTGAGTGCATAATTTGCATAATAATTAATAGTAATTTTTATGGCAAAATTTAGTGACAATGACGAAAATCTTAATGGTAACAAAATGTGCTTCATTTACATTATGCAAAATATAGAATATATATTTTTCTTTTGTTATTGCGGTGAAATATGAATCGGACGTGTTTTCTTCACCAGATAAATGTCATTGTCTTCATATGTTCTTCTCCAGGCCTGACACAGGTTTGACAGCCGCAGGTACAGACCTGAAATAATACCACGACATGTTTCGTATGATGTTGTGAGCTAAGGAAACCTTGAAGAGCCTTTGTGGTTTATAATTACCTTTTTAAAAGAATGCAAATTTTAACTTAAAGCAGCATGTAATAGAAAAATGTAATACTATTCCTACTTTTAAAGTGAACTACTCCTTTAAAAACAACACTAAACAGCATTTATAAGACACTTGCTGTAGTGTGAGTTAAACGTTTTAGAGCTTTATTATTTTATTCACTCGAATTTGATGACTTTGTGGATGTCATGCTATGGCTAGATTTATTGTGTGATATTATTTTTTCCCTGTCTACGTGACCTTGATTCCATCAGCCATTGAGTTATATCAAAAACTAAAAAAACATACAGTTTTGATGATTTGTTTACATGAATCACACACTATAAGACCAGGAAAATTGTTTAGCAAAGTTCCCTGTAGAAGATTCCAGCATCACTGCGGTTCTCAGGCCCGCTTCCTGTCCCTCTCGCAGGTGCAGTCCTCCGTTGCCGTGGGAACGCCTGACTACATCTCTCCAGAGATCCTGCAAGCCATGGAGGACGGGAAAGGGAAATACGGGCCCGAGTGTGACTGGTGGTCTTTGGGCGTCTGTATGTATGAGATGCTGTATGGAGAAACTCCTTTCTATGCCGAGTCGCTGGTGGAAACCTACGGCAAGATTATGAACCATAAGGTGCAAATTCATAGCAGTGTGTGTCATTGTTCGACAATAATGGTGTCACTACCCTTAATATTATGTAACCAGTTTATTTTTTTAATGACGCACACTAACACAACCTCACACGCTTCTCTGTCCTGTGTTCCCACAGGAGCGGTTCCAGTTCCCCGCCCATGTGACAGATGTCTCTGAGAACGCCAAAGACCTGATCCGCAGGCTGATCTGCAGCAGCGAACACAGGCTGGGTCAGAACGGCATCCAGGATTTCCAGCAGCATCCCTTCTTCTCCGGCATCGACTGGGAGAACATCCGCAACTGTGACGCTCCATACATCCCAGAAGTCAGCAGTCCGTCGGACACGTCAAACTTTGACGTGGATGATGACTGCCTCAAAAACACGGTAGGATACTGTACTCATAACCTGTTGGATCTTTGACCTCGGCTGCGACAGCTTCAAATATCTCTTCTGTGTTTTTAGGAGGCAATGCCGCCTCCTTCCCACACCGCCTTCTCTGGACGCCATCTTCCTTTTGTTGGTTTTACCTACACTAGTAACTGGTAAGACCACATGATTAAATTATTAATAACGACAATAAGTAAAAATCTGTGAGACTAGCCGTGACCCTGTTTATGCTCTTCAGTATGTTGTCAGACCGCGGCTGCCTGCGGGGGTCCGAATCTCCTGCGCAAATGGACGTGTGTGTGCGGCGTGGTCTGGAAGACAGTCTGGCCACCGAGGCGTACGAACGACGAATCCGTCGTCTGGAGCAGGAGAAACTGGAGCTCGGTCGCAAACTCCAAGGTCTGACGCACTTCCTCTGCCTTCCACAGACGTCTGCTATAACCGCAGAAATACCTCGGATTCTTTTTGCAGAAATAATCTGCTTAATGCTCTCCGGAAGTTGTGCTTCTGGCTGGCTGACAGTTTAAATGTCTTCTGGTCCTCAGAGTCCACTAAGGCGGTCCAGGCTTTACATAACCCCAGCACGGACGGACCCGTTTCTGCCAGCGGAGAGTTTGAGATCCGGGGACTGAAGGAGGAGATCGAGACCCTGAGGAAACAAATCGCAGGTACAAATTTAATATAAACCGAAACAACACTCTTAATGTAGTCATTTCTGCAGTTTGGTCCACCCCGCACTTGGATGTACTGCTGGCGGAGTTTCTCACCTTTAGTTCGGTTCATTTGGTCCGGACCAATGGCAAAAAATGATACATTGTGACATTTTACAGCTGTGTTGGTTCCTTTTTAACACCACCCTGAGTGCTTTGGTCCGAACCAGTTGAAACGAACCAAAATGCAGTCACGTGACAACATCCACATCACTCGTTGGCGAGAGAACGTATTTCCTAAACTGCTTTTTTAAACAAAATAAACTCACCGTCAACATCGCCTGTCATATGTGGTAAAGTTAGCCCGGTCAACTGTGCTAGCTTCAATTCAATTTATTTATATAGCGCTTTTCACAATGTGCATTGTTCCAAAGCAGCTTTACAGGAGCAAATAAGAAAAACACAGAAAGGTAAAACACAGCACAGTGCATGGTGTTTATAGACCAAGCAAGATCATTCTAATAAATAATATCTAATTAATTAATTAATTAATGAATAAATGCAGTCTCCCGGTGAGCAAGCCAACACTGCCCTGTTGTGGTGAGGAACCCAAACTCCAATGATGAATAAATGGAGAAAAAAAACCTCGGGAGAAACCAGGCTCAGCCGGGAGGGCCAGATCTCCTCTGACGTGTCATAGCTGCACTCAGTGACTCCGACCAAAAGCCACCGAGCAAACGTCCACGAAGAACAGGGAGAGCCCACTAGCCACGACCCAGGAAGCCCCACCCGCCGAAACGGTGCAGGTCCAACCCGGTCCCATTCCGCGATCGACACCAGACAACAGAGGAACAACCATGTAAAATAGTAATGGCATAATGTAACTTTATTCCTCTGTCGTCTGACATTGACCACAAAACAAGACCAAACCAGACCCACACAGCCCCAACAAATGAAACCCCCCAAACCACAACCAACAAGCCCCCCCCCACTCCCCACAAACACCTACACACCCAGCAACCTCCAATCAAAGTCACTGAGTGCAGCTATAACTTCAAACTGCTGTCATGTGATGTAAGTTTAGCATTAAATATCAAGTATTGTAAATTTAGCATTAATGTGACAAGTAGTCCGTCTTTGCTCTTGGTTGGGGATGGAATTGTCTGAGCTGGGATGGTCAGATGGTCGCTTTTCTCTTGGGTGGTGATGGAATTGCCTGAGATGGAGCTGGGATGGTCAGTCAGTCCGCAGGCTCTCGCAGGAGGATGGCACGGGATTTTCAGATGTAGCTGGCGTAATCTCTAGTTGGGGATGGGCATATGACGTTCATCTGGGCCTGGCGGAATCTCTCCCTACCTCGGGATGGGCATCTCCCTACCTCGGGGGGCAGAAAGAGAATAATTAGCGTAGCTTCTGTTCATTAACTATGCATTACGTGAAAGCTTGGCTAAAAAGATGTGTCTTTAATCTAGATTTAAATTGGGAGAGTGTGTCTGACCCTCGAATAGTATCGGGAAGGCTATAACAGAGTTTAGGTGCTACGTATGAGAAAGCTCCGCCCCCTTTGGTGGATTTAGTTATTCTAGGTGTTATCAAAAGTCTGGAGTTTTGAGATCTTAGAGAGCGTGATGGGTTGTAGTGTGATAGAAGCTCTGTTAAGGAGGTAGGGGCTAAACCGTTTAGGGCTTATAAGTGATTAAAAGAACTTTAAAGTCAATACGATACTTAATGGGTAGCCAGTGCAGGGATGATAAAACTGGGGTTATGTGATCGTATTTTCTGGACCTGGTTAGAACTCTGGCAGCTGCATTCTGAACTAACTGTAGTTTGTTTATTGATGATGCAGGACAACCACTAAGCAGTGCATTACAGTAGTCAAGTCTTGAGGTCACAAATGCATGAATAAGCTTTTCTGCGTCAGCAACACTTAAAATATTTCGTAACTTGGCAACATTTCTAAGGTGGAAGAAGGCTGTTTTTGTGACATTTGAGATGTGATTTTTAAATGACAAGTTGCTGTCTAATATAACGCCTAGGTCTTTAACTGTATTTGTTGGAGTAACAGTGCAGCCTTCAATTTGCAGGTTATAATCCGAGATATTCTGTTTACGTGTTTTTGGTGCGATAAGTAATATTTCTGTTTTGTTAGTTTAAAAGAAGGAAATTAGTAGTCATCCAATGTTTTATATCTTCGATGCACTCTGCCAATTTGGTTAGCTGGAGGGAATCATCTGGTCTTGATGAGATATATGGCTGAGTATCATCTGCATAACAGTGGAAGCTAATTCCATGTTTTTTAATAATGTTGCCAAGGGGCAGCATGTACATGGAGAATAGCAAGGGTCCTAAAACCGATCCCTGAGGTAATCCATAATTTACTTGTGTTAGATTTGACGATTCCCCATTTAAGTGGACAAATTGATGTCTGTCTGATAAATAAGATCTGAACCATTGTAGTGCCTGTCCCTGAATACCGGTATAATTGTGTAAACGATCTAAAAGTATTTTATGTTCTACAGTATCGAACGCAGCACTAAGGTCAAGCAGGACTAGGAGTGAGATGTTACCTTTATCAGATGCTTATAAGCAGGTCGTTTGTCATTTTAACGAGCGCAGTTTCAGTACTATGATGCGGTCAAAAGCCTGACTGAAATTTTTCGTGCATGTCATTATTTTGTAAGAAAGAGCCCAACTGAGTGGACACTACTTTTTCTAGTATTTTAGACAAGTAAGGGAGATTCATCAGTCGCATCATTGTTAGCGGCGATGGCGATCTCAACAACATCCACCGGGTCAACGTCCGGTTATGTCCCAAGTATGTAATCGAGGTCATAGTACCAGGGGAACTTTTACATCCCGCATTGTACTGCTGGCGGAGTTTTTTTACCATAACCCGGCTTTGTTCCACAGATCTATTAAACCCCCTTTCCCTGAGTTGCTTGCTAAGCAATGAAAATATTGCGCTGTTCTCGTGAGTTTTCGAAAGTTGGGATGTAATATGGTCATCAGACCAAATTTCTACGAGGCTCTGCACCCCCTCACAACTGCAAGTTTGTCCGGGAGCTGCCATGCTAGTGCAAACTGTCAACAAACACTTGTTATTATTCCGTAATGCACAGCGCAGCTGACTACGGCAGCTGGTTTAGTCCAAAAAAGTGCAGTACTTTTTGCATTTGGGTCTGTTCGAGGTCAGATCACGTTCTCACCACAAACGAACCGAGACCACCTCCTCAAGGAGGTCTCGGTACGCTTATTTGGTCTGCTTTTGGTGCGCACTCGAGTGCGATTGCTGCATTCACACCTGCCCAAACCAACCGCACCATGAAGAAAAATGAACTCTAGTGCGATTCAACCGTACTAAATGAGTCAGGTGTGAAAGCACTCTTAAGATTACTACCAAGATTGTCAAATAAATCAAACGCATATAATGTTTCTCATAGATCTCTTTTTCTCTTTCTTCACATGTTTCTCTGGTGGCAGACGCAGGACAGGTCCAACAGCAGTTAGATCAGTCCGGTGCTGCCCGCAGGGATCTTGAAGAATCCTCCAAACAGATTCACTCTCTAGAAAAACAGCTGAAGAACGTGAAGCAGGAGAGAGATGATGTGCAGAAGGTGGAACTTTTCGTTCATTTTAACTTGTGTTACACTCCTAACCTTACATTGTGTAGAGTCTGGACTTATCGTGTATTATGGTCTGTCTCAACCCTGTTAATGTAGAGCCTGCAGGAGTCTTTGGAGAAGCAGAAATGTCAGGGTAAAGAGCTGAAAGAGGCCGACAGCCAGAGGAAAGTGGCCGTGCAGGAGTTCAGCGAGGTGAGCGAGAGAGTGACAGAGCTGCGATCGCACAAACAACGTCTCTCGCGACAGCTCCGGGACAAAGAGGAGGAGATGGACGCTCTCAATCAGAAAGTGGAGGCGCTACGACTGGACGTACGCAAAGCTGAGAGATCCAAGAAAGAGGTGAGCATAAGGGGCGATCGCACGCTTGTCTGAGTTCTGGATGCTGATCTGTCGACAGGCTCGCAAACCTGATTCCCTGAGCATCTCTGTGTGTTTGTGTGCAGATGGAAGCTCAGGCTGAAGAATGGTCCGCCGAGGCTCAGAAGGAGAAGAAGTTGAGAGAACGCAGCGAGCAGTACAGCAGACAGCTGGAAGAGGAGCTGGAGGGAACCAAGGTCTGCACAAATCTGCAGTAACGTTTCTCATTGCTGTATTACAGCAGCAAAAAAACAAATCTGTGATGATCTCGTTGTCTCTTGTTGTGGAGCAGCAGAAGCATGTGGGCCGTTCTCCAGGCGTCAGGACCTCAGAGCACAACAAGGAGCTCAGTAAACTACGAGCGGACCTGGACAAGAAGACCGTGTATTATGAGGAAGAGCTGTCACGCAGAGACCTCCAGCACGCCAACGAACTGAAGAACCTGCAGAAAGAACTGCGCGAGGCCGAGGGACGACAGCTCGCTTTGAAGAAAGAGATCATGATGCTAAAGGATAAGGTGGAGAAGACCCGCAGAGAGAGGTACTGATGTGACCACATATGATGTAAACAACAACATGAGTTATTTGACCCTTATTTAAACTAATCATTAAAGTCCTTTAAAGGGGTCATATGGCGCGAATACGTTTTTTTCTGTGTCTTTGGTGTGTTATAAGTTGCCCATGCGTGTATTAGACACGTAAACTTGCAAAAATGAAAGTGTGGGAACAAAAGATGCGTTCTATCTAAAAGCGAAGGCTCACCCAGACCTGCCTGAAACGCCTCGTGTAACCACACCCCCACAAATCTACGTCAGTTGGTGGTATGATTTGATTAAGACCGCCCAAATGTATACGCAAGTATGATGGGCGTACCTGTCAGTCCAATTGAAGAGGAACCTGATGTTCCAAATATGGTAAGAGGCGTTACATTTCCCTCACACGCTTGCAGTATTCCCCACCAATCACTACGCACTGGTTAACTGGCCAATCGTAGCACACCTCGCTTTTCAGAGCCATGAGTTTTGTAAAAATCTGCGCGTTTCAGAGAGGCGGAGCAAAGAGATACAAACATGCACGGTATGTGGAAAATACAGCGTTTTTGAACCTTAAATCGTGTTTACACATACATTACATCTAAAACAAACCATAATATTCGTTTTAGCCGTGTCATATGACCCCTTTAAGAGGTTAAATGGTTAAAAACAGGATAAAAAAAAAATTGTATTAAGAGATGCACTGATGTTTTGGCCAGCAGTGTTTATGGGCCCAAATTAACTAAATAAAATCGGTATCTTTGTGACTCTTAAAATGGATTCAACCCATGTTCAGTGAAAATGATTTGATGATGTGGAAATAATCTAGCTGCTATACCTTAAATGTGTGTGTTATTGAACTTGGTTATTGAAAATTTTGTCTAAAGCTCAAATAAGTGAGAAAATCACAAATAACGTTTTCAGATTTAGCCAATAGATGTTTGTTATCATATGTGACCCTGGACCACAAAACCAGTCTTGAGTAGCACGGGAATATTTGTAGCACTAGCCAACAAAACATTATTATCGATTTTTCCGTCATGCCAAAAATCATCAGGATATTAAGTAAAGATCATGTTCCTTGAAGATATTTTGTAAATTCCGTACCGCAAAACTTTATTTTTTGTGAGTGGACGCAGCAAAATCGCAAACAAAAATGGCCGAAAACACGTCTACACACATCGCCCGCTCTTTGGGAATTACCCACTCAAGTTTGGGATCTATGTAAAGTTCAGAATTTCTGCTTTCGGGTTCATCTACTCTCCACAACGTCATTACAGCGGTAAACCCATGGAGACCGTTAAAACAAACCTGTTTTCTTCTTAGCAACAGCGCCTCTGATTAGCAACTTCAAACGCTTATTTTTTCAATATTTCGATTTTTTTGCACCCTCATATTCCAGGGTTTTAAATACTCGTATCTCGGCCAAATATTGTCCTATCCTAACAAACCATACATCAATGGAAAGCTGTATATTTCTCAGTTAAGACTGGTTTTGTCTTCACATATCGGCTAAAATGTCTGTTTGGACAATCAACTCTAATGTTAAAAACTCTAGCAGAACATTTTCTGGAAACTATAATGGTCCATCCAAAAACTTGAATATATTATAAATGGGCCTCAAGGAAACAGACTTACAATACCACAAAATACGTGCCCTGAAATGAAGCTGTGTCAGTGTGTTGGCATTCTCGTCACTGTGTGTTGAGTGCAATAACCCTGGTTATCAATCAATCGTTTTCACAGTCAGAGCGAGCGAGAGGAGTTTGAGAGCGACAACAAGCAGAAGTACGAGTGAGAGAGAGTCCTGCTGATGGAGGAGAACAAGAAGCTCTCCAACGAGCTTGACAAGGTGAACCCATACAGACCGTGACTGGAGATTTATTGGATTGTCGTAAAAACCGAATTTTCTGTTCTCAATGCGAGAGAAATGGTTCACGAGAACACTCAGTTTAGAAAGAAGAAACACTTAGCATTGTTGTTTGTCGATTCTCTCCGTGGCTACACGTTCTCCTGCAGAAGGTGACATCAGAAGTTCACTAATGCAACATTACGTGTTTTCTTGTTTGTTGGTGTAGATGACGTCCGCGTTTGAGAAGCTGAGCTGTAGTAACAAACAGCTGGACGAAGACATGAGAGAACTGGCAGATAAGAAAGAGAGCGTCACCCACTGGGAAGCCCAGATCACCGAAATCATTCAATGGTAAGAAACAACCCGTTCCTGTATGAAACCCTTTTCAAAATTCAACCAAATCCCAGTGAATGAACTTTTGAAGGCTTTCCCGGAACCCGGAAACATACACTTCTGATTAGTTGAACTCTGGAGCCGTCTAGTGGTGATGTCAGGCTGTGCAGTACTAAACGGCTGTGTTTATCTCTCAGGGTCAGCGATGAGAAAGATGCTCGGGGATATCTGCAGGCTTTGGCCACTAAGATGACCGAGGAGCTGGAGGGTCTGAGGAGCGCCAGCTTGGGAGCACGAGCTACTGTAAGAATCCTTTCGTTTCTTAACATGCTTGTTCATATTTAAAGAATATTTTCCTTAGTATTTTCAATGGTTTTCTAGGAAATGCCGTGGAAGATGAGACGTTTGGCTAAGTTGGACATGTCCGCTCGTCTTGAGCTTCAGTCTGCGCTGGACGCTGAGATCAGAGCCAAACAAACCATTCAGGAAGAGCTGAATAAAGTGAAAGCGTCTCTCATGGCCACTGAGTGGTAGGACATTGTGTGCTTTTCCCATTTAATATCTTATTACACAAGAGTGAAATTGGTTGATAGCACCTTTTCATGTTGATTTGAAAAATTTTTCGTCTGACATTTGAAAACGTAGCCAGAGTAATACATGGATCTGTCATTACACGGATGTGTCAGTAACGTCTGATTTATTCTCTGTGGTCGTATAGTAAGCTGGAGGAATCTGAGAAGAGTAACCAGGAGCTCAACGCAGACGTCCAGAGACTCAAACAGGAGATGGAGAACCTGCATGTGTCAACAGGTAAAGCACACATCTCTTGCTGTTTTTTACACCAGCAAAGTGTAAGGTAGTTTTGATATCGTTTAGGATTTTGTGTTTTTGCTTTTTTCCGTGTGGCGGGTTTATGTTACATTAGTTTATGTGTTCCAGGCGTCAAGCACCAAGACTCCCAGAATTCCTTTCTGGCATTCCTCAATGCTCCAACCTCTGCCCTGGATCGGTTTGATGTAGGTATCCGAAGCCTTTGCATGTGGCTTGTCTTTGTTTTGTTTGTTTTCTTGATTTGGTGTGATTCTTTAAAGGGATATTTCTCAGGCAAAACAATATTTCCCCATGTCTTGCTCACCCTCAAGGCATCCTTACTGAATATGGCTTTCTTCTTGACCACGTATCATTTTACTTCCAAGCGGTAGAATGGGAGTGAATGGGCGTCGACTTTTTGAAGCTCCAAAAAGTGCATCCATCGATCAAAGAACTGCTCGACACGGCTCTTTGGTCTTAACAAAGGTCTTCTGAAGCAAAATCGATGCGTTTGTTTAAGAGAAATATCCAAATTGTCAGCGCTATTATTGTTTATGTCTAGTTTCTGCGTGAACCAGAGGCTTGTTTTTCCGGCAAAAGACGAAGGCGTGTCATAAGGCATTTTCCGTTTTTTCTCCAATAGGATGCCGCCTCCTCTGCGCGCGGGAGCTTTCGTCTCCGCCATTCGCCGGAAAAACAAGCCTCTGGTTCACGCGCAGCAGAGGTATAATGGAAGCTAGACATCAATAATAGCGCTGTCAATATGGATACTTCTCTTAAACAAACGCTTCGATTCGCTTCAGAAGACCATTATTAAAACCAATGAGCCGTGTCGAGCAGTTCTTTGATCGATGGATGCACTTTTTGGAGCTTCAAAAAGTCGACGCCCATTCACTCCCATTCTACCGCATGGAAGTAAAATGATACGTGGTATTACAACTCCGACTGCATTATTCTTCAGGAAGAAAGTCATATTCAGTCAGGATGCCTTGAGGGCGAGTAAAACATGGGGAAATTAGGTTTTGCCCGTGAAATATCCCGTCAAGCTTTTGTTGGTCTCTTTTTTTAAAGCGTTTTTCTCCAAGGATTTATACAGAAACAGATCTTTACTTGATTGTTTTTCACGTGTTCTTTGAAATGAAAGCTTGTGAATGAGTGTTTATATTATTTGCTCTCTCTCTCTCTCTCTCTCTCTCTCTCTCTCTCTCTCTCTTTGGTTTTGTATTAAAGCAAACCTCTGCCAGTGGCTCGGCCGGTAAAGGCAGACACGTAAGCACTTCTTCTGTGGTGTTTGGTTGAGTGGTCTGTCTCCAGCTTTATTGCGTAGCTTATGCATGCCTGCATTTCTATATGGCAAATCCCCAAAAACAGTCCATCAGACCATCAACCTCCATTTCACTTGCATTTTTAATAGCTCTTTTGTACTTTATGTATTTAACATTCGTCAGTGCAAGAGTTTTATGCTGTGTCTGAAACAGCTCCCTCGCTCACTCCTTCACTATTCCCTATATAGCGAATGACATTTCAGTCCACTATATGGGGAAGAAGTGAATGAAACTGAACGATTTCGGACACTGGCGTAATATAACCTGTGTCTGACAGTACTGTCGCGGACATTCGACATAACGCTTATATCACACGTGTGTGTGGCTTCATTGATTGCTTAATAAAATGGTAAAGTTAATTTTCACCTTATTTGTCACGTTTTCGTATTAGTTTTTAATAAAGAGCCACGTTTATTTACTTTTACGTTTATTACGTTTAATAAAATTATTGAATATATTTCAAATGAAGCACCACTGTCTATAACATCTTTTTAATCTATTTATTCTCAAAAACACGAAAATAGCGGTCAACAAGAACAAACACAAGTGTATAAACGTGCATTCGTGGCATTAACGGTCACTCTCATCCAGCTGATTCTAATCAAGCGGTCGTCTCGTGTTGTATAGTGTTGTATAATGAGTGAGCGAGTGTACTCAGTGCATTGTGGGTAAAAAAGAGTGAACGAATGTAGGGAATGTAGTAGTGCACTCGGGTTTTGGACACCACTACAAAATGCCGGACACCCAATATAGTGCACTATATAGGAGATAGGGAATGGTTTCAGACACTGCCTTTGTCTGCTAAATGACATCATCAGTTTTTAAATAGGAGACCTTGCGGTGCCGTGACGTTTATGTTCGTTGTTTTCTCCAGTTTACTTTTGCTTGTGCTTGGGCAGACTCTCATCTCAAGGATTTCATCGAGTTTCTGTGCTGTCATCCTGTTGGGCGTTATGTTGTTTTTAACCTTTGGCGTGTCTTACTGAGACATGTTTTCAAACTGCATGTGTAACTCCACATATTTCCAAATGTGGTGGTTATGCTTACAAAATGTTTGTCCGGGATGGCTTGGATCTAAGTGATGCTGTTACTGTATGTATTGTAACATGGTGCACGATTTGTGGTCCGTTTCCTTTTCAAACCTTCTCATTTTTCCGACAGATCGACTCCATGGATAACTTCAGCCTGTCCAACACGCCTTCGTGTAAAGATGATGGACAATCCCAGGTCATGTCCCACTCTCGATCGCCCTCAACCACCAGTGACATGGAGCCCCAGGAGGTGACCTCTCACCCCTGAACCTTACAGGGACACTCTCTGTTCCAAACCGAGACATACGTTGTCTACATAAGCATCTGCTTTTAAGGCATCTAAACAATGAAATCTCATAATCATGATAATCATGTTTAACACAGAATAGGCAAGAGTAGTTTAACATTATCACCTTGTGCACAAACTACTCAAATAAGCACAAAACTCGCTTCCATAACGCAGTATTGCAGTGCATTGTGGGATTGCCTTAGCTGTGAAGGTTGATGGTACTTGAGAATTTAGCCAAAAGATATCTTACATTATTTTGCTGCATACTTTACAAAACGGATTTTTGGAGCGTGTCGATGATGCCCCAAAAGGCTTTTTGTGTCGATTTTGGAACAGAGATGAAATGTCCTCGTGCAGAAAAAATATCGTAAGCCGATTACAGATGTAAAAGGACCGTTTCTGTTTGGAGGATCAGCATTGTTGTGACTGTTTTCTCAGCAGGTGGATCGACCGCCGCGAAGAACACAAACTTCATCGGCCTACAGCAGCTCAGAACGCAGCACTCCTAAAGTACATGAATCAGTCTATTCCTCCTCTATTGATGTCAGCCGCTTGACAGTTTTCATGTCAATTGAATGCAAGTTGTTTGCTTCATAGTACCTATTCTCTTCTTTTAGCCAAAGGCGCATCAGTTTATTGTGAAGTCCTTCTCTACCACCACTAAATGTAGCCAGTGCACGTCTCTGATGGTGGGACTCATCCGACAGGGCTGTACGTGTGAAGGTAAGGGGTCACCACCAGCTGAGGTTGTCATGGAAATGACGTTATTATTGGAAATTCATCTCGTTCTTAATCTTCTCCTGCAGTCTGTAACTTCTCGTGTCATGTGACCTGTGCGGATAAAGCCCCTGCCGTGTGTCCTATTCCACCGGATCAGACCAGAGGACCGCTGGGTATCGACCCACAGAAGGGCATCGGCACGGCCTATGAGGGCCACGTTAGGGTAAGAAGTTACCTTTACGATGTGAAAGAAACGTTGATCTAGTCTTCATGTCTGATTGCGAGATGTTCTCTTGCAGGTTCCTAAGCCTTTGGGTGTGAAGAAGGGCTGGCAGAGAGCCATCGCTGTGGTCTGTGACTTCAAACTCTTCCTGTATGATCTCCCAGAGGGCAAAGCTGTTCGGCCTGGTGTGGTGGTGAACCAGGTCATTGACATGAGGTCAGACCAGGATGAAGGTCTCAGTCTGTTTCTGATGCTCATGATCGTTTGCATGACGTCTTATGGTTTGACTGTCTCTGTTGCAGGGACGAGGAGTTCTCAGTTAGCTCAGTTTTAGCATCTGATGTCATTCATGCCAACAGGAAGGACATTCCCTGCATCTTTAGGGTGAGTTACACATGAGTGTACAATATCAATTTAAAGGAGTAATAATAGGCGACATATTTCTGTCATACAGTGTCATACATGTGTTTAGTTTTCTTTATTATAAAAATGATGAGTACGTATTAATAAAAGTATTGTCTAAATTATCATAATGAATGCAATATTAGAAATATATTTTACATATAAATAAATGAATAAATAACACATTATTAAATTATATAAAGTATCAAAATAATAAAAGTAATAGTAATAATTTTGTATTTTCATTCATATTTTCATATTTAAATACATTCAAATTCAATTATAAATACAACAAATCATAATTATTATAATGAATGCAATATAATGAATACATTATAAAAATAAATGTATAATTAAAGGATGAAATATTACATATAATAATATTAATATTTTTGTATTTTAACACTTTTGTATCTCAAATAAAAATGTTTTATGAAGTATATTGTGGGTTGACTTTTGCTATTGTGTATTGTTTATTATTATACCATATTTGTCCTTTTTTTTATACAAACCATATACAGTTTATTGTCTTAATAATTATTTGTTATGCCCCTCTATCCCGTCTTTCTTGTAAGGAATAAATAAAATAAGAGTTTAGTTGTACCAAAGAACAGAGATATTTGAATATTTACATTTTAAAACTAGAGATATTTGTATTACATGTATTGTAGGTATTGTATTACATGTGTATATGTATATTGATAATGTAATGTTGGTTGCAGGTGACCACGTCGTCCTCCAGCAGGCAGAAATGCTCCATCTTAATCCTGGCAGACAGCGATCAGGAGAGAACAAAGTGGGTGGGGCTTCTGAGCGAGCTGCATCGCCTCTTAAAGAAGAGCAAACTGAAGGAACGCTTTGTTTACGTGCCTAAAGAAGCGTATGACAGCGCCCTGCCTCTCATCAAAACCACACAGTCTGCTGCTATTATAGGTACAATACAACACTTTACGGCCGACTAAAGCACTTAAGCTGACATGTATTAAACAAAACAAATATGATTCATTTACATGTGCTCAGTGAGCAGATGCTTTTTTCAAAGCGACTTAAATGAGACTGTGTAACCTATTTTGTGAAATGAGTTTCTTTATTAAACGCTTTGTGTGTTGTTGTTTTTTTACGTCAGATCATGAGAGGATAGCGCTGGGCAATGAGGAGGGCTTGTATGTTATTCATGTTACCAAAGACGGTGAGTTAAATATCTGTGTTTACTAATAACATCTGCATTCTCTAGTCACAAAAGTTGAGTTCTTTTTTCTTTGTCAATCACAGAGATTATCAAGGTAGGAGACAATAAAAGGGTCCATCAGATCGAGCTGATTCCCTCCGAGCAGCTCATCGCCGTGATATCGGGCCGGAACGGTCACGTGCGACTCTACCCCATGGTGGCCCTGGATGACCGCGAGGTCGAATTCCACAAGATAGCCGAGACCAAAGGCTGCCAGACTGTGGTTTCCGGCACGATCAGACACGGCTCTCTCACCTATCTGTTTGTGGCCATGAAAAAACTTGACAAGGTGATCGTCTTCGAGCTCAATAAGAGTAGAACACGTCACCGGAAGCTTCGGGACATACTGGTCCCCGGCACGGTGCAGTGGATGGGACTGCAGGGCGAGAAGCTCTGCGTGGGGTTCCAGTCTGGGTTCCTGCGATATGACCTGCAGGGAGACGGAGCTCCTGTCAGCCTCCTCCATCCGGACGACCACACGCTGGGCTTCATCGAGCTGCTGAGCCTGGACGCGCTCTGTGCCGTGGAGATCTCCCACAAAGAGCTGCTCTTGTGTTTCAACAGCATCGGCGTGTACGTGGACTGTCAGGGCAGACGCTCGCGTCAGCAGGAGCTGATGTGGCCGGCCACGCCCACTGCTTGCCGTAAGTGGCGCGCCGCGAAGTGATTTGAAATCGTAAAATGCAGCACTCTCATGTTGGTTAACTTGGTTTTTCAGGTTATAGCGCACCTCATCTGTCAGTGTATAGTGCGAATGCGGTGGACGTATTCGACGTCAACACTATGGAGTGGATTCAGACCATGCCTTTGAAAAAAGTACAACTTTTATTTTTGTCAAACGGCGTATTACCGAAATATTTAAGAGGCGTGTTCACCTGTGTGGTTTACGCTGTATGATGTTTGTGCGTTCTGCGTTTAGGTTCATCCTATGAATGCTGACGGCTCTTTGAACCTGCTGGGGTTGGAAACCGTACGTCTCATCTACTTCAAAAACAAGACGGCAGGTGAGACACGCCCTTCTGCTGTTTCTCCGAGCGCTCCTGCCCTACAGATTCATGCACAAAGCTTGATTTCATCCTTCGGGATATGCTTAAATCAGTCACGTTATTGGTTTATAACATTTTTATAACCTTGCATATGACAGCTGACATGTCGGGACATAGAAAATTCTTTACAATAATATCAGGAACTTGTATTAATAAACACGACTAATAAAATGACATTGGTGCAGCGGGTCATTGTTTTGGAGGATCTGTTGACCGAAATGCAATATAATATACATAAGTATGTCTTCAGAGGTGTATAAAGACCTTACATAATAAGGCGTTATGTTTTTACTACCTTGGAATGAGCTATTTCTATCTAGTATCTACATACACCGCAGCCCTAATCGGACAAAAAGCGCGTTTCGTAAATACGTATCTCCTTCGGGAAAGATGTGAAAACGTGGAGACATCTCAGCTCTCTGTCAGCTGCCGTAGTGCTTCGAAAGGGAGGGAACGGCCTTTCACAAGCTCACCACTAGATGCCGCTAAATATCACACACTGGACCTTTAATAAGAAGAAAAAAAGAATACTAATTTGGTCTAAAATGTAACTGGTTTGCATAAAAACCATCACTGCTCACGCAGGTGTGATGTAACCGTGTTGTGTGATGTATGATGTTGTGCAGAAGGAGATGAGCTGGTGGTTCCCGAGACGTCTGATAACAGCCGCAAACAGCTGGTGAGAAGCATGAACAGCAAACGCCGCTTTTCCTTCCGCATACCCGAGGAGGAGAGACTCCTGCAGCGGAGGTGATCTTAAACATGAGAGTTAGAAATGACGTTAACGTCGCGTGGTAAACGCAATCTAGAGAAGTGTTACAGAGTTTGCTGTGGTCCTCAGGGAGATGTTGCGAGACCCGGAAATGAGGAATAAGTTGATATCAAACCCGACCAACTTCAACCATGTGGTTCACATGGGCCCCGGGGACGGCATCCAAATCCTGAAAGATCTGCCAATGGTAAGAGCCGCCGTCTCCTCTCGTGTCCTCCTCCTGTATCTCCACGCCTCCATCCATCTGAGCAGCTTTTTATAATCACGTCCAGCCTGATGTTTCGGTTCAATGTGGGATTTGATTTTACTTTCTAAAGACAACATGAACTGCATAAGCCTTCACAATAGACATTTCGTGGAAACAAACATTTGTTTTCCTTAGATTCACATAATCTTGGACATTCCGTAGATGAATGCTTTCATGTTGTCTTTTGAATGACTTTAGCTTTAGCTTACGCTGTTATTGAGCGGTTTGGCATGCGTCCATATTCTGTTGTGTTCTTCTCCATTTCCCCTGGTTCTCCACTCCCCTCTCCTCTTCTACACCTTATCTCCACTCCTCCCATCTTTGAGCATGTCCATCACATGAACGTCACCTCTGCCGACCACTTCCTGTCGCAGGACTCCTCCCCTCGCTCCTCCCACTCCCCGTCCCTCAGCTCCAACCCCGGGACCCCCGCTTCCATCTGCTCTCTGGTAGGAGCAGAGAATGACACACACACACACGCTCACGCTCCATCTGTTCTCGATAGAAAACGAACGTGAAATGTATGGCCTCGTGCATTAGCTCACATTCAATCTGCGTTCGCAAACCGACAAGTCCCTCTGTGGCTTTGGTTATTCCTGCTGTACAATCTGTCTGCTTCTCTGCATGCCGAATCGTCATCTGTCTCCATCCATCTCCAGATCTCACTGCTGTTTAGAAATAGTCTCTTGGTTCAGTTTCAGACATGCCCATAAATGCAAAACAAGCAAAATAATCTGTTTTTGACCCATGTGGTGTTTTCAGAACGTGCGTCCGCCGGAGAGCCGTGGCATTCTGGGAGCATCCGTCAGCATCCCCTCCATCAGTAAAACCAGACCCGAGCCGGGCCGATCTATGAGCACTAGCAGTGGACTCGGCACACGTGAGTACTGACGGGCATTCACGCACCTGTTCATCATCGTAGAGATGATAGAAACCGAAAACAGGACTCTTGTAGCTGTTGTCTTGACAACGGTGATCAAATGTGATTTATCACTGAGGGTTTGTTGCATCCAGGGGCGTGTTTACTATTTTGGGGGCCCTAAGCAAAGTCAAGACCTGAGGCCCCCCCCACACTTGCATACTAAAAAAATTTTTTTGAATTGGACGACATTAATATTGAATATATGGAATTAGTGAGACATATATCACCTGGATTTATTTGACTTTGAACCGCATAACCGCACACAAAATTGTTTACAGTTTGGTATAAGAATAATTCATGTATCAATGATTCAAGTATTTGATATGTGCGCTTCATGTGTATCCAAGTGGTGGCAACACTACCCGGAAAAATGTGGGGCAAATTTTGATCATTTAAAATGTAATATAATTTGAGATAATAATCTAAACTAAATAGCATGAGCACAAATCAAGTAAATATTATAGAAATTATTTTTATTAAAGAACCCTCAAGATTTCAGACTATGCTTGCTTTCTAGATAGGGATGTAGCGGTTCACCGTGGGCTGGTTGATAATGGAAGCCGGTTGAGATGTTATTTGAATCGCAATACATGTTTTGAACAGCAGGGGCTGCTGTGTTTACTGCAAACTTGGAAAACGTTGATATGCTGATATTTCTTCAGTGTAAAAAATCTTAAGAAAAGCACAGACAAACTCTTAGTTTGTTTATATTAAAGAGACTTCTGTATTATTCATTTTTTACTTGATTTGGCATTCGTTTTAAAATTGCAGTTTAGTTTTGTTATTTTACAAAGAAATATTAAAAGGGCCGTTTCTAATTGGTCTCAACTCATTTAGTCAAAATAAACCGTATCGTGAGATCAGTATCGTGAATCGTTACATCCCTATTTCTAGAATAAGGTGAACTCAAATTCCACTTGTAAAAATACAATTTCTGAAAATATGTAAGAATTTTTAAGACATTTAAGTGTATCAAATATATTTTCCTCTCAAAAAAAAACAAGATAGATGATGTGATCTAACGAACTAAAGACTGACTTAAACTAGACAATTGCATCAATTTCATTAGTCCTATTAATGTCATTTCAAGCAAAACACAAATCTACAAGTTATTGGTGTGCTTTAGAAACAGGCAAATGTAAACATATTGACGTTCATTGCTAGATGGTATTTGAACTGATCCTACAAGCAAACCTGTCTGTTCAAGGCATCGGTCTCAAATCATCTTTCTGTCTGTCATGACTCATTTGTCTATGAAACATACCATGGAGCCAGCGTCTCATTATCATATAATTTTCACAGACGTATCTAATAATAGCAAAGTATAATTCACAATATTAGACAGCAGTAATTGTAAGACGTTTTTAAAATCACATGTTGACATTCCGCTGTGTCACTTTACTCCATTGCAGCCTAAACTTTTCTCCAGCATGACTTACTTTATTTGCGGGTAATCCACCCCCTAGCTTTAGGTCACACTTTATATTAAGATACACAAATTCATCATTACCTACTTGCTTATTAACATGCATATTGGTTGTATATTCGTATGTATAGTATTCTACATCCCTTAAATCCTACCCAATACCTAAACCTAAAAACTACCTTATAAGCAGTAATTAGGAGTTTATTGAGGCAAAAGTCGTAGTTAATAGTTAGTAAATAGTGAGAATTGGTCCCTATTCTAAAGTGTGATCGAAGTTTTGATTGGTTTATCAACCACACAGACCTGTCTGTTATTAGGTGTGTCCGGTGCAGCGCCAAAAGCAATCATCCAATTTTTTAACTGCTTGTGGCCACTAGGGGGACCCCAAGCTTGCGGGGCCCTACGCAGTTGCTACTGGTTGCATCTTACATGTTTAGGACACAGATGTTCTTTTCACAACAACTTATTGTCATCTTGATGGGTGTGTTCCGTTTTTTAGGCTCCTCCTCTCAAAACGGCAACGCGCTGAGACGTGACATTTCCATCGGTAACTACGGTTCCACCAAGCGTCAGATGACGTCACCCTCCGATGGTTCGCTGTCGTCAGGAGGTGGAATGGACTGCGGTGGAGACGCTCCCCTCTCCCAGTTTGATAGAGAGGTCAGTACCAGCAGAAACCTGTCAGAAACACAGCCTTAAAGATCAACACTTCATCACAAATGTCTCTTGGTTATGGTTTATTTTCTCCAGATCTTCAAACCAATCAGATCTGAGTTGAATTACTACAATTATAACTAGAATCTTTTTTTTTTGTTGAAATCGCACTGACCTGTGTCTTGCACATCTTGGAAGGGATGATGATAGTAGGATTATATATGAGGAATACTGTCATTATTCAGTCTTTTTACATTAAAAAAAGTTTTACAGTTTTAGGATTCTGGTGTATTTGCACCTTTATTCTCTGATGTTTTGTGAATTATTTAAAGCCGCGGTCACACTTGACTTTTCGTTTATACGCACGTGTATGCGTCAGACCGGAAACGCAAGTCCGTCCGGAGATATTTCGCATTTCGGTTGCGTAGCAAAGTTGAAGTTTGGTGAACTCTGACCTGCGAATTCGCGTCACGTGTGTGCGTGAGACCGATAGAAGATCAAAACGTCACGGCGAGGAGCCGCTGCCGCCCATTTTCCGGCACCGTCCTAACGAATTTCGCTTGCTCAGTCAAGTCTGACTGCGGCATAACATGCGAGTTGACCTTCAGACTGCTGCTAACAGGTAACGGTTTCATCGACGCAGTTTTGTGCCTTCGCTTTTGGCAGTTTCTGTGTTTTGCTGATCACGGCTGAAATACACATTTAATAATGAGCACTACAAGTGTGTTACGCAGTCTCCCATTTCACCTGGCAGAATGTGTTTGGAGGGCGTTCATCCGCTCTGTGTCACGCTATGTGCATGTGTTGAGTGTGTGTGAAGTGGCACTGTATCCACAGAATGAGAGATCTCGACACACGTGTGTAATGATGTGTGGGTGATGTGTATCAATCTCTTTAGTGCCGTCCCGTATCACCCACAGAGAAGACACCTGATCTGAAAAAGGCTTTAAGGAGCCTACTTAGTAAAATAAAGGTAAAGTCACACTCACAGCAGACGCGTAATCCCCCTATTCAACCCTGTAGCTCACGCTCAGATTGTGTAGGAAGGGATTGGGTTGTGTAGTTGGTGGCGGTGTGCAGAGTTTGCTGGCTTCTGGTTTAGCAATAATGTTTAGTGTTTGTACTGAAAGGATTCTTGTGTTGGTGACCGGAGTAAACGATGGAGTAGTCACGCAACGTTTGGTTATGGTAAGCAGTCATGTGATGAGCTCTTCACAGTTTTGTTCAGCCTGACTGGACTTCATGATCTCTTATGCGCTATACGGTCCATTGACAACCTTGTTTATGATAATAGCTATTAAAAATCCTTAGGAAAATGACCTTACAAACCATGCACTTAGAAAATGTAGCATTTAAATTAAATGCTAATTACAGTTTTATGGTAAATTAAAATTTAAAAACATTTTAGGGTGATTAAAAATGATTGATTAAATTAAGTATAAATTAAATACAGTTAGTAAAAATGTTCATTTAAATGCTAATTAAATAAATGTATTACTATACATTCAATTAAAAATATTGAACGTTCATTTAAGATCATTTATTTAAATAATTAAAAATAATGAAATTAAATTCAGTATAAATTAAAAACTAATTTGCTTATATGATGTTACAAGTACAAATGAGTCAACACACAGTAAGTGCATATTGTTTGTTTGCAAATTGTCCTTTGGCATAGAGATGATAGGAAATATTTCCGATATCGCGTTAAAGATTTGTAGTCGTTACAAATTAGGTGATAATATATGTTTTTATCTACATTTTTCATGTCTAATATGAGGCATAGTCATGTAATATAAGTGGGAAAATGTACAACCAGCCTGTGATCGCAAAATGAACCCCTTCAGGCTGATACAAGACCTGATCATCCTCAGGATTAATCTGTGTTTCGACCAGCTAGGGTTTTCGTAAATCATTTGTTATAGATACGACGATTATTTTGCCATTGGCGTATTCCCTTGAACCCATGACCTTGCTGTTGACAGCGCTGTGCTTTCCTAGTTAAGCGACAGAAAAATTCTTCATGTCATGAGAATGTTCTAACTTTTCCGTGTCTTTAGGATTCGGACTCGCCGCGTCACTCCACGGCCTCCAACAGCTCCAACCTGAGCAGCCCGCCCAGCCCGCCCACGCCAAACAAGAGCAAGACTCGATCCCTGGACCGCAGAGATCACCTCGGCTGGGAGACATGAGAGGTACACCCCCCCCACTCCCCCGGACAGTTACGCAACGGCCAAGAGTCGACTCCTTAAACAACATATTCCCACACACCACAGTGTGCGTCTGTGTGTGGTGTTGTGCACGTGTGCTACGATTCTGCGAGACGAGATCACAGTGCACCTTACAAGCCTGTCACTGTTGACCTACTTTTCCTTCGTCTGTGATGGATCGGGATTACAGACCACCCCGGATCACCCCAGATCTGCACGGGGTCAGAAAAGCTTTAACGTCCATTTTCATCCCTGTGTGCCTCCTTTTACCAAAAAACGCGTTTAAAGTTTTCATTTACGGAGTTCGCTTCAAAACCGCGCAAAAGAAATCCGACACATTTTTATCAGGGATCAAGGGAAACCGTTCCTAGCATTCCAGTCTGTGATGACTAATACTGATTTATGTAAGAAACCCAATCGCTAGAGCGCCCCCCGGCTGTCACACTACAGCGCTAACACCACCTCTGCCCTCCAGTGCCATACTGACCGTCCCACACAAAGGTCAGATTATTCTGAGTTCAGTCATGTAAATAGAGTTGAAGTAGAGTATAATATATAATGAAATCACAACACTATTCTGTTGCTAAAGAAGCGTGAGAATTCTTTCCTTTTATTGTCTGTGTCAAGATTTTGTTTTTATTTGTCAATATAAGCGTTCTTTTATTGTTCTGTGTGATTCCACTGAGACCGAGGAGTTAAAATAATGTGCGCGGGGGAACACTAAACAAACATTGGCTCTCACTCACGAAACACAAGAACGAATCGTTCGCAGTCGAATGCGATTTCCGCAGGGCAGCGGCGAGTGATTTACACAAATCGTTCTGCTGGTGTTTCGTGAATGAGACCCATTGTGTGCGGGTTATGAGAAAACAATGTGTATGTTGTTAAATACATATTAAACAGACGCATGTACAGTTACACGTGAACGTAAATAAGCTGAATGTAACAGAATCACTGCAAGCCTTTGTTGTTTCTTCCTCTGTTACTGAAGCAATAATGCTGTTTCCAAAGAGTTTTTGTTAAATAATTACTTGTGTTTGTATTTTATTTTTGGTGTTTTAAAGGGGTTTGTTTGTTTGTTTGTTTGTTTGTTTGTTTTTTCCAAGAACCAAACTTTGCCTACATGTGTAGATAGCGTGTAATGTAGTTTCAGGATGCGTGGCATAAAAACCCTCATCAGGTGAAGCTCTAAATTCAATAAGCTCCGATGTTTTACTCACTGGTGCACACGGCTCACAAACGGCAGGAGAGAAAGTCATTCAACGATTGACACTGATGTAGAGAGAACGTACAGTGATGGTGCTGTATTCATGTCTGAAAACTCCCCCGAATGTCAAAATACCTCAAATCACAGAGCCAAGCCATCACGAATCTAACCTCCACTGAGTGACAAGAGCTGTGACTTTCACTGGTTTCAGACACAACATTAAATCAACCGTTATGAATTCAGCAGAAAACCGCTGCTTGAGATTGATCTGAATCATTTGAAATAAATTACAGTCGTTCTTTTGAGGGCATCTGCAGATCCAGACTTGTAATCTCAACACCGTTTAATAGTCCAAAATGTTCCAGGTTGTTCCTTAAAGGGATACTTTAATTAAAATGAAAAACAGAGTCTTCTTTACTTAACCGCGTGCCATTCTGAACCCAAAAACACAGGTTTTTTTCTTCCTGGAAACACAAAAGTTGGCTCTTATTCATACTGTTATTTTTATTCAGTTTAATGATATGATGTAGTGTAAAATGGACGTGACGTGACTTGTGCTGAAGTTTATTATAGTTAAAACGCTGAAAGTGTTCAAACATTTCTGTGAATTCCAAAAAATTAACATGAAAACTAAAAACACAGAAAATCCAATTAAAACAATACAAATCTGAGGTTTTCAAACGAGGAATATGCAGAAATGTAATTATTCAACATTTTCTATCGCCTTTTGTTTTGGTGATAAAAAAATCACGTGTGTTTAGAATCACGAGGTTAAGTAAATATTGAACATTTGTTTTACTGTAACTAATGCATGCAGAAATCTAAATGAACTGTGTTCAGTATTGAGGCACATTCATGTACAGAGATGATGTGTTTGAGACCTACAGACGGCTTTTCCAGAACTGGTTCTAGTATTGCCAGCGTTTTCTGTGGTTTATTATGCAAACCCTATTGAAAGCATCACTGTGGACCACTCCTGCAAACATGGCACATCTTTGCCATCCCTCTTGCAATCCGTGTGGTATTTGGGAACTTTAGTTATACATTTGTGGTATTATTCTGGGATCATATTAATGCGATAATTCATAATGCAAGCTAAGATCATGGAGGTTGTTTTTTAATAAGGTTGTAGCGGGTTCGAGAGAATTTGCCAGGGTTATGGTATTAACATATGAAATGTTTCTCAGGTATGTCAGAACCAATGATTTTTTTCTATCGCTTGGAGGGATTGTGTGTTTTTATCATTAGGACTGTTACGAGGACTAGATGAATTAATAGAGGGGGAGGTGCCTTAGTTTTTTAGGTTTTAGGTGAACCTGTTCTGATGAGAACGATGACTTGGTGATTTTAAGACACATCACACTCGCCTGATTTTTTTCGCCTTTGCAGTGAATTGCTGTTTCATATCATGCTGTTGTATTTTTTTGTAAGACTCTGTACAGGTTTGCATGGCACAGGTGTAATCGTGATTTCCAGACTGCTTTTATGTGTTTATTTTCTTGACCTGTGTGGTGTCAATGATTGGGATGTGACAGAATTACCCCATAACTGCAATGTAAACTGTTTTCATTTTCCTTTGTTTGCACAGACGTATTTAAGGTGACATATTTGTATTGGTTTCGGACATCACTTTTCACATTATCTGACTGATATTTTAATAAAATGGGAAACTGTTTTGAAGTGTTTTAGTAAGATTCATTGAACATGCATATGAACAACAACACCCGTGCCAAGAAACACTGGGCCGTCATTAACAAGTTTAATTGAATCAAATAATTTAGCCCTGTTAACCTGAACATTAATGCCCATCTTATTTGAATTACAGAGGCCTGGTTTCGAAAATTGATGTTTATGTGCCTCTATCTTCCTAAAGATAAATGTGTTCTATCTGAAATTATGTCCGACCGAGCTTATAAACCACTTAGAAACTTAAATACTTTTGTACACCGTGATGGGAATTTACTTCAAGTCTACTTTAAGCAGTATAAGGTATATTTCAAGTATAAAAATAAATACCGACATAGGAACACAGTAGCCGGTAACACTTCAGTATAGGGGGCAATTCTCACTATTAACTAGTTGTTATTAGCATGCCTATTATTGGCATATTGGCTGTTTATTAGTACTTATAAAGCACATATTCTGCATGACCATACTCTACATCCCTAATCCTACCCAATCCCTAAACCTAATAACTACCTTACTATTAATAAACCACAAATTAAAAGTTAATTGGGGAAAAAGTCATAGTTAATGGTTTGTTAATAGCGAGAATTGCCCCCTATACTGGAGTGTGACCTAGTAGCCAAGTATACTAATAATAATGCAAAAATAATCAACTGTATGATAAGTTCACTTAAGTATAACAGCTATAAACTGGTAGAGTGTACTTTCATCAATTAAAAATGTCCTGCAAGTTTTAAACCATTAAACTACCAGCGTACGTACACTCACCTAAAGGATTATTAGGAACACCTGTTCAATTTCTCATTAATGCAATTATCTAATCAACCAATCACATGGCAGTTGCTTCAATGCATTTAGGGGTGTGGTCCTGGTCAAGACAATCTCCTGAACTCCAAACTGAATGTCAGAATGGGAAAGAAAGGTGATTTAAGCAATTTTGAGCGTGGCATGGTTGTTGGTGCCAGACGGGCCGGTCTGAGTATTTCACAATCTGCTCAGTTACTGGGATTTTCACGCACAACCATTTCTAGGGTTTACAAAGAATGGTGTGAAAAGGGAAAAACATCCAGTATGCGGCAGTCCTGTGGGCGAAAATGCCTTGTTGATGCTAGAGGTCAGAGGAGAATGGGCCGACTGATTCAAGCTGATAGAAGAGCAACTTTGACTGAAATAACCACTCGTTACAACCGAGGTATGCAGCAAAGCATTTGTGAAGCCACAACACGCACAACCTTGAGGCAGATGGGCTACAACAGCAGAAGACCCCACCGGGTACCACTCATCTCCACTACAAATAGGAAAAAGAGGCTACAATTTGCACGAGCTCACCAAAATTGGACAGTTGAAGACTGGAAAAATGTTGCCTGGTCTGATGAGTCTCGATTTCTGTTGAGACATTCAAATGGTAGAGTCAGAATTTGGCGTAAACAGAATGAGAACATGGATCCATCATGCCTTGTTACCACTGTGCAGGCTGGTGGTGGTGGTGTAATGGTGTGGGGGATGTTTTCTTGGCACACTTTAGGCCCCTTAGTGCCAATTGGGCATCGTTTAAATGCCACGGCCTACCTGAGCATTGTTTCTGACCATGTCCATCCCTTTATGACCACCATGTACCCATCCTCTAATGGCTACTTCCAGCAGGATAATGCACCATGTCACAAAGCTCGAATCATTTCAAATTGGTTTCTTGAACATGACAATGAGTTCACTGTACTAGAATGGCCCCCACAGTCACCAGATCTCAACCCGATAGAACATCTTTGGGATGTGGTGGAACGGGAGCTTCGTGCCCTGGATGTGCATCCCACAAATCTCCATCAACTGCAAGATGCTATCCTATCAATATGGGCCAACATTTCTAAAGAATGCTTTCAGCACCTTGTTGAATCAATGCCACGTAGAATTAAGGCAGTTCTGAAGGCGAAAGGGGGTCAAACACCGTATTAGTATGGTGTTCCTAATAATCCTTTAGGTGAGTGTATATGTAGAAATATTGGTCTACGTTAAAATAGACCTGAACTGAAGTATATGCAATAAAATGACCATAAAACTTATTTTTTGTAAAAGCATTTACCATAATGCAATGCAATTGTTTCTTATTTGGTAGTTAAATAGTGAGTGTGTGAATTAAGAGATGGTTTGTGTCGGAAATTTGCATGGAAATTTAAGAGCCAGCAAAAAAATAAAGACGATGAACATGCCAAGAAATGTTTACTCAAGACGTGTATACTGTAATATACTGTAAAAATCTGGAAATCAAATATTTATTGGATAATTTGTCGCCTTGGAATTCTAAGGTTCTATCTGACTTTTTGTCCAAATTGAGTTTTTCACATATTCTTATTCTATGACAACTTAATTACATTATGTGGTGTTTTTCTTTATGTTGTGTACATTTGGGGACTTTTTTTTAGAAAACTAAAAGGTTTTGTCTACCAAGTCAAATGGAATACAAATTGAATGTATTTATGTCCTGTAATTTATCAATGTACATACTATGCGATAACAAATCCATACATTTAAATGACAATGCACATAAAAAATTCACAGTTTTTTATCTGTTTTATACAAAAGTTTTATTGAAATTGGGCATGATGATAAAACTGTATATAATGTCTTTACAGGTTCGACAGATAGCCACGGTTAAAGTGCTCTGTTGTTTCTCACATGAAAACGGCATTCTAGTAAGTTCACTAGATGAATTCAACATGAAGATCAAGTGTGCTAGAGAGAGCAAAGGCAAATGGTACAGCAGAAGCAGTAACAGCTATTCAAAAGCATCACAAAAGTCACACATTCAGGCACCGAGTACCACTGAAATCTCCTTAAAAGTAAACGAAAAGATGATTATTTGCATGTATTTATTTACAAACACATTTTCTGTTAGATAAATGTAGACGAACACAAGTGGCGCGAAACTGTGTAAATAGTTCAATGAAGCATTATGTAAACTGTTGCATTCAAGGCACCGGAAACGCATTGAACAGAAATGAGCCTTGCTTGTGTTTCACGAATGATGCCTTAAGCGTTGAGACACATTTTGTGCATTTCAAAGTGTTTTCACAAGCTTTGGATGCAAAAATACGGCATTAGCCCAAAGCAAACTGTAGAATGACATCAGACAAAAGCACCGTTCACGAAGAATCCTGCGTAAGACTTCTGTACACACGATAAACAGTCAACAACAGGATGGGAAAGTTCACCCAAAAATAAACGTTCACCCTCATCCTTGTTTAAAACCTGTATATGATTCATGATATTTTGAGAAATGTTTCAGTGGTTTTGTGTTCATACAATGGGGGTCAATGTTGTTTGGCACCCGACATTCTTCAAAATATCTTCTTTTATGTTCTGCAGAAGAGAGAAAGTCACACAGGCTTGGAATGACGTGAGGGTGAATAAATGATGAAAGAATTTCCATTTCCAGGTCAACTGTCCCTTTAACTGTGTTTAATGCAGGTGGAATATAAACCCGATGATCTGATGAGGTCGGCCGCCATCACGGAGACGGCTGGACAAAGCACATCAGGTCTCCGCGAGGCGTTTCTGAAAGCCACACCTCCAAACGGACTTTATAAAGTACTTCTGATGAGTCAACATTTGACCAAAGTCTTTGTCGGAATGAAGCATAGCTCGCCAGAGGCTGCCAAGACTCCATTACCCATCATGACTTTCAGGCATGTGAAATCGGATATTTAATGAGTCATCAGTCTTCAAATGTTGTGAACTTGAGTGATGGATGCAACAGGAATGTTTAGTGACTTTCCGTGTCGTGCTTGAAGGTCTTCGGCGTGACGCGGCTGGAGGCACCGTATCACCTTACATGCCCGACAATCTCTCTGAACTTCCCAGTATCAAAGAAAACAGATCTCGTTACTCAAGTACACTTAGTGTGCCACGCTAATGGACCAAATCCTCACGACGGCTCTGGTCAACACGCATGCATTAAGCCTCCGCCAAAGCTGTCGGGCCATCGCGTAAGACAACAGCTGAACCATCAGCCTTCCTTCTCGTAGCTAGGCTGTAGCTCCATCCTCCTCCGCCACGCGGTTTGCGCTGGATGCGTGCGGGATGTCAGTGGGCGGAGCGTTGCTCAAGTCCCGCGTGCTGCCGTGTCGTGATTGGCCGTCGAGTCGATGGAGGCTCTCGTGACGGGTCAGCTGCTCGTTGAGTCGCGGCGTGCTGCCATAAAGCGGGCGTTCCTCCGCGCCTCTGTGGCTGGAGGGGTTGTGCCTGCGTTCAGAGAGAAAACCAGCAGGTTCGTTTGAAACGGGTCTGGACACGCGCAATTATCGAGTAGTTCTCAGAAATATAGCGCGCCCACCTGTCGTCTCTGGAGCGGTGCAGACTGCCGTGATAGCTGCTCATCTTGCTGTGG
The DNA here is from genome assembly GCF_024868665.1 of Triplophysa rosa. Classification (NCBI taxonomy): domain Eukaryota; kingdom Metazoa; phylum Chordata; class Actinopteri; order Cypriniformes; family Nemacheilidae; genus Triplophysa; species Triplophysa rosa. Next base: position 24,440,868 of record NC_079899.1, on the reverse strand, counting down.
ACGCTGCTGGCTTTACTCCTCACGTCGTCCAGCGTGGCCAGATGGGTGGAGGAGGCGTGGGTGGACGTGCCCTGGGTGGAGGTGCCGCGGGACTTTCGGATGATGGGCGTGTTGGGGTCGCGCAGCAGCAGAGATTGAGCAAAGTCGGGTTCCTGAAGGACCTGACGGCTCTCGTTCACCGCACCGCTGCTGGATGTGCAGAAGACAAGAAGAACTGAAGAATTAAGATGTAGAAATGGGATCATTCTGAATGAGAGGTGGTGGTTTTTATGAAATCTAAATGTTTTTAGTGTGAATATTGTCATTGTATCTCCAAAACCATCACTTTAACATTTACATTTAGTCATTAAGCAGACGCTTTTATCCAAAGCGACTTGCAAATGGAACAACTTAAGGACAACAAAATGCATAAGTGCAGTAAAAAATAGTCTCATATAGCCTACAAACTAAGCAGAGTTTTTTTTGTTTTTTTTATAGAAAGGGTAGAAATGAAATACTAATCGGTCAGGTGTTGACGGAAGAGATGTGTTTTCAGCCGATTCTTAAATAATTCATCAAAATCGTGTCGTTTTCCACTTATCCACATGACGTTCAACATGTTTTAAGACCTTCGGAGCACAAATAAAGATATTTAGGTGACATCCGAGAGATTTCCAGGACTCCTCATACACATCATGGTTATAGTTGTTGTCAAGGTCCAGAAAAGTACTAAAGACGTCGTTAAATAACCCATCACTTTTTAGTGTGCAAAGCCATATATTTATGTTTAAAATAGATCTTTTTTTGTTTTCGTGGGCCAATCGCTTCGCTAGATAACACCCTTATTATCAAATATGATTAACCTTTTGTGAGGGACCCCCTTTTCTAAAATATATATCAATCTATATTTTTTTCTGTGTAAAGAAGCGTTTAAAATTTGTTAGATAAATAGTTAATAGGATTTTATAAAGACAACAACTTGTTTCTAAACCTTAATAGTTGGCAACAATTTCACTTCGAGTCCGAAAAAAGAAACTATATTGAGAAAAACTCACTAGAAAGATTCAAATATAAACAATTCTGGAAACTATCCATAAACACTGTGGATTTTTATCGTTTTATGCTTTATCTTTTTTCCTAGAAAATTTCTGGGGGACCCCATGCAACCTTCTGGGGGCCCCAGGACCCCAGTTTGAAAACCCCTGGTGTAGAGCCTTTTGAAACTGCGATGAAACTGAAATTTGGTTTAAGTGCATTATATGGAGAAGAACTCTGGAAAGCTTACCTCATAATTGCTTTGGACAGAAGAAATAAACACACAGACTGTGAATTATTATTAAATTTTAATTTGAAAGTGAAGTACTCCTGTAACGCACGCTTACAAAGTATAACATTTCATGGTTTAATGGACACACTTTGAGCATAATAAAGAAGGTAACTCACTCTTTACGTCTCCGGCCGTGGAAGAAGCCGGCCCACTCGAAACAGGTCTTCTTACTGCCCACCCAGAACACCGATGGGATGCCAACCACCAGTAACATGAGGTACTTCATCAGAAAGAGGACGAGGTCAGGCCTACTGGTTTCTTCCACCTACACACACAAAAAGAGAGAGAGAGAGAGAGAGAGTATGAAGAGAGCGGAGTGATTATGAGTCTTGTAAGAGCCTGTCTCTCACCGCACGGATCACTGATCACTCCTTCTGGCCCTCGGGCTCTCAGCTTCTCCACGCTTTCACTGCATTCATTATAGGACTCGCGGATATCCAGGATACCAACACCCGATTCAATCTATCCTGAATGTTTTTACCTGATTTATAAGACATGTGGATAAATATGCTAAAAACATTCTCATGGAACTATTTTATTCGTGTGAATCTCATTCGTAGATTTTTTGCTTTTGCACAAGTGACTGGTCATGGGGCGATTCACATTTTGCGTCTAAAACCGTGCGGAAAACGCGATGCGGGATGTGACTCGATGCGGCGCCAACGCGCCTAGAAAAATGTGCGCTCCCTATTTGCCACGTGACGAACTTGCGCGCGCAAAAGACGCAAAATGTGAATCGCCCCTAATGCTGGATTCACATCAAACGCGTTCCACGTTTTATTACTCGTGGGAAAAGTTTGTTATTTTCGTGTGAGTGACGCGATCTGACAAATATTTCCAACCTTTGCGGAAGACGAGATCAACGCGTGTTCGCGGAAATCTCGCCGCACGATATTCTTAATTCGCACCGCCTGCCGCGAGTTTGCGTCTATACACGTCTTTGCATTGACTTTGTATGTAATTTACTCGCGCAAAACGCTTAGTGTAACCCAGTGTACACCGTGTAAACCCAGTGTAAGGCTGGGTTCACACCAAACGCGAACAATGGCGTTCCACGCTCTTTATTACTCACGGGAAAAGTTTGTTATTTTCGCGTGAGTGACGCGATCTGACAAATATTTCCAACGCCCGATTTGCGTCATTCGCACCGCCTGCCATGAGTTCGCGTCTATACACGTCTTTGCATTGACTTTGTATGCAATTTACTTGCATAAAACGCTTAATTTGCATTTGGTGTGAACCCAGTGTAAGGGTTTCAGGGTGGGGCTTCATTACTGCTTTTTTGTTTGTATATTTTTGTATTGATTCGATATTAATTTTTCTGAAATCGGCCACCTCATAAAATAGGTCTGAATCCACACCAGATCAGGTTGGGTGCCCGTCTTCAGAGCGCTTAGTCGCGACCTGACAAGAATCTAATAAGAATTTACTCGCAGAAAACATTCAGGACAACCAATTTATATTAAATTTGTGTAGCTGGAATGAAACTGGAAAAGCGAGTTGTTAATGTGACCGTGACGCTCTCTGTCAGACCGTTTGTCTGAGGTGTGGCGCAAACAAAAAAAAACTAATTGACAACTTTTCAACTTTCGCGTCTCTCTCCGCTGCGGTTTCTTCTTCAACCCTGCGGTCTAATAATAAGTAATAATGTATTTGGGTCAGGTATGTGTGGTTTTAAAGCTATTGAGACACATAGCAAAACAACACAACAGTGCTTTACTAACAGAGATGTCAACACCTGTCAAAACTCTGCAGTGTTTATGTCCATATTCATTCTGTATATGTAATATCTCTTTTTGATTTCTGTCTGTCGTGCACATGGCTTACAGGCTCAGTGTATTTAAATGTGCACGAGTGTGGATGCGTTCGCTCCTTCAGACCGCACAGCTCAGCGCTCCCGGACAATCGCGCTTTCTTCTATGAGCACAAGACTTCACAATGAGCTCTTCTCCTTCTCTTCCTCTCTGGTCCAACCACCTGACGCTCAGAAAACATGCGCATGCCACGATATTCAGAGCAGGATCCTGCATGATTTTATTCATTCTTGAATGCATTTTGCATTAGCTCAGTTGGTAGAGCATTGTGCTAACAACGCAAGGTTGTGGGTTTGATCCCAGGGAACACACACTGATAAAAAAAGACATGTATAGACTAAATGCACTGTAAGTCGCTCTGGATAAAAGCGTCTGCCAAATGCATAAATGTAAATGTAAAATGCAAGCATGCATTCATGATGACGTGTGGGTGGAATTAGAAAATAAATCCACAAGCATTGACAAAACAAATAAACACTTCAGCTTGTCTTTCAGAACGCGTTTTTGTAATCAGCGCTACCGTATCTTCTCCCCCATTTTCTCTTTCCTAAATAAAAACACGTATTTATTTAAAGCCTCAATCGATAACGCTCTTTTTTTCAGTTATTGAGTAAATGCATTTAAAAATTGTGTTCTACTACTTGCCGTATCACAATAATCGAAGTTAAGCAAGCTTATAAAAAGAAGTAGTTTGACGTCATCTAAGAGTTTAGCCCACGTTATAAATACTGTAACTACGTAAAGTAACCTGCAATGTCGTGTTTCAAACAGTGATGGCGATAGAGAGTCACACATGGATTGAAAGTAAAAACTAATTTACATAAAGTAAAAAAGCAAATAAAGAAAACAACAACAAATTTAGTCTTTTATAGGCTAGTCTGGCAAGAGCAGTAATGTAACAAGAAAAAAAGAAAAAAATTGCTGATCTTTATTTGTAATTATAACGTATAAGTAGTCATTTTCCAGAAGGACGTGAAGGCAGCGTTCATTCTGAATGATTCATATCCACCCTCATGTCATTTTAAACCTGTATGTGACTTTCTTCTGAAGGACACAAAAAAAGATATTTTGAAGAATGGACACAAAACCACTGAGACATTTCTCAAAATATGTTCTTTTGTGTTCCACTGAATATACAGGTTTTGAACAACATGAGGATGAATAAATACATACCATTTTTATTTCTGGGTGGACGGTCCCTTTAAACGCTTCATTTCCTTCAATTGCAAATCACAGAGTGAGGTACAGCCGTGTCCCTCGTGCAGACCTGTGATACTGCGCTGTGCTTTTATGAGCGTGTGTGTGTGGTGTTTGTTATTGCGGCTGACGTAATGACAGGCTTTAGCACCTTAAATCACAGTCAGGAGGAGATCTGTGACATCCAGCATCAAACAGCTCGTCTCTCTTATTGTTCTCAAAACGCTACAGGCACTGACCAGAGAACAGCCAGCCGTGCATGAACTAACAAGCCCAGTAATAAAAGAAAACCAAGAAGTGCAAGAGAAGAGATCAAGTGATTGACTATGTATGTATCATACAAAACTCCGTGCCCCGCATATTCCTGGAATAACACCTACATTAGAGAGCTGAAGTGGAGGATGATGGAGGGAAGTGCAGGAGATGCTGAAGAGAGGTCAATGTTGGAGGTGGAGCGGGGGGGTAACAGTGTCATGTGACGCTCGGATCCATTTATTATTGTGTGGAACAGAAATGTCTCGTGCATCACAGTGTTAGATTGGATGTCACTGTTCATTCGCTCGCAAACACAAAAGAAGATCTTTGACAGATGTGGGTCATCGTCTGCGCTCATTCAGTCAAATCAAACTTAATGTGACCAGGTGCACGGGCAGATTTTCACAATCATTGCAGGGACGTGAGACATGCTTTAAAATGGCGAGCAATGATGAAATTTTGGAAGAATTTCCGTTGTATTTTGACATGTAAGAAAGTGGTCACTTTACTATAAAAATGTCGGATGCACACTTTTCAGAAAGATTGCTACATTTTTGCTTTTCGTCTTAAATATTATATGATGTACTATTTATACAATTTGAAGCAAAATCAACCATATTATACATCACAGCAGGGGTTAAAAATGCAAAAGTGTCAGCCAATCACAACACTGGGCGTTTCCTTTCTAGTCTTGAATGTGTATTGGGGGAGCAATTCGCAACCTCACCGCTAGATGCCGCTAAATTCTCCACATAATTAATGTTTAAAATATGTTTCTAAATGTTTCTAAAATATTTGTCATGTTTAAAATGTTTCTAAAAATGTTTTTTTTTAATGTAAAAATGTATGATGTAAAACATTACAAGTGGACCTGAGGGATCATTTTAAAATAAAAAAGATGCAATTCATGACAAAGTCACAAAATGTGGATAGGTGTCTTCTAAAAGCAACATTTTTAACAAAAAGCATTAAAATGCAAAATTGTATTTCCATCAATGACAAAATGATGATGAAAACATTAATAAAGCATTCACTGTTTTTGTATCTGTAGATGCTGTACATTTTCAGAAGATGCGTAACGCGGGGAAAGAGTTAAAGCAACACTATGTAGTTTTTCGACCTTAAAATAATGTCCCCAAAATTATTTCAGCGGTAGAACAACTCTTATCCGGACGAATGCTACTGCCGCTGCTACCTGAGCAGCCTGCTAGTGGCTAAAACCACACTTTTAACTTGGTGTTCGGGTCGGTATACATAGCCTCACCCATCCCCTGCCTGCGGAAGAGTGTGCGACCTGCATTACGGGATAAAGTACGTCACATATTTTAGAGAAACCAAAGAGTTTTGTCGGAGGGAGCGTAGAAAAGAAAGACAGAGACATACATATCGGATGGGCTTACACTCGGTGGCGCGAGCTGAAAGAGGCAACAGGTTGCAAAACGGTTGGAGACCTGGCCGTCCTGCTACTGGGTTTATAAGTCTTATGTATACATTTTTTCTTACTGTCCTGTAATTTTGAGCTTATTTGTTAATAGGCTGTGCTCAGGTAGTTCGTTGGTGCAATTAACATTACTGGCTCACAATTTATAACCGAAAGGTAGCCGAGAGATAAGGTAATGTTGCCCATTTTGATAGCTAGCATGTCGTGCCTCATCATGAATGTGTGTAATGCTTGTAAACGATGACTTCCAAACCATAATAAATGTTTTATGGTCAAAAGTTGCAGATTCCTTCATGCACGTAATCCACATAATTGTTGAGCAGTTGAGTAGGATAATGTTATCAGTATCTGTAGTTACCCTGCTAGGTAAGCTACCATGCTATTACACAAAACGAAACAAAACGCATGGTCGCAAGTGTGTTTAGTAACTTCCGAAAATATAGCTAAAGAAAAGTACACATTTTCGGAGATTACTAAACACATTCACGTCCATGCGTTGTGTTTTGGTTGAATGCAAATGTGCTATGTAGCTAGCACGCTATGTGCTAACAACAATTGCCATTAGATTAGTCAACAAATTCACGTGTACTGCGCTGCCCACAGGGAAGCTTATTCAGCGACAGTATTTACGACACTGGTAACAGGCAATTGCGCTTATCAACCACATGGGGGAAACGTTAACCAATGTTACATAGTTTTGCTTTAAAAGAAATAAATTTGAAGGATAAATTCGGTCGCACATCATCACAAACAAACACCAATAGTGGCCATGGATGTTTATCAAAAGTTTTACCTGATAGGGGCAGGGGATGTGATATTCTTGACAGTGCTCCTGCACCCACGTCACCTCCCAATCTGAACGGTAGGTCTGTTCGTACAGGTAACACCCCACCACGGTCAGCAGAGGAACCAGATACAACACTGAAAACACGCCGATACGGATCATGAACTTCATCAGCTTGTCCTGGTTCTCCTTCTCCAGAGGAATCTCCATTCGGACCCTGTTTAACGCCACGATCCCGACCAACAGCAGCGACACTCCCACCAGAACGTCCAGACACAACGGCGCCAGCACGAACCAGCGAAGAGCGTGAACGTCGTACAGCCCAACAAAACACACGCCGCTTATGTTATCGCCTTCGATTTTATTCATAGCCAGCAGGATTACGGTCAGCAAGCCGGGTATTCCCCACGCGCTGGCGTGAAAGAGCAGGGCCTTCTTCTCGATGGCTTCGCTGCCCCATTTGGGCACGGCGGCCAGGAACCAGGTGATGGTCAGGATGACCCACCACACGCTGCCCGCCATGGTGAAGAAGTAGAGAACCATGAAGAGCAGCGTGCAGACCTTGTTATGTGAGCCTTGGGTGACGGTGGAGGTTTTGTACTGAGCGGAGTTGGCGGCGTTACACGCCACGCGGTCCTCCAGCAGGAAGCCCAGGAAGAAGACCAGCGACACCATCATGTAGCAGACGGCGTAAAAGATGATGGGCCGCTCCGGGTAGCGGAAGCGTGTGACGTCGATGAGGAAGGTGAGAAAGGTGAAGAGCGTGGCGGAGAGGCAAACGATGGACACCACACCGATGAAGTAGCGGGCGAAGGCGAGGTCCTCGCGACGGAAGTACATGTTGGGGCAGGGAGGGGAGCAGTCGCGCACGCCTAGGAATTTGTAGCCCAGCTCGGGTTCGACTTTCAGTTCGCGGGGACACCAGAAACCGTAGTCGCGCTGAACGGACATGGGCGATTGGTCGGTGGGGTCATCATCTGCGAGCAGGTCCTCGACGCGAGGGTACGACTCGTCACAGTCTGGAAACCTGAAGACAAACAAATTGCACATTACAACAGCGGAAATATTCGTTTTAAGTTGCTCTCCATTACTTTTTTGGTTTAAAATAAAGAAAAATGTATAACCACAATTCACAACGATAAGTTCATAATAATGATTTCGAATTTGAGATGTCTGGGATGATTTTGTATGTAATGTCAATCCGACACGATTTGACTTTAAAGCACGTAAAGATAAGTCCATAAAGTAACCTTCACTTTTATGTTTCAAACAGAGATGGCGATAGAGAGGCTAAAGTTTTTTGCAGCTTTAAAAATGTAATGCAAACAGCAGTTAAACAAGTGATAAATATAAATATCATTATATTTCATAATACTTATAATAATAATGCTTGCTTAGCATTTTTTTTAATTTAAAACAAAATAAGTCTCTTTTTAGTTCGCTTATGGCGGTGTGTACAATCTAAGCCTCAAAAGCTTTCCTGTTGCTCAGTGGTTAGAACATGGCGCTAGCAACGCCAACGTCATGGGTTCGATGGGGTCTGCCAAATGCATAAATGTAAATGCAAAATATTATATCGGTTTAAAAACTATTATTTCAGCCACATGTATCACCAACCCTTTCGAATATCTCCTGTTTTAAAAATAAAAAAAACTAGTTTTACTCCTACGAGTTCAAACATTAACTTGATACGACTTGTTTCAGGCTGGAATGAATTGTGAACACATTTTTTCTGTCTTCAAAGAAGTTGTTTTTATCTTTTCAATTAAACATCTGTGTTTGGTTACCAACCATTTTAGTCATAAGTCTATTTCTATTTTTTCTTTACCTAACCTGTTGCATTGCATGATTTACAGTTATTCATTCGTCTCCAAAATAAATTACAAATAAAGGAACATTTAATCCATCCGTCTTCGTCAAAAATAATTAAAATATACAAAGCTACATTTATTATAGCTTCACGCTCTCGCCAACATCGGTCTTAAAAATGATCTACATTTTTTTTGTCATTACCTGCTGCACTCCATCTCCTCCGGCCAGGTGACATCAAACATGTCCATGAGCTTTTGACAGTCTCTTTTGGCACGGATGCAGAGGCCACGGCAGGGCAGAGACACACGGCCGTACTCCATACACACCGGGGCGTAAAGAGCGCACAGAAAGGGCCTGAGGTCCGGAGAACACTGCAGGTTAACCATGGGGTGGAAGGGCTGTCGATTAAAAAAAAAAAACTGTTAATGCCAAACGCAAAAGACTTCCTGAAAGATCTCATAAAACCCACAGAGTGTATTTGGCAGATAAAAAAGGACACCAATGGACCTCTGGCAATTGTTAAAACTGTGCGTTTAATAGGATTTTGACAGACGTGTGCTATGGTATGGTAGTATTTCTAAAGGAAAACATGTTTTTTATGTTTTATCATCACCAAGCACTTCAGTAACCGCATCCCCTTAAACACAATCACATTCCACTCTTAAAATGAAATGGGTTGATCTAAAGAATGAACTCTACATGATCATTTGTTTTGTAGACAAGTCGAGGCAAGTTTATTTATATAGCACACTGCATACACAAAAGCAATTTACAGAAGAAAAAAAGAACAGCAAACATAAAGTGGCCAAAAGTGATGTCCGGGTGGGCATATTTATACAATTTTTGTTTTTAACGCCCCCTTTAGGTTCAAACAAACCATCAAAATATGAGTTGGATGGTACCAAATGGACAAAACGCTACACTTTTAAGGTATTTCTTGGACAAAATTATTTGGAATAAAAAAGCAGAATACAGCATATTAGGGAACATGTTTATTAATACTCAGAAAATACATAGAAAAACAAAAAGCTTGCAGATCTTTAAGAGGACATCCAGTTAAACCACAGTTAATAAAAAACAATAAATAAGAATTGATTGAAAGAACAACTGAAAATAAATAGATTTGAACACAAACTTTAGACTATGAACTACAGATTCAGTAGAAAAACACTGAGCCGCCTCCCAAAACTGTAAGGTGCCAAAAGAAAGATGAGCAAGTTGTCTGGGCACAGTAACCCGATGCCCGTCCTGCAGGATTACAGGCCAGTTTGGCAGCTCCAAGTACACTTTTTGTGCCCTGCAGGGCCCCAGTGCATGCTGGGAGAGCGAGCAGCTGCAGAGCCGAGAATTTAAATTCAAATCTTTGGAAGAACAGACAATGAGTTTCCACCTGGGGCCGGCCAATACACATGCACTTCCTGCTGGGGTCCGGCCTTTTGTGACTGCTGCGTTCCTGGAAAAGATTGACACTCGAGGAATTTCTTCACGCTAAACTTAATCCCTAAGTAGCACAATATTTACAGATGATTTGCATACATTAAAGTTTCCCACCAAGACAAAGACGCCAGTTCACTGCTGGGAAAACCGCACGGCGCTGCGGCAAACCTTAAACCTGAAACGACGTCTCAGAATTCACAAGATGCAAATGAGGCGTTAATAAAAGCTCGATCAATATTTTAAGAAGCCTATAAAATATTTACTGTAATACTGGAGCGGGTAAGTTAAAGTGACAGGAAACATGAGCGGCTTATATTGGCCTCCCGTATGGAAAGTGCATACGTCTCAGTAATTGAGCTACATGAATACAAACAGAATTGAGCTGACATGCAGGGACCGAAGCAAATGCTTTACTGATTTTGAATATCCTCCCCATAACCCCCTGCTCTACTGTAACACGTTCACATGTACTGAAGAAGTCATCTTATGACCTTACAGGATAAAGCACCTTTTTTATTAAGTGGTGATTTCGTATGAACTTTTACGATGTTTTTCGTACAAAAAAGCACTTAGAGCTGTCACGATATCACTACACGGTTATCATGGTCAGGTATTTTACAATAATGGTATCTTGTGCACTTGAAAAACTGCGTTCAAGATGACGCAATGCAGTGCATAAGCTTTGAAACAGCTTTAAAAAATAAATAAGGAACTTTTCTATTAATAATATGCACTATTTCTACAGATGTTTTTTTATTAATTGTTTTTTAAAATATATAAATAATGCTATCAATCAAATTCTTCTTATTTGATCTTGTTATCTTCTTTTATTTAGTGCTTTTCAATAAATCAAACTCAAAATACGAGCGTAAGGTGGAATGAGAATTTGAAGAGTTTGGTTCCAAAACGCGATAAACGCCATTAAAAAAAAAATAGTTTCCGCCAAAATCAGTATTGTATCGGGTCGGTATTGAAAAGTCACTTTTTAATTTTACGCAAAATTTTGAAACAGCCGTGTTATTCTGTCATGTTTTCTCCCTTTTTTCCCCAAACCGCAATATACGCCAGTGTCACTTCTCTGCAGAATGCGATGTATCCGCTCAACCAATCACAGCACAGCATTCCACGCACTGTAAACAGTAATGGCGGCGCTCTGAATACTGTCGGCTCCTAGTTTCCCTGATCTAAAAAAATAAAATAAAAAAAAAGTTTCCCTGATCTACTTTGTACTTTGTGTTCAACAAACAAACAAAAAATGAATGATTTTGACGGCATTGATGAACCTGTGCTGGTTTCTGCGGTGGGGAAGAAACGTAAACCATCAAAATCTTAATCATTTACGTGAGGAGATTAAGAAGATGTCTCCTCTAATTTATAGCATTAAAAACTAATTATAGCATTAAAAAGATGACCCGTTGAATTCATTTTTGGAGCGATGACTGATTGAATGTATTTTTAGTCCAGTGCCTGTATGTAAGATTAGGATTGTATTGAGTTCAGAGGCTGTCACACATATCTTTGTTGTGTATTTTCAACAGTTTCAATATGAAAAATAACCTTTATATTGATTCAATGGATTTATTGCTTTTTGGAAAAAAAATGTTATGGATTTATTGCATTTTGGGGGAACAATGATCAGTTTTTATAATAAATCTTTTAAAATCAAAATCTGGATTTGAATTTTTTATGTTACTAGAACCTAAAGATGCTATGTGACACTTTGAAACAGAAAATAGTGGTTTTCATCTTGCCACTTTCTTTGTAAAGAAAACACATTTTACTCAAATGAATCAAAATGGAACCAACGAGTTAGCCAAAATCGTAGAATAGTTAAGTTTTGGTGTGAGACTGTGTTTACATTTTAAACAGGTGTTAAATCATTTACGATATTATATGTACAAAACTAAAACAATATTGATAATCGCGGGTTTAATATCACCGTTAATGACAATATCGGTATACTGTGACACCCCTACGTACGATTATTAAAAAAAGCAATCCTGAAGCTCTGCCTCTAAACACACAAACGTCACTGGGGCGAAAGTAAATTGTCCAGAAATGTAAGACAAATATTTAAACTGGTCATATGAATTCATACGAATGACAATGTACTAATGTATTCATACAGATGAGTACAAATTCATATGAAATAGCCAACAATTCACTATAACATGAAAATAGTTACGAATAGTGTTGGATCAGACGTGTCGCAGTGGGATATCTTACAGTAAAAAATGTTCCACATGCAGATGAAAACAAAAGACATAATACATGACACACAAGCCTAGCTGTGCTGCAGTTCACGACAACTTCAAAAAATGGACAGCATCCTTTGTTGTTTCAGAAAGAGCTTGAAGCAAGAAGTCAAGAACAAGAAGGTTTCGTTTAACAAGCGTTGTCATCAGCGCCCTGAGAGATCAAACACCGCTGGCTCTGCCCTGAAGGAGAAGATCCTCCAAAAATCACTTCCTCATTTTATGTCGTTTCAAACTCAGACATTTCTTTCGTTTGTAGAACAGAGATATTTTTTCTCTGTTAGTTCTCTTCAAAGTTCAGAATGTATTGAGCGGTAAAAACAACAAAAACACCATAAAAATGTTGCACATGACTCATGCTGTATTAAAAACAGCAATTACTGATTTTTTCAAATGTATATATAGAACTATATTTATGTTTTATGATACAGGTTTAGGTCAGCGTGTGGTCATGTAAATGATGCAGATTTTGAAGAATATAATTCTTTGTTTATAACCACACACCCTCTCCATCGAAACGACACAACCCAGCACAGATTCTGCATCAATCGGGCCAATAGAGACGCCACTAGAGCGACATAAATCTTCTCGTTGTCGGAGCGTGAAATGCCATTTTCCCTGCTTTGCTCTGAAGAAAGAAGGGAGATCACAAGCTTTTATTCTGTGAGCAGGAGGTAAAGCGCGCTGACAAAAATATAACGCTGCCAAATACAGAGCGACGATCCCGAGGCTTAATGGATTCTGAAGAGAAAAAAACACATCACAAGAGTGTCACTCATCCATCAAACTGAGACGACACACTACTTTATTATGAATAAAGTCAGCTTCATTATATGACACATGGTGGAGCTCTAGAAAGAGATTTTCACTTTCAATAGGGCAATAGTCTATAATAAATAGATTTCTCTACTGATCTATATAATTATAAATGTTGATTATTTGAATGCATTCACTTTTTCTTTAGACATTAAGGCCCGGTTTCACAGACAAGGCTTAAGGCTTGAATGAATGTAAGACCTGTCTTAACTAAATATAACGTGCCCAGAAATATCTTAAATTATATCAGTGTCATTGTTTTGTCTCTCTATACTTCTAAGGTATTTTATAAAAGCGACAAAAATATTTTAATTCAACTTGGCTTAAGCCAAGCCGTGTCTGTGAAACCGGGCCTAAATTGCCTAAATACTACATCCATGAATATGAATATAATTTTATTTAAACCTTTGATATCAATTATATTATTGATATATTTATGTAATATATATAATAACAAAATATATAAAAACCCAGTACTAACATCAAGTGTTCCACCATAAGAAAGCACTTGCTCAATACACCTCTTCATTTACTGACAAGCTTTTCACACGCAAAAATCGCTCAGTATTTCAACACGCATGCATATGTGCATGTTAGCGCTCACATAGCGTGTGTTGTCAAGAGTGTGCACTTAGAAACGCAGGCTAAGCATTACAGTCACCACAAATTACACCAGTGGGAAGAGCATTAGGATCCCTCTCTCTCTCTCTCTCTCTCTCTCTCTCTATTACTCCGGTGGGTCTCGACCTTGCAGACCTCAGTGCCAGACATGATTTCTCCTCTAACAATCTCCTGTGGGTCTCTACTCTCAAGTTATTGCCCACATGTGCTGTAGGGGCACACTGAACAAATTATAGTCTGGTCTTAAATATATTCATAAATATTAAATATATATTATACAGACTAAATGATAAATATTAAAATTATTCTTAGATATTACCCACAAGATTAATTATGGAAAGTAGAAAATGCTAGATATTTTGAAGGCCGTTAAGATTTTTTGTTGCATTATAATTTGTGACCTTAACATAATAAAGACAAACAAAAATGGTCAGATATTGTCAATACTGCGATGCACAAATAATACAGACATATTATCTCAATTGAACGTATCTTTGAAAAATACAATTACATCATGGTTGTATGTGCTTTATTTAAAAGAAACCCATCCTGATTTTATCTAAAAAAATATATATAACAATAAATAATTCACTGTGTCTGAATGTATTATAGTAAGTAAGTAATCATATTTTTTCCTTTATGATAAAAAAATTCGGTTACACAAATTCATTAACTACTTGATTATTATCATGCATATTGGTTGTATATTAGTATGTATAAAGCACATATTAATGCCTTATTCTGCATTGCCTTCTACATCCCTTAATCCCACCCAATACCTAAACATAAAAACTACTTTATAAGCAGTAATTAGGAGTTTATTGAGGCAAAAGTCGTAGTTGATAGTTCATAATTTTCATGAAGATATAATTGCGCAAAACATGATGTCTTATTTGTTTTATGCTCAGGCAATGTACCCTACACCTAACCATCTTTACAATGCATATAAAATATAATGTACTGTATATTTTTAAAAACATAACTTGTAGTAACAGATAAGTAAGGGATAATGTACAGGCAGCCGGTTGTTATCGCAGAAATAAGGTATCATACTGAAGGGCCTTATTTCGCGATAACAGCCGGCTGCTTGTACATTATCCCACTTATTACACGGCTACTTGGCACATGAGAAAAAAACTGGACATGAAATGTGAATTTGAAATATTTTATAAACTAATTTTTACCGAATGCAGACCTTCCGCGAGGAAAAGCCATTCAAATGTCACGAACAGGCAATTTGGTTTAATCATTTGTAAATATAATGTCATATATGGTATTAAAAGACATATTTCATTTGTCAAAAAAAACCTGTCAAAATGATTTGCTGCATCCGGGTTACCGTGTGTTATTAATTTTGAGAGGTTGTAATCTGGGAATAACGAACCAGCAAATGTCGCAACTGGCCAATCAGACTCAAGCATTCCAACGAGCCGTCAGCCGTGTAATAATATAAGATCATTTTAAAAGAACAGGTAATATTTTACACTAGTTTTATAGAAGGTGCATACAGTATTTCACCTTTCATGCTGTAAAGAAATACAATACAAGAAACGACGTTCAAATGTCACGAACAGGCAATTTGGTTTAATCCTTTGTAAATATAATGTCATATATGTTATTAAAAGACATATTTATATTAAATTTGTCAAAAAAATGGTCAAAATGATTTCCTGCATCTGGTTACCGTGTGTTATTAGTTTTGAGAGGTTTTCATCTGGGAATAACAAACTTGCGAATGTCGCGACTGGCCAATCAATCAGAGTCAAGCATTCCAACGAGCAGTGTAATAAATTGTAATAAATCATACAAAACATGGCTACTACGCGTATATATAGTACACAAAACGTGCTCATAATTATATATATATATTTTTTCAAACCAGTCAATAATCAGGCTAAATGACCATACAGGTTGATATCTAAATGTTTTATATGGCGTTTATTCCGACCCAAAACTCGCATGAAAACTTCACGCGCATAGAACAGAACGCGCGAATTTTGGGTCTGAATAAACGCCATAGTTTTACTTCAACTGTGGAATCGAAACTGGGAATCGATAAGAACAGAAATCTATAAGCAGAATCGGAATCGCTAAAATTCAAACGATACCCAACCCTTGTCAGCGGGCTCTTGAAGGTGTAATTAAGATCGCTCGCACGCATTCCCTTCATACATATTATGAAGTCTAATCTCCATGTCTAAGACTGTAATGGGTAATTAAAACATTGTGGGGTTGATGTGAATGCTGCGCTGATGTGCCAGAAAGCTCAGACGGTGTAAGAGATGCAGGAGGGGGGGGTCTGGCAACCATGCAAAAGAACACATTTGTCTCTCATAGTCGCCAAGAGCCACTCCTCTAACACTGCAATGGACGGATTAAGTTTCTGCCTGTTTCTCTTTTGTCCAACCCGTGATTCATTTAAAGAATCGATGAATAGGGGTTACCGTTGAAAGCCGGCGAGTGTTTTAGTGGACGAATGCGTGCTCGCGATGCTTCTTGGGCTACTGGAGAACTCCTGGTGAGAAACATAACATGAATATTTTCAATATTTTTCTGCAAAACACAAAAGAAGATATTTTGAAGGATGTCGGTAATTAGAACACCCTCATTCATTTCTATTGTATGAAACAAAACCACAAAAAGACATTTTTCAAAATATCTTCGTTTGTGTTCCACAGAAGAAATAAAACCATACAGGTTTTGAACAACAAGAGTCAGAATTGTTATGGTTGGGTGATATTCCCTAAACTTCGGTATGGTACCATAGTGGCCGACTGAAGGTGTCTGGCCTGCACAGCTTTTACTGGAAGTGTGAGACACGGATGAAGAATGAAATCGAATCTGAGCAGGAAACACCCCCTTCACATCCAGCAGGTGGATTATCTAAAGCAAACGTGACTCCTGCACGTGGAAAATCCAGTTTGCCAACTCTGCAAAGAGTCGCTTTATGGAAAAAAAACTGAGCCGCGTTCTCTCAGGATTAGAAAGTCAAAGGGTTCGTACATCATAATGTTTTCCCCACGGGGCGTGTGCGTGCTACGCAAGACTTTTGATTATTTCTGAATGACTGACGTATCTACTCGACCATAAGCTCTCATTTGTAATGTAATTACAGCAAAAGCAGCCAGTTCAAATGACAGATCTTACATTTATTTAACCAATGCCATTGTGTGAAATAAGAGAACATGCCTTCACAACAATTGAGTCTAGGCTTGGTATCATGTGTTTGTAGGATGTTATGATGTGGTTGCTAGACGGCTCCTGATGGTTTCTTGCCCACCCCCAGGTCTCCATAACATTCTAGTCTTCAGATATGATATCAGAACAAACCGTAAGTGATTCATAGAGTTCTTGTGTAAGAGACTCTTCCCTCCAGCCCAAAATACTGTCAGAAACTATCAGTACTACACTGGCATGACATCACAACAGATCCACTATTCCCGCCGTACAGGACAGGTTATTGTCAGTAAATAAAGATAAGTCATACTGTATGTACATTACATGCACATTTGTTTTCAGTAAAGCATTTTGCAAACACTGCAAATAAAAGATGCTATATACTGTAAATAAAGCTTTATTAATAGAGCTGAGAAAACCTTTGAAATTTCAGTTAAATACAATTACATTTACATGTTATTTATTATTCGTTCGAGGCAAACATCACTATTACTATTACTATTGTTTACACTTTAGTAACATTTGTTATTTTGTTAAAGAATTGACGCAATGCAAGGTTTCATTCAACCATTTTTATGCAAACTAATAAAAAAGAACTGAATAGATCTATCACTGAAAAATAAAACCGAATTTTAACAAAAAAAATATTAAAAATATATTGCCGTAGCTCTACGATACATATCTTAATAGCTCTTTGATGCATTTCTAATATTTACAGATTTGCCCTAAATATTTGGTACATCAATCTTATGGAACATGATAAAAATCCATAGTTTAACAGGGACCAGAACTATAACTATAACTGTAACTATAGTCCAGAATATCATAGTGACTTGAGGGTGTGCTTTTTGGGCCAGTAAACCATAGATATAAATAACTAGATGCCGCATTAGCATCTGTTTCTTTGGGCCCGCCATATTGGAACGGTGTGAGCCGGTCCGTTAACACTCAAAATCAAGCTGACTGTGTGTGTGATTATGAAAACATATTTATTGTTGTGTAAACTCAAACATTATATCTTCTACACTAACAAACGACAACAATGAAAGGTTATCCCATTTTCCAGGAATTTAAATCCCTGTGGTTTTCACAGCTATGGCTGCGCAGCGCAGTGTTGGGGCATTCTAGTCAACTGTGAGTGATGTCAGTGGACCCTTCCAAGATGGCGGACACGTCTAGGTGCCTTGAGCGCCTGAATGCGACATCTAGTTATTTATATCTATGCAGTAAACAACCAACAAGAACACAGTAGCAACCAGCCAGCAATGGCTTAGAAACCACCCAGAACACCCTAAAAATTGGACAGCCTAGGAACTCCTTAGCAACAGCATACGACCTGGCAACCACAGACGTTTCTGACGTCATCAGCGTACAAACTATTTACTTGGCTGCAAGCCATAACGTTTGTCTCGCTTTCGCCATCTGTGTTTGAAAAAGAAAATTAGGAGATTCTTGTCTTTACATTTGTTGAAGTCAAATGACAAGTACAAATTTCCTGCAAGACCGAGCCCGACAGCTCGAATTATAAAACATTATTGTTATAATCTTACCTTTGAGTATTTGATTTTTTTACGTTTCTCTACAATTAAAAATGACTAACACACCACAGACCAAAATGTTGCAGTTGTGATTAAAAATGTAATCCTTTAATTTCTGTTTATGAAATGTTACATTTTGGCTGCATTCAAAGCTTTTTGTGGGGACGGTTTTCTCACAAATAGACGCTGATTGAGCGATTCGAAACCAGAAGCGAACGGTCCGCGTGAGTGACACGGCAACACGCTGCTCGCCCTCAACAGGGTGAATAAAATCGGCGTGCGGGGGACACACAGAGAATAAAACACATCCTGTCTCCCACTAGAACAACAACAAAGATAAACTCCTTCTGCAGACCGCGATTGGCTCCGGGCGGCACCGTCGTGAAAGACTCGCCTGTCCTGAATGGGAAAACTGGCCAAATGTAAAGTTATTTCCTTAATCTGAGCTCTGGAGGAAAAACGGCAGAAAGAAAGGACATCTCGCTCCCACACTCGTCTCCTGTCATTCAACCGTCCTTGAATCGAGATCAGTCGTTACACTGTCCTGGCCACGTCTAGCGCGTTTTACCACGCTTTACCATGGTAACCCCGATGCGCAAAGTGGCCCTTCTGAGAAGGAGGGCTTTTGACGACACTTCATCCTCAGGGGTCAGAGGTCAGCGGGAAAGACCACCTCCTGGGAACACTAAAGCTTGTGCTTTTGAGACGTTCAATTAAGGTTCGTTACCATGGTGACACCTCTACCCGGTTAAGGAGGGCGAATGAACGTGAGAGAAAAGGAGACGGTGAAAGAGAGATTTGAGTCCACCGCTAAAGAGCAGTTGTGTACAAACGACAGGAGGTCTCGTATAAACAAGACTACACAACATTACAATTACCTCAGGCTGAATTCATTTCACTCGCTTCAAGCTGTAAGAATTAGCATCCGTTCACACGGGACGTATTCAAAAATAGCAAAATGGAGACGAATGCTTTAACCTTATGAAGAATGTTACGCTTTATGCGTTTATTTATGCATTATCTTTCAACAGTGGTAACAAAATATAGTAACTTTTATGTCGTGAATGGCATCCAGCTTCATTTGCCAAAAACGTTAAACAGACAGTGATAAATATTACCAGCAAAGAGTGGAAAGAGGTTCTTTCTAAACATCACAACAGGACTCACATTATGTTCTGGTTCATTTGCTCATTGGCTGGGTGTCTAAACTCGCTGGCCCAAGTGTTCAAGATTTTTGTTATTTCAGAAGTTAAAATGCCTTTTAAAAGAACATCTATGATCAAACAAGCTTTGAAAAAAAATCTCCAGCAATATTTTAGGATTTAATAATCGTGATTAATCGCATCCAGAATAAAAGTTTGTGTTTATAATATATACTGTGGATATTCATTTTTGTATTTATAAAAACAAACACATACATACATATATTTAATAAAAAATAAAAAATTAATAAACTTAATTATATACATTTAAATATATATTATATTATATACAATTTAAATAAATACATGTAAATATTTCCTAAATATGTATACATGTACGTGTATGTGTTTATAAAATAAATATGCACAGTACACAGACACAAACTTTTATTCTGGATGCGATTAATCGTTTGACAGCCCTAGAATTAGCACTAATATATGGTGCATATCAGAAAACTAGGATCCCAGATTGCTTGAAAATTAAGTCTGAAATTGTGCTCGAAATTGGACCTCGGACCTGTAAACTCGGGGCAGCGAGACGTGTGATTTGAAATCATCCAAGATTCTTCCAATTAGATTAGCACACATTAAACTACATTTAGCCAATCGTTAAAAAAACTCTTAGGTATGTTCACACATGTCGTAGTCTTCGAAGTCTTCTTCCTTTCAAATCTTTTAATACCAAACTCCTTTTGGAGATGCAAAGTCGATTATGCTTACTAAGCTGCTAATGTGTAAGGTCATGTAAACGCGTAAAACATTTTTCTTTTATCGGGAAAAGGTCATACGGCGTAAGCAAAAACCACTCGGCAGAGGACCCAGATTTCGCGCTGCATGTAAAAGCCTTTAGCGGTTTTCTCTCGGTTTTGTTTATGTGCGCATGCCTGACGCCAAAATAGTAAAAGTCCCAAACGGAAGTACCAGTAAAATAACGCATAAAAGTCCGCTCTCGAATCATGCAGTTGGTGTAGAAACGGCAAAATGAAAAACTATAGTTGCATTTGCAGGTACTGCGACCATGAGAAGAGATATAAAAATACAGCTTCTGAACGATTTCCCGCAGCATTTTTAATTGCTAGACAGACTATCGATGATGACGTCACTGCACGCGAGAAACCTGACACGTCTCAAATTTCCATGTAAACGCGGTTTTCAGCGTAGCCGGTTTATTGATATGCATGTAAACACGAGAAAACGGGTTTATTTTATAAGCTGATTTTTGATAGATACCCATTTATTTTGTGCATGTAAACGCACTCTTGCATGACGTGTGATTGACTGGAACGCATTGAGTTCGGATATCACGATAAGCGCGAATCATGCAACTTTATTTACAAAGCTTCAGCCCGACATACATGGGATTTTTCTCTGTGGTTATCCTGATCCTTCCCATCTCCCCTCCAAAGTTGCATTAAATTCGTTTTTTAAATATGGCTTTACAGTTTTAACACCAGTAAGGCTTAAAAACCCCATCTATAAGCCCCCCCACAACATCACAGAGGTGCTAGCGGGGTAAATAGAGAGGTGGTGAAAGGGTCTCTGGTGATGTTTCACTAGCAGGGCATCTCGGGGTGATGTAATACACATCCACAGGGGACACTCGACACCCCCGACAGATGGATCACCAAACATCTCACGGGGTCACGTGAGGCATCTGACGCTTTCTGCTGTGTTGAGACTGCAGAGAACAGGGATAAACGCTTCTGTTCTTCACTCGGGGTTAATTGACTGTAACAATGGAAGCAAGCGCATTAGTCTACGCTTCACATCAATCCGGCCATTGAGAGAGATTATCGGGCCGTCGGCTTTATGGAAAACCATTAGGTGCATTCAGCACATGAAATAAAATGCCAATCAACAAACACTGCATTCCTGAGACGACACGGAGGCTTTCACAAGATATGTGGGAAAGTTTGACGTTACTTGGACGGATTTCAGAGACAGATGGAATAAATGTGCGTGGCACAATCTTATTAAAACAAAATGAATAAAAAGAGAGTAAATTTTGGATAAAACTAAATTATTTTTCTGTGAAATGAGAAAAGCCAACATTTTAATGCCATGTATGAATAGCCTATCTGCTGAGCTATTTTGTGGAAATACAACATTTTACACCTAACATTTGGAGCCAAATTACAGGGTTTGAAAAATGACTTTAACAAGATGGAGGCATTATTCATTTATTTTTACACAGAGATTGATAGGTCTATTAACAAAATCTGTTGACTTGAGCAATCTTTGTTGCATTACTTGTCAATGGTGGTGGTCCAAAAAGTGAGAAAAAGCATTTTTCGTGTTCTTTTTCCAAATTTGCATGCCTACAACTCAATAAGTATTAAAGATATCTTCATTTCCTTTTAGATTTTGGTTCTACGTAAACTTGTCTTTTGGTGTCCACATTTTAAAGGCCCTACAGGGTACAACGTTAAAGATATGGGGCTCTCAAATTGGCTCCATGTGCAAAAAAAAAAAAAAAATGTGGGTCACTTTGCATATCTTATATTGTCCTATATCTTCAGACATTCTATATCTAAAAGAAGTCGACTAAATTTATTGAAAGTAAAATTATATTTATTAAAATAATTGATTACAATTACTTCATAAGCATTCAGCAAGTTTATTCTTTGGTTTCATAAAGCTAGTAGACAATATCTACAATGTCGCTGCTGGCATAAGAACACCCATTTTTTCCCCAGTGATGCTTTCCAGATCCATTACAGAAAAAATCCTGCAGGCAAAATGAAGGATCTCATTACATTTCATATGGATCGTGATTCATCAAAATAGCTGCGGCAGCCATTCAACTCTGAGAAACTCCTGAGCAAGCGAACACTGACTGACACAGATGTCAACACAAGGAAAAAGAGAAAGCAAGTATCGAGTCGAAGTATAAGCTGTCAAAACAATGTATTCATTAACAAATTTGGAAGATTTTCACGGAAATCCCTTTTAAAATGAGGTTGTATTCAATTACCAGAAAAATATGCATCCTAAAATGCATAAACATTCACAAATAATAGACACACTTCAATAGAGAGCGAAAACTATTGCCTTAAAGGCATCATCGTGACCTACAGAATACAGATGAAGGGTAGCTCGCCGGACACCACTGACGCAGATTAGATTAGATAACACACAGAGATCAAATTGCACACTAGTAAGTGTGGTTGTGTGTGCCGTCCAACCAGTTTACAGTCACAGACCATCAAAACAACAGAAACACAGACTACACCAAAAACAGACTCTACAATTCAGTTACTCTTATTTACTCAATAAATCATTTTCACTACTTTATTCTAAATTATTCAATATCATCAAAGTAGCAACCACGACAACAAGCTCCATAGCAACCCTGCTTCCTGGCCACCAATCCCTGCAATATATGGCAGAAATAAAGCCTCTCTCACCTCCATGGCTAAAGCGGCGGTCTGCTGGTCGTAATGGTTCAGAAGGTTCGGCATGAAGGTGGTATTGTAGGGAAGATCTTGGCACATCCGAAGGTCAATGGACTCACAGGTGAACATGCTGTGACTGCCGACCGAGTCCATGTGGATGCACATGCCGGTCGTGAAGAGAGACAGGACCATCAGCAGATGAAAAATAGTTGCACCAGGTGAGGGTAAATCCAGGATATGCCCCATTGTTGAATGGCGATACACAATGGGGCGAGATTAAAGACTTGCACACAAACACAAGGGTTTATTCTCTACGCGGGGATCTGCCACACCCATAGTGTGTAAGGTATACCGGCACGATTCACTGCTTCCATCTCTGTCCTGTTTCTCAGACGGTCCTCATGGATACCTGCCTGTTGACCTGCGTTTTTGGGTCAGTGCACGCTTTGATCTGGACCATCAACAGTCGCATACATCCTGGAGCATTTATACATTGGTGATAAATGACAACTCTGTTTGGTCAGGGTGGTCTGGGACGGAGCTCTGCAACAACGGATACTCGAAACCTGTAACAACATAAAAGAGACACATTAAAATACACAGGAAGCTTTTGAAAATACTGTCGGATGATCATCTGAAGTCATTGATACTTCAGTATCAGAAGTCGCAGATAAACAAATTACATAAATTGGTGAACTGGTTAACTTATTTAGTTTTGTGTCTGGCAAAGCACGACCCTGTAAACCACAGCCCGCTGTAAATAAACCGTTACTGTTGTATTTAAACAGCTGGGTTACGGTCATAAAATAAAGTCAACCTTGACGACATTTATACATTTATTCATTTGGCGGACACTTTTATCCAAAGTAGGAGAGCATATAAACATTTTGTCAACACGCTGAACAGTACCGTTAGTTTAAAAGGCCATGCTACTAGGAGGAATAAAGCTGGAGTAAGCAAAGGAGAGAATGAACAAGATATATATACATATTTTTTTGACAGACAGACATTTGTTAGTAAAATAAATGCGGAACAGGTATGTTTTGAGCTGTTTTTTGAAACTCGTGAAGGATGCTGCAGTTCGGATGGAGGCTGGTCAACCTTGACGAATATCACAAAACATGTCAAGAATATGTCCAGGTCACATTTGAACCACAACATAAAAAATAAGAAAATAAACATTTGATTGCAATGCATACTAAAATGAAGTAACATTAAAAAGATCATGAAGACCATTTTTGTTTTGCGTTATGTCAACATGTCATTACAATAATGTTACAATGCAAATTGCAATTTTACTAAAAGGATTTTTTTCCCTTTACTTATGCTAAATATCACTTTTACATTAAATAACAAAATGCGTTTAGTTCAAATGAATTGTATAAATGAACTGACAATGTCCATATAAAAAAATATGTTTCATATTCAGTATTTCTCATTCGTGTTCTCACTCCGCTTCTCTCAGTCCTCACTATGTTAAATCCGAATTAACTGAGTCAATGTGAACGTCCCATCCCCCTAACAACACGTTTATGTGAGTCCAAACAAACACACACACACACACACACACACACACACACACACACACACACACACACACACACAACCTGCCCCTCTCTTGGTAAACAGTAAGCAGAGCAGCCATAACAAATAATCAAACTCTTTATTTTTAAAGTAACACATATTAATTGGTTAATAATACTGCATATGCACCAGACATGTCAAACGCATACGAATTAAAAATACTGAATTGTAATAGAAAAGCAGAAATGTGCATTATATAAATACGTATATATTTAACAATATGATCGTTTTTTCCGTAATTCTGAATGCAATAATTCTGCATTTAATGCAGGACCGCCACTGATATACTGTGTGTAAGGTGTTCCAACCCTGAATATTAACCAAACACGCAAAACATAAAATCACATGTATGATCTAATAAAATATTTGACTAAAACACATCACTATACTCAAAAGCACTCATATCAAACTTTACCGTTTACTGGCAGGGATCCGCTGGTTTTTACTACCCACTTATGTGACACTACACAGCGTGTCTGTCCGCGTAGATCCGCGCATCGGCTTTGAATCACGTAACACGCTGAAGTCACGCTACGATAAAAGCACCGGCTCGTGGAGGTTAGTTTGTTTTGAGACGCTGATGGATACAAATAATCGTAAACTATTCAAACGTGCACATGAAGAGAGTCAGAGACGGCTGGTGTCTTTGCATATTCAAAGCGAAACTCTCCCCCTCCCACTACGGCGGATTTGCCCCACCTTCAATTGAGACATAAATACCTCCGCCAGGAGGCGCTGTGAGGACGAAAAGCCTAATCATCCACTGGATCGCATTGAAACCTTACTTATTTGAGCGCTGTATTGTATAACAGTTTAAGTATATTATTATCAAGGGTTTGAACATGAAACATTAATTGAAATGAGACATAGTTGTTTATTTAAAATATATATTTTTAAACCTCCTCATTCAGTAATAACAAATGACTGTGATTGGTCCGTGCTCGCCAGCGCTGATAAATGTAACACGTATCATGTGACCTAACACGCTCCGTTTGCTTCAGCAGCGTCATGGATAATAAAATACACCTGAATAATGCCACCGAGAAACTTTAACCGCTATTGAATTTAAAAACACACAGTTAGAATTGTTATATATAAAACGTTATTATTTATTGACCCGTCGTACATGACCATTTTACACATAACGACCGGGCCTCCAAGCCCCGCCCATTTACCATCTTTTCTTTCTTATTTCCATCTGAACAACCTCAAGGGACTGCGCATGCCCAGGGGACCTGCTTCAGACCCTTGCACACAGAGGAAGAGTGTATGTTTACATCATTTAGAAACTAAAGGAGTGTTTTCACGTCCAGTTTGTATATTAAATATAACTTGTAACAGCCTATTATATATTCATATATATTCCTTTCTCTTAAACAAATTTTGGCATTAAATAAGAGTTATTTTACCATTATCTTGATAACCGTTAAGTAATAATCATAAAGTTGAGGTTAAGCATATGTTAAGTTTTATCATTGACACAGCTGGTCAGAGAACAAACCGATGTAGCGTCCAGCTATCCAACAGGTGCAGTGAAGTGAATCAGGTCAGCATTGAGAACAACATCCACATCCAGAGGCCTCAGGCTAACAGACCATAAACTCACAAATCGAAAAATAAACAGGACCAGTGCGACACATAATTCAGACAATTTATAGATAACAAAATATTAGATTTAAACAAAACTCTTGCAAATGCTTTTAGAATTATTTATTCAAATTGCACACTTTTAGCAAAGATATACTACAACACATACATAAAAGTTTTTAAAAATAAAACGTAGACAGCAAAGGTTCAGTCTTCTGCATTGAAATGACAGGCCTTTGAAAGATCAAACAAACTTACTGCTCTCTGAAAACACAATCCTTTGAAATGAAATCAAGGGAGGGCCGTCATACAGACATAAAGCCTTTTATTTCGACAGTGTCAGTCACATCTCTATGTATTATTATTTCAGTTCTTTAATCACACTAGATTATCCTGAGTGTGAGATTTACTCAACGATCTACATCATTGAACCCAACACAGACTTACGTCTTTCTCTGGCCCTTCATACTGCATACTAGAGTTTCCATGGCTACTAGCTGTCAAGTGTTTACTTTGTGGCACATTAGGTAGTTCGAGCATTACATTTCTTAAAAGCAAATTTATAAAACGATCAGTTCTGGTGCTTGATTGTGATTGGTTGAGCCGAGTTCCAAGCCGTTATAAAATACCCCGATTTATAACTGCTGACCGCATTACATACCCTAAATATCACTTTATTTACGTTATTTTATGAAATAAATAAAAGCAATAATCGTTTTATAAAAGCAATAAGCCCCGCGAAGCAGTGGGTTACAAGTGCATTTTATAACAGCTAAGGGGGTTTCAGGCACGACGCGATGCCCTTAACATTATAAAATGCACTGTAACCCACTGCTTCTTGGGGCTTATTGCTTTAATAAACACAGGATTTGGTGTTTTTGACACCCTAAGCACAATAACAAAACATGAATGATTAATTTCAAAAGATACTTGTGCGTATTTTTGGAAATTTTGTGTAAACATGAACAGCAAACATGTAACTTTATATACAATTTCAGAATAAATCATATATTTGATAAAATTTATTATATTGTAAAATGAAATATCACCAGCAATTAATATGAAATCTTGTGAT
Organism: Triplophysa rosa; assembly: GCF_024868665.1. Lineage (NCBI taxonomy): Eukaryota > Metazoa > Chordata > Actinopteri > Cypriniformes > Nemacheilidae > Triplophysa > Triplophysa rosa. The sequence goes on along the minus strand of NC_079899.1, from coordinate 24,413,572 downwards.
CAGAACGCCTTGTTAAGCTCCGCCTTCATTTTACAAATCTCTCTCTAAGCGTTGGAAGAATGATGTCTGATGAGACGTTGACCTTGAGTTGCATGACCTGGATCTGTTTTTCCTCCAGATGCGAGTGCCTCCTCCTCCAGCTGTGAAAATATAAACATTCAAATCATGTATATGGAATTAATTATGATTATAGCTCATTTATTAAAGTAAAAACCCATGGAGTATGAAATCCTATCCTGTTGCCTGTTTCGCAGGGTCCAAATTAATTTAGCATGCTTTAAATCTTGTGACCGGCCTATAGGAATGTCTGAAAGCACAAATATTCAGCGTCGTACCTGCTCTCTGATGTAGGTGTGACCACAGGGTCCAATGCCTCTCAATGTCAGACCCACCACGAAACACCAAACAGACAGTCCGGCCTCTACTGTGGTAAAGCCAGCACAGGAGAACCACAGAGCTAACGTTGTGTCCTGAGAAAATAGAAACAGGTCATTATAACCCACTGCAAGGGACTTGTCATGACTATGGGTCTAAAGACTCACATAGATGCGGGTAGCATCAAAAGGGCAGTTGACGATGACCGGAGAACGTGCATTGATGGGCATGTGAGTGGAGTTACATCCCTTCATGAGGCTGTCTCCATCCCCTGATATGGTCAGACTGATTGACAGAAGCAGTCCAACCAAACACGCTGCAGACAGCAGAGCGTTCACACAAGAGCTCACCAACAGACTGATGTGCTACAAGAAAACAGATCTGTGTTTAACACTACAGGGTGAAAAATATCACAGTATTTTAGCGTGTTTGTGAACTGATATATACAGTACCATCTTGAATAAGATACGTATTACGAAACCACAAACAGAGATAGTTACTTACTAGCTTCAAGTTGGTAATATTCCTCGAGACCAATATTGCAACAATTCCATTTGCAATACTCTGAAAATAAACAGTAGATAACTTAAATTAGTTTCAGGACATTTCCTGCCATTTCGCAATCGTTTTAATTCGTGCATATTTCATGCACACAATCCATTTCATTTACTTTATTAAACGTATGTATATGGATATAACCCGCTATAATGGATGCAGAGTCACTCACCAGCAGTCCAGAGGTGACGGATATGATGTTGGATACGGTATACTCTGTCGAGATCTCATTGTTGGGTTTGGATATATGTCTCAACACACTTCCATGAACAATGGCGCTCAGAATGAAATTGACATGACCGACAACGATGAGGGTCAAACCTTTCTTCATCAACCGTCCAGGACCCTTCTGCTTGTCTGCAGTTTAGAAGATAAATTACACTTTCATGCTTTTTTGATAATTATTTAGGTACGTGTCAAAATTTGTGCTTATATAAATATAATAAACTCTTTTTAGCATAAAAAGGCTGATAACGAACTGATGTTTATGAATGAACTGCATGGAGAGTTTTATAATGCCTAATGCATAATCCAACATATTTTATTTGCTAATATACAACATGATCAAATCAGTGATGAATTTTAATGTCAAAAGCTTAAAAAGTGAACAGTGTTGGATATCAATAAATTGTTTGTTAAACGACTATTATATCCCTAATAAACATACATTTTATTTCTGAAATGGTGTTTACAGTGGAATGTAGATATACACTACACGCAATACAACAATACATTTACAGATACCCAAAAGGTATTTAACACCAATGAATTGGCTCTGTTGGTGCACGAGCAGATATAACACTGCATAGCGCCAGTGCAGCGAACAAAAACCCTGATTGTTTGAAGCTCTGCAAACCCTCAACGGCTTTAGTTAAACCAAAAATCATGTTTAATTCTCATACCAACTATACAAAGAAAGTCTTAATTGTCTTACCGAAGCCACACATATTTGTTTCCGTGTAATCGATCACAGTTTTGAAGAAAAACTTTGAAGATTACACACGCAGTTTCCTCCCTTCACGCTCGGTGACGTCACGCAGCGGGACTCACCTGTGCAGCGGAAGTAGGCGGGGCCAAAATACAGAGGTCATTCAATGCAAATGCAACGATTGTTTGCCATTGACTTTAACGATTAAAACAAACAAGGCATTCCGAAAAAATGCAATCAAACAGGTTTGAAAAACGACATTAATGAAAAACCCAAGTAAATGAACATACTGCGATTCAATTATTTTATTGAAACCCGTGTATACACGGATTGTATTGTTAAAATAATGACAAAATAATGATATCGATATACATTAATGAGATATGTAATGGGTCGACCAGAGAATCTGGGTTAAGAATAAAAAAGTAGCGTATTGTAAGATCAGGTGCAGGATGAAACTCCCAAAAGCGCGTATAAATAAAAAATATTATAATGAAATTATGAAAATCTACCCCAGTGAGAGATTTCTTTTCAGATTGTATGTTACGCAGTAGGCTATGTGATTTTACTGTCTCTAAAAAAGAATTAAGGCATCTTTAATGTCACAGGAACAATATTTTCATAACAGCGCTGTGTTTAAGGGCATGTGGGAATCATTTATTTATAGCAAGATTATATTTAGTTGCACAATGTTACCAGCAGGTCTGAAACACAGCTGGCATTTGTCTGTCCATGATAACTATTTCAACAATGAGAAAAACTATATCAGTGTCCAAAGTCCTCAAACGTTTGAGTGACACACCCCATGATATAAACAGCAACTTGAAAATACTAAAGATAAAGCAAAGAAATATCACAAAACAAAATAGAAAACAATCATAACAGAATGCAGAAAAACAGCTACATATGCAAATAGTATAGGCCCAAACCAAATTAGCCTTTAATCCAGTTAAATTTTATTAATTTTTGTGTGTTAGTAATACATATGGACAAAATATTGAGGACGAAGTAATAGCATGACATATATACTGGCAATGAACATTGTTTTTCATGTAAATCAGCATTTACTTACGCATTTTTAAAAACAAGTTATAACTGTTAAAATTAGTTAATGCACAGTGAACTATCATGAACAATTCACTTTGATATGAACTAACATGAACACCTGCAACATGAACCAAATCTGTATAAATGTCTTTGTTCTGATGAACACAGAGAAAGATATTTGGAAGAATGCTTATAACCAGACAGATCTCGCCCCCCATTGACTACCACAGTAGGAAAAAACACAATAGTAGTCAAAAGTGCCCCAGAACTGTTTGCTGTCCTACATTCTTCAAAATGTTTTCTTCTATGTTCAGTTCAACAGAACAAAAAAAAGCATTTTTTCCTACTATGATAGTCACCGGGGGGCGAGATCTGTTTGGTCATAAGCATTCTTCCAAATATCTTTCTCTGTATTCATCAGAACAAAGACATTTATACAGATTTGGAACAACTCTAAAGTGAGTAAATGATGACAGAATTTAAATTTTGGGGTGAAGTATCACTTTAAGCCAATAATAGAATTATGCCATTTTTATGAGTTTTGTATTTATTTCTGCATTTGTTTATATCCTAGTCATTTTTGTCCACCCTAAAATACAGTGAACAGTGAAATGCAAACCTTAAACCACAGCGACCCCTAGTGGCTTCCAGGAAAATGATGCTCCAAAAAGCCATCTGAAGGTCAACTGGCTGGAGATGTGTAACTCTGCTATTCACATGCAAGTTGTATGTTGCACTGTCATATTGTGAAAACGCATGTTGAAACCCACTGGAACAAAATTACCCCAAGGGGATAATACATTTGTACTACTACTACACGTGTGTATAATAAAAACAAACACATTCACAGCATAGAAAGTCAGAATGGTATTTTTTATTTGAACTGTACTGTATGCTAAATGTTCACCTCGGTACAATAAACAAATACAAATACACTAAAAACCAATACAGCTCTGGAGCCAACCTGACTGGAGTTGGCGAGGAATCTCAGAATATTGCATATAAACAACACAATGAGCTCCAAACAGTGCGCTTCCACATAAAGAACCCAAAAAGAGGAACAGGGGATAACAGGAGAGTTTGGTTACAAAAACATTAAACTAGACAATACAAATCTAATTTAACAGCCGTACGTTCAACACCAAAACACACTGGATGTCTGATCTATAAAAATACCTCCGAGTGATCGGGTGGGCTGACAGAAAAGGGCAAATATATCGATGGGGTTGTCGCCTTTCTTTCTTCCCGGTTCTAGACTCGAGTGGAATAACTTGTAATGTTCCTGAGACGGGACGTTTGTTTCACTCCAGTTTCGGTTGTAAGCTGCCATCTGTCTTTCGATTTTACAACACGCATACAAAATCAAGTTCTCAACAAAAATGAATTCCAAATGACCCTTTTTGGAGACCAACATTTAAAACCCGATGGAAAACTGTTTTTATTTCATAAATCCTGACAACCCCAGATAAAGTTAAAGATGGGTAAAATAGTGTGCTCTCGGGTCTTAAATGGGAGTGATGTCTGAGCTGGTGGTTGTTGAATTTGTGCAATTCTGTAAACGAGAGGTCATCTCTTCGAAATGTGGAACAACTCTAATAATAACACTATCATCTTCATTTTTGCAGAAAACAGCTCTGTCTGTTCCCTTCATAGATACACTGTATATATATTTTATTATCAAGAACTTTAAACACTGAAACGAAGAGGACAAGCACTAAATTCGTAGATGCAATAAAAAACGAACGCAGAAACGGAAAACGGACTAACTGCTGCGAATTCCGTTACATGCCCATATAAGGCAAGGAGGAAGAAGACAAGCGCATGACATATGATGTCAACATTTCAAGCTCTGTGGTTGGTGAAGAAATGAGGAGTGGCCAGCTCACGTCGCCACGCCTCCCAGCAAGAAAGCACCGCCCACCTGCAGTAGAACAGGTAGAAATGATGTCCTCCCCTCAAAAACGAAGACAAACTGATACAGAACAACTCCTGGGTTAAAACAACAACTAAAGAACAGAACGGAAAACGCTAAAACCGATTTGGAAAACGAGACGGTGGAGGCGGTCCGTGAATCCGCTCTCCGGTGGAGCTCGGGGCAGCTGATTGCTTGTTCACTCGTTCACTGTCTCTGATTTGCAGTTTTGCTGAATGACAGACTCCCATCTATCGCACGGTGGCGGGCGCGTCCGGAGCCGCGTGGTCGCCGTGGTTACGACTTGGCGAGGTGTTCTCTGTGCTCGTTGTGTTTGATGAGCTGGGTGGTGGAAGGGGCGAGGCTGGGCTGGGTGCCCGGAGGCAGGGGATGGGCACTGGGGACCCCGCCAGTTATCATGCCCTCAAACTGACCACTCATGCCACCAAGAGACACGCCCACCACACCAGGAGGAAACCTGGGGAGCAGAAAAACTGATGACATCACCTGTGTGCTCCGGCCTTCGTTGATTTTTTATGTTTTATATCAACTACACACAAGCACAACAAATATCATGTGTAATTAAAAATAATAATGAGATGATAATGAACGTGCGAGAGACATCTCTGAGGTTGATCCGGCATCATTCAGATTTATCTGCACATCGCGTCGGGTGACGCCGTCATCTGTGAATATTTACCTGTCGTTGTCTAGGTATACATTTTGTCTTGCAGGCCGCCAGGAGAAATGGCTGGCAGAGGCGGGGCCATCCTGCTGAACGAGAGAACCAATCAGACCGAGCAACACAACCGGGGGCGGAGAGTGATTTTACATGCATGTGCGGGTTGCACAATTAAAGGAATTGGATTTGTGATCATTCTTAAAAAACAGCACGGGTTTGGACAGATAAATGAGATTTTTTTTATTAAGTGAACTGTCCTTTTAAATGCATAAATAAGGAAGTGGTAGTAGTGGGAAAATGACCGGAAAAATCTTGTATAGCCAGAGGTAGTATATGCGTTAATTTATGTTACGAGTTTATTTGCATATTTTGCGGGGAAAATAAAGCGCGAGTCAAATGGAAAAAGGAGGCGTTTGAGACCGTGACAAACTCAAGAGTGAATGAAATGAGGGTGGACAGGTGATGTTCTGAGTTTGTTCCTCACCTGTAGGCTCCACCGTTGAGCTCCGGATGTACCTGTTGCTCCATCAAGCCCCACGGCGCTGTGGTAACAAAAAACTCTTTGTTGACGCAATTTCTGAGGCTGTCCGGGATACGACCTGAAAATCGCAACAAACCCACAAAATTAGGACATAGACGGGGCGGAGAGTCGGATTATTTATAGAACTCCATCTGAATTCCATTAAAGACATTCTAGTCTTGAAAATACGCAATATGTTCAAGATTAAAGTCTTCATATTTTGGGTGAAATTACACTTACAATCATCTTCAAGATACAATTTATGCAATAGAAGTCGCTTACGAGTCATCTCACGTTTCTTTAGAAAGTCAAGTGACTTCGTTTGATGACCAGTTACAATTCAGCATACAAACATTACATCTCTGCATCAGTGGCAATGCTAAATTTCCAAGCTTCAATCTTAAAACCTGTGGCTATTATCCACGAACACAAAGTGTAAACAGAATCTCTATGTTGCTGTACGCATTTGACACTGAATTATTAGTAGAAAGTATGAAGAGAAATCTGTAGCGGAGTTTAGTAGAAAATGAAGGTCATACCGGTGACGGCCCTGCGGATCTCAGTGGCCGCCGCTTCTCTCATCTCCAGCGAGGCTTGCTCACTGTACCACGCCGTGTGTGGCGTGCAGATCAGATTGGGCGCGTCCTTCAGAGGACCCTGACTAAAACTGAGGAACCCAAGAGAGACAAAATGAGATTTCTCCCTTGCCTTAAAAACAGCATATTTATACTTCCGAGTTTGTTTTTAGACCCTATGACAGTTTAAACTAACGTTACGCTTTTAAAAGTTTGCGACTACGGTTTGTGTTTCATGACAAATCTTACCTGAATGGTTCGGACTCATGGACGTCTAGAGCAGCGCCCCTTATTCTGCCCTCTTTTAGAGCCTGTGCCAGGGCTTTCTCATCGACCAGACCGCCCCGTGCTGTGTTCACTAGAAACGCTCCCTGTCGCATCTAACAAAACATAGTACACACAACATTTTTGACCCTGGTCTTAAAGTCGGCATGAAACGGAAGTAGCGATTGTCTTTTCTTCCGAGTGAAATGACTTCTGAAATGAGAAAAAAGTGTAGGGGCGGGACTTGATTCCGTTCATCGAGTACTGATTGGATCGTTAAAAGTTGGGTGTTGCCAATTTAATGGACTCAGATTTGTAATCCAGTTCCTCGTGACCAGAAGTGAAGAGATGTGGTTTCGAGGGGAGGGCGAAGGTTAACATTTTTGATTAAAGTGCACATTAATAAAAAATAAAAAAAAGATGTGCACGGATAAATAATTTATAATGAATACTGCTACACTATGTAAATCAATTTGAATTGACATTTTTAATTTCATGCCGACTTTAAAGTAGCACAGGAACATAAAATCCCTTGTGTGGGTCAAAATGATAGATTTTTCTTTTATGCCAAAAATCATTAGGATATTAAGTAAAGATCATGTTCCATGAAGATACTTTGTCAATTTCCTAAAAAGACTTTATTTTTGTGAGTGGGCGCAGCAAAATCGCTAACAAAAATGCTCGAGAACACGCCTACAAACATCGCTCGCTGCAGCCCGCTCTTCGGGAATTACCCACTCAAGTTTGGTATCTATGTAAAGTTTAGTATTTTCTGTTTTCGGGATCATCTACTTTCCACAACGTCATTACAGCGATTAGCCAATAGAGAGCGTTAAAAAAACCTGTTTCTGCTTAGCAACGGCCTGCTACAGCGCTTCAGATTAGCAACTTCAAAGGCGATTTTCTCAATATTTTGATTTTTTCACCCTCAGATTCCAGAGTTTCAAACAGTTGTATCTCGGCCAGATATTGTCCCATCCTGACAAACCATACATCAATGAAAAGCCTAATAATTGACCCTTAAGACTGGTTTTGTTATCCAGGGTCACATTAATAGACTCCTTCAGTTCAGTTTACACAGCGGCCACTGGATGGCGCTCATGTTTACATTTATGCGTTTGGCTGACGCTTTTATCCAAAGTGACTTACACTGCATTGTACTATACATTTTGTTTCTGACTATGTGCAATCCCCTGGGATCGAACCCATGACCTTGCCGTTGTCGACGCCATGCTCTAACCACTGAGCCACAGGAAAGGATGTTAACATAACGACACAGTATTCACAACTTCTGATGCATTCCCTTATAAAACAAAATAATTGCACATAATGTAGGGAAAAACGTTTTGGGATTTGACTTGAAAATGTGAATTGATTTTATTAGCAGGCTATTTATTTCCCTGCTTTTGCAGACTTGAGAGAAGTTGCTATGAAGGTGGAGAAAGGCATTATATTTGAACAAAGACGTTTTCTTTAAAAAATAGCTTTAAATGCTGTATAATGCACCTGTTTGATGGTGAAATCATTGATGAGGTGATGGTTATGTTCGTTCAGGTTGCAGTGAAGAGAAACACAGTCGCTCTGGTACAGAAGGTCCTGTAAAGTATAAACTCTTTGGACGCCCAGGGAACGCTCTAAACCGTCCTGGAGGTACGGGTCGTAAAAGATCACGTTGAAGCCGAAGGCTTTTGCTCGGACGGCTACCGCCTGTCCCGATCGACCTGTGACACAAAAATACATAGAAATATAAAAATGCAGATCCAACAAGCTCAAATAATCGTGTGATAGTACAATAAAGATAATCATACCATCAAGTTTTGTCACAAAAAGCTATCATATGGCTTCGGAATTTGCGTTTTTTTTCTACAGAGAATTAAAAGTACCAACTTAAAAAAAAACTAGTACTGTAGTATTTACTGTAGTAAATACAGTTTTCACAGTATGAACTGTAGTTAATAGCGTAATATACCTTAATGTTTACTATAGTAAGGTTCATGGTAGCATCTTGAAAAAATGGTCAAAAAATGAAAATAATGAAAATTGTGAACTCTCTCACCAAAGCCAATGAGTCCGAGTGTTTCTCCCCTGATGCGGGCGGCACCTGACGCCACCTCTCTGATCTGCTCCACGCTCTGGACTCGTGTCCCCTCACGCATGGTCTGATAAAGCCAGGTGTTTCTCCGGTACAGATTCAAGATGTGACAAAGCGTTGAGTCGGCCGTCTCCTCCACCGCCGCTGATGGAATATTACACACTGCAATACCTGCAGAAACACACACGAGTCCAATTCAGCGCACAGAAATGTGTTAAGCACGTTGTCATTTATCTCAGAGAGACAAAATTAACAAGCCATGTGAACATTTAAGTCTGAACAAACTATTGTAAACATCAGGAACCGAAACCGTTCAACGAAAAATTTAATTTCTGTCATGAATTACTCACTCTAGTTGTTACAAACCTGTATACATTTCTTTCTTTGTTTGAACACAGAGAAATATATTTGGACGAATGCTTGTAACCAAACAGTTCTTGGACCCCATTGACTCCCATAGTAGGAAAAATGACAACGGTAGTCAAAAGTGCCCCAGAACTGTTTGCTGTCCTACATTCTTCAAAATATCTTATTTTGTGTTCAAGAGAACAAAAAAACCATGAAGTATTTTTCCTACTATGGTAGTCGATGGGGTCCAACTGTTTGGTTATAAGCATTCTTCCAAATATCTTTCTCTCCGTTCAACCAAACAAAGAAATGTATACAGATTGAAACAACTCGAATGTAATAAATGATGACAGAATTTTTTTTGGGGGGGTGAACTGTCCCTAGAAACACGGTGCAACACACGCAGATCAGTCACGCATCGTGGGACGCATACTGCGTGTGAAAAAAGTGACACAAAAATGTATGCAATTCACAATCTGTGAAAGTTAGACTGAAAGTTCCCAGGTTGCATTAATAAGCACTTTAAATGAAGAAGGGTTTGACCAATTGTGCGAGGTTCACCACAGGTAAATGTCAAATGTCTAACTTCTCACAATCTGCAAAATTCCCTTCTGAACAAAGATTCAAGTACTTCATGTCTGAAGTGTATTCTGTAATAAAAGATTGAGCGTGAAAAGGCTCAATCCGGCCTCCCAGAATGAAAACACACTTGTCTACAATCCAAATTTTACTTGTCTTACATTCTAAGGGTACAGAAAATATAATATTTCTATTTTTACTATTGTATCAAACATCCTATAAAATTGCTAGACTAGCAGAACTTTCTTTCCTGTTTGACGCATTTCCTATTGAAAACATATCAATGTGTTTTTAAACTGAAGCCGAATGAAATTGAACGCTTTTGCTCGGACCGCTACTGCCTGATCGACCTTTTACACAAATATACAAACACATATAAACACACAGATCGTGTTCGTGTGATAGTCAAAAAGTGTATTTTTAATTTTTGACTATGAAAATTCATCATATCATCAAGTTTATTTGTATGGATTTGGAATTTGCATTTATGCATTTGGCAGATGCTTATATAAAAAACAACTTGGAGTGAATTAGAAGTACTCAATAAAAAATAAAAAAAAACTGTAGTGTATGTTGGAATTCACTATAGTAAACTGTAGTACATTGCCGTTTACTTTGGTTATTTACAATATTCTCATTACAGACAGCAATTTTTTTGGACAAAACGACGCAATATGTGTCAGTAATAGTTTTAGTTTGTTCTGAAAAAGAAAGGTATGTACATTTTAAATGTACATTTTCTTAACATGGGGGTTAGGGACCACTAGGTGGTGTTGAAATGATTTAAATGACTATAAAAGAAAACATCTTTCTAGCTACGGCAGTCACTACAATATTTCATTTGGTAGAAATTGTAAGTGGGGGCCTTCAAATATTGTTCTGCACAAGCATATGTGTCTTAAAGTCCCAGTGAAATTAAAAACGACAATTCTTATTTTTGTATTACATATTGCAGCGTTTATAGTAAATAGCTTATCAATGTGGGTCATTTTCTTTTTTAAATTCATGTACCCTCATAATCGTCAGTTAAAATCTGAAAATGCACTTCCGCGATGAAATGACTATCCATCTCAAATGACGCAAGTTAGACGGAGTGGGCGGAGCATCCGTTAACTCCTCCCCTTCAACTGTCACTGTGTGTTCCCACCAGATGCGAATGAAGCGTTAAGCGCGTGTGATTTACATGTCAAGTCAATGCAAAGATGCGATATACCTCCTTGCGGCGCGATTCGCGCGAATTGAGCGTTTCGGGCGTTTGACGCTTGATTCGCACGAGTTGAAAAATCTGAACTTTGGCAAAAATTCGCGCCGCGTTAACCAATCAGGAGCTTGCTCTAGTAGTGACGTGCAGCGTCTGTGCACGAAGGCAGCCCAGAGAAACAGATAAGCAGCGCAACTGAAGTCTATTTGAATTATAAACAGAGAGCGTCTTTGCAATAACTAATCACATTTAAAAACTACAATATTAATTTCTCGCTAGAAATTCAATCAGAAGTTGTTGAAAGTGAAAATGAAACTTACATTTATACAAAACTATGCTCCAACGGGCGTTTCGGCCGCCATTTTATTTTTTCGAGCTTGCGTCTGTTGTGAATTTCACACGCGAATGACACGAATTTCACGCGCGAATTAAGCGAGGAAACTCAAAATGTTCAAGCGTCCAACTACGCGCGTATAGTGCGATTCATTCGCGCAAGTCGCGTTTGGTGGGAACGCTCAGTCAGTCTGCTGCTATTTTCATTTCAAAATGCAACAGCTGTTTTTATACATCCAATCAATTCGCAGGAAAAAACGCAAGCCACGGCCACTCGTTTTCTCCTTTGAAATTCCTTTTGACTCGGAAATGCGTCAGAATACGGAAGTAAAAACAAAAATTCCGGTTCACGGGGACTTTAAGGTTCAATTTTTCTAAATTGATATTTAGACATCCCCTGAAAGCAGCATAAATAAGCTTTCCATTGATGCATGGTTTGTTAGGATAGGACGATGTTTGGCCGATGTACAACTGTTAGAAAATCTGGGGGTGCAAAAAAATGTATCGAGAAAATCACCTTTAAAGTTGTCCAAATGAAGTCCTTAGCATAGCATACTACTCACAAAAATAAAGTTGTGATATATTTACAGTAGGAAATTGACAAAATATCTTCATGGGATATGATCTTTACTTAATATCCTAATGATTTAATAAATCATTTTGACCCATAAAATGTATTTTTGACTATTACTGAAAATGTTCCCGTGCTACTTAAGACTGGTTTTGTGGTCCCAGGGTGACAACACTGAATCTCTTTTATAAAATCTCTATTGCTATCACACTTCTCTCATACATCAGCTATTTTTTGCAGCGTTACACATTTTTGAGTTAGACTTGAAGAGTCTTTCTGGTACGGCGGCTGTCGTACAGACATCTCCAATACGACAGAAATCGTCCTGAGAGATTCCACCTCTGATTAATGCATCTCCTGCAGGAAATCAACTCTGTGCCTCAGAGGAATCGATTATTAGCTGGAAACTTGTACGCTCCGTCTTACCCATCTCTCCAGCGGCTTTAATGTCGATATTGTCGTATCCGCTGCCGATGCGGATTATGATTCGTAGGGCTTTAAACTTCTCCAGATCCTCTCTGGTCAGAGTGATGGTGTGTTACATCATCGCACCGACCGCTTCGTTCAACACCTGAGAACCAGAGAAAATGTTAAATAAGAGCACACGAATCACATTTCTTTTTAATATGTTGGAATGAGCACGTGGGCTTAATGTATTTCTCAGGATGAATGCGATATGTACATAGCTTTAATGTGTCTGCAATGTCACTTAATACCTTTTCTCCCATGATAATAATTGTGTGTTTTTAATCCGAGCAATTACTCATAATTTTGAATAAAAACAAACATTAACATGATCATTAACAACTTAATATGAAATCAACTTGATTTGAATGTAACGAATACAAAATAAAAAGCGATTTAAACCGTATTTGTCATTTAAACTGCAGCGATGGCATGCGAACAAACCTTCTCGTGGATTTCTTGCGTTGACTGTGCGTCGCAGAATGCCACCGTGGCCAAATCTTTCAGGATGGGCATCTCCACGGTGCAGTCTCTACCGTCCAACAGCGCCACCAGCGGGCGAGGATGCATCGGACCGTTCATGATCTGTGGCCTTATACCTACAACGAGAGAGAGAAGTGTGAGTTTCCTGCACGCCCTCCTGCCATATGTCTTGTTGTCATGGCGATTACATCACTTGGACAGAGTTATGAATATATTTCATTTTGCATCATTTGGAAAACATCTAACCCTCGTGCTTTCTTATTTATTTTACAGGACTTGAAATGAGAATTATTAACATTGTTATTATTAAAAAATGATTGTGTGGGAGATGTTAAAGCAGCATTTGGTCTCACAGGGAACTAGCAGGGATTGGCATTCTGGCACGCTTTAAATGAGCATTAGACACATCAAACGGAAACACAAATGATATGGTGATCGCTACATCAGAGGAGAAATCGGAGGGAGAAGGCAGAGGTTCGCGTCCACACACTCATACCGCCCGTAGCTCCCTGCAAGTGGCCGTTCAACCAATCAGTGCTCACGAAACTGCGGCGACTGTTCATTTTCCAACCCGTAAACAATTTCAGACCTCGGCCGGGCAGCGCTGAAAGCTTTTTTGGACACGTACGGCAAAGACAAACATAACCTGAATGATTTTTAAACAAACAAAGACCAAGTACATGGCGGTGCACGGACATTATCCAATGCGCAAATCTCTTCTGTTGTTAAAAACACGCATGCCGTGACCTGAAAACACTTAAAGGGATAGTTCACCCACAAATTAAAATTCTGTCATCATTCCTTCACCCTCATGTTGCTCAAAACCAGTATATAATACTCTCTACTGTGCAACACAGAAGAAGATATTTTGAGAAATGGAAGTCAACGGGGTCAATGGTGTTTGGCTACGTTCTTCAAAATATTTTTTGGGTGTTCTGCAGAAAGAAAGTCATACGTGACATGAGGGTAAATAAATGATCAATTTCATTTCTGGGTGAACTATCCCTTCATTTATCTCGACAACTAGCGGTGACTGACGGTTTTAAAAAGAGCAACATGACAAATTCTTCGAAATAAATCATGTGTCCTACAGGAAAAAAAGACGTACGTTTTAAAAAAACAACACGAGGGCGAGAGTCAGATTTTTCATTTCTGAATAAACTAGAGAGAGAGAGAGAGAGAGAGAGTAATGTAATAGTCTCTTTGAAATCCCATGAACAATAAAAGTCTGTAAAAACAAAAGGAAATGAGGAGATTTTTCCATGGAGCAGCGTTGACGTGGTTGTGTGTGTGTGTAATGGCAGCACATACATCACACTTGTATGTGTGAGTTTCTCCACCTCTTGCTTAGGTGTGCCGCTGTGATTTTAATAAGCACGTGTGTGTGTGTGTGTGTGTAAGACACAAGCAATCTTGGAGAAAAAAAAGCTGGCAGCCAAATGCCTCACCTCACTGTCAAATGCTGCTTGTGGTTACCAAGCAACCTAATCTTTCACCGTCACACACACACACACCTACGAGACACAAAAAGACACACGCACCACCAAAAAAATCTTTCAGAAATGAAAAACACACACAGTTTCGCTACTAAGCCAAAGACACTCGCAGGAAAACAGATTTAAACAGCCACTGGCAAATCACCGAGTGCCCGATCGGGACCTGTAATAAACCAGGTGTGTGTGTGTAAGAACGGCTCTGTGCTGCGTCACTTTTTCTTAACCCCCCTCCATCTCTAATTTTCCCGGGATTTAACTGCTCAACACACACATTAATGCTAATGAGGTCAGGACAACAATACACAGCGCGTGTGCACATGTGCTTTGACGAGCGAGCGAGTTTGTCACAAAAATCTGTCAAGATCATCGCTTGTGACACCTCCAAACATCAAGAACCACACACACACACACACACACACAGACGCACGCACAACCACACACACTCTTTCTCTGGACAATTTCAGAGACATGCATCTTGCCTGGAAAATGCTGCCTCCACATTCCTCCCATGAAGAGCAGCCCCAAAAAAACCGAGGGAAAATGGAGGGAGACGACGGAAAAAAGACGCTGTGTTTGTGTCCTGGGGGTCTCCCTTTCTCTCTCGCTCTCGCTTACTCCCCCATATGTGGGTATCTGTTCGTCTTCAGTCACAAGGTGAGGATCAGAGACGTTCACAGATGGACGGGAGAGCGCGTTGTTCTCCTCTCACTTTCCGTCCGTTTTCATCCCCCCATTTCTCTCAGGGTGAGGAATAATTACAGCCGGCCGAGTCGCGGAGGGTCAAAAATTCCCACACGAGTGCCAGCGCAAACCAGTTGTGCCTTTCCTCTCCTCGCGCGCCCGATCACCCCCCTTAGCTGCTTTTTTTTTCAACCCTCACTCCCTCGCTCTCAAATTTATGATTTTGAGACCACGGCGGTTGGAGACTGCCAGCCTCTCCCTTCCACTCACATCTCTCGCTTATTCACCCTCGCTTTACGTTCTAAAATTACAGCTACACCGTAAAAAATGATTCTGGAGGGTGTTAAAGGGACAGTTCACCCAAAAATGAAAAATCTGTCATCGTTTACTCACCCTCAGGTTGTTTCAAACCTGTATCAATTTCTTTGTTCCAATGAACACAGAGAAAGATATTTGGGAGAATGTTAGCAATTTTCAGTTCTGGGACATCATCCACTACCATAGTAGGAAAAAAAATATTGTATTTTTTTGTTCTGTTGAACACAATGAGATATTTTGAAGAATTTAGGAAAACAAAAGAGTTCTCGGTCACCTTTGACTACAATTTAATTCGTCCTACTATGGTAGTCAATGATGTCCCGGAACTGAAAATGACTAACGTTCTTCCAAATATCTTTCTTTGTGTTCATCGGAACAAAGTAATTCATACAGGTATGAAATTACTTAAGGGTGAGTAAATGATGACAGAATTTTCATTTTTTGGATGAACTATCCCTTTAAATACAACCCATTAATATCAGTTAGATTTTACTTGACTATAGTAGTTAGCAGGTTTAATAAAGAAGAATGGGTAATTTTACCAGCACTACCTATTTGTTTAGAGTAACAATGGCAACTTAAAAAAAATATATATATATATACCCCAATATGATTGATAAAAACAACCCATGAAACTCAGTTCGATTTTACTTAAAGTCCCAGTGAAATTAAAAATGACTATTCTTATTTTTTCATGAAATATTACAGCGTTTATAGTAAATAGCTTATCAATGTGGGTCATATTCTTTTTAAAATTTCATGTACCCTCATAATCTTCAGTTAAAATCTGAAAATGCACTTCCGCACTGAAATGACTAAACTAGACGGCTTGGGCGGAGCATCCGTTAACTCCTCCCCTTCAACTGTTAGTCTGCTGCCAGTTTCATTTCAAAATCAATGCAACAGCTGTTTTTACACATCCAATCACGTCACAGTGAAAAACGCAAGCCACGCCCACTAATTTTCTCCTTTGAAATTCCTTTTCACTCAGAAATGTGTCAGAATACGGAAGTAAAAATGATCGCAACTTCCGGTTTACGGGGACTTTAAAGATATTTGCTATAGTACAATTTATAAAAATGAGTACATTCTACCTATTTGTTAAGATTAATAGTTGACAACATTAAAATATTGAGTAACATTTACCCTAAAATATTAGCGGAACAGTGCGCATGCCTCAACTTCAAGGCGGGAATCAAGGGATTCAAATCATCATTTCATTCTGTTGATGTAGGTTGTGTTTTACACGGTGTCCATTCGCAACGGGACCTCGCAACACACTATAAAAGGGATATTTTCCGTGTTATTTATCGTTTTTTGCCTTATTAGCCGCTTCAATGAAGCTTCAATTCAATTGCAGCTTCTGTATCGTCTAACGTTAGTTAGGCCACAGTGTTACAAGGGAAGGATTTATAGCGCTATTTTGTTATTGTTCTATTGTTTGCTATTTACGGAATTATGTTTATGTTCTTCTGCATGCTTCTTTCATTTAATGTCTGTGTCTCTGACCTTTTCTTTCACAGATAGAGCCACACACTATGAAACATCAGAAGACCACGTATGGAGAATTTGCATATAATTGACCAAGATAAATAAACATCAGAACACGGAGTAATTATTATTATTGGCGTTTTATTTTATTGCAAATGAATCGACTCATCGGAAATGTTTGTTATTTGTTACTCAATAAAAATAAAATGATTCAGTGTTTTGTGTGACCCAATTTAGGTAAATTCAACCTTCCCTAAATAAATAATATATAAAGTTCAATTATTCTTATTGATCATTTATTATTAATAACAATTAGGTAGATGAAGGTTGCCTGATGGCAATGGGTAAAAACGATTCAATTTTATTAAGTAATTAGTCATATAATTTATTAGGTAGACTTTACCCAATTTCTTTTAGCGTGTTATATAGCTCATAAATTTACTCAAAAATATAGGATAGATTGTACTCTAACAAAGTGAGTGTAAATTGTTACCTCAATTTTATTGAGTAGATTCTATAGGTTGTTTTTTACAGCGTACTTCTGTCGATTACAACAACAAAAAAATCATTTTTATCAAGCTTATGTAATGCGTGTCTGTTTTCAAGAACAAATGGAGCCATGAATACAAGAACAAATGAAGACGAAATGATAAACATGAGCAAACAAACGACTAATGCATGAAAAGAATAAACAACCAAAATTACTAAACAAGCATCAAACAAATGGATGAAAAAAACAAACTAATTAATAAATGAACATCAAGCGAATGACAGCGCAGATGTTTGTAAACAATCCAAAGAAGGAACAAATGACCAAGCAAAAAAAGAAAACGTTACATACACACATAATGAATAAACAAACAAAACAAATGACCTAATAAAAAAAGCTGAATTACTACAGATGATTTAAGGGAAATTAAAGAATTGATGTAATAAAGACACACTCACACAGAATAACACAATGAGGATGTGTACTTGTTCATCTTGTCGGTGCAGTTTCTCGTGTAGCCGACAGAATTATTTTAAGCTACTTAAGACCAGAGCAAACACTGCCGTCGATATTCCCCGCTTCAAATCGCTTAACAGGATTTCCAGTGAAAGTTGAATTCGCCACACTTTTTAGAGCACACAAATGAACACGCAGAAAAGAACTTAGGGATGTTGAACAGAAACCACACAGCTGGTTACACAACTAAATGAAGTCAGAGATAGCACGCTGTGGAAAAAGCTTGTCTGTTGTTCTGGTGAAATGTTAAATGCACTCCATAGACGTACTCTAACGTTCACCAATAAATCAGAAATTGGTATCGACGACACAACCATGATCCCCCTCATTTACATATGAATGTCTATTCAGCAGCCCGGCGAGGGCATTGTTACTCATTTAACCAGCGTAGAGGATGGCAGGTCATAAAAGAGGACATTTACATATAGACGTCTTAAAGGTACAGCATCTTTGTCATTCCAAAGGGTCAATGAGAGGGTGAAAAGGGTAAAAAAGAAAACCATGAATTTGGTAGAAGAAATTCAGCAGGAGGAAAAGATTGCAACCAATTGTAAATATGATTTTACAATAATGCAGTGTGATAAATCACACCTTGTGTGTGACTTAAAATGACCAAACAAGAGATGACCAATAACACATTAACTAAGCTAATAAACTATTTTATCTCTCTCTCTCACACACACACA
Organism: Triplophysa rosa; assembly: GCF_024868665.1. Classification (NCBI taxonomy): domain Eukaryota; kingdom Metazoa; phylum Chordata; class Actinopteri; order Cypriniformes; family Nemacheilidae; genus Triplophysa; species Triplophysa rosa. Next base: position 24,394,964 of record NC_079899.1, on the reverse strand, counting down.
CACACACACACACACACACACACACACAGCAGATGTGGTCTTCTTCACGTTCTCATTACACAAAATAATTTTCCCTTCGATTCATTCGTTTCACATTCTCTCTCCGTCCTTCTGTTAGCTCTCCATATGACAGGAGCCATCTGGCTTTACAAAGTGCGAGATTGAACCGGAGAATGAGGGTTTTCCGAGAGAGAGAGAGAGAGAGGGGGAGAGGGAGATGGGGAGGGAGAGAGGGAGAGAGAGAGAGAGGGAGAGAGAGAGGGAGGGAGAGGGAGAGAGAGAGAGAGACAGAGAGAGAGAGAGGGAGAGGGAGAGGGAGAGAGAGAAGAGAGAGGAGAGGGAGAGAGAAGAGAGAGAGAGAGGGAGAGGAAGAGAGAGAGAGAGGGAGAGAGGAGAGAGAGAGAAGAGAGAGGAGAGAGAGAAGAGAGGAGAGAGAGAGGAGAGAGAGGGAGAGAGAGGGGAGAGAGGAGAGAGGGAGAGAGAGGAGAGAGAGGGAGAGAGAGGGAGAGGGAGAGAGAGGAGAGAGAGAGAGAGAGAGAGAGAGAGGAGAGAGAGAGGAGAGGGAGAGAGAGAGAGGAGAGAGAGAGGAGAGAGGGGAGAGAGAGAGAGGGAGAGAGAGAGAGAGAGAGGAGAGGGAGAGAGAGGAGAGAGAGGGAGAGAGAGGAGAGAGAGGGAGAGGGAGAGAGAGGAGAGAGAGGGAGAGAGAGGGGAGAGAGGGAGAGGGAGAGAGAGGAGAGAGAGGGAGAGAGGGAGAGGAGAGAGGGAGAGAGAGACAGAGGAGAGAGAGAGAGAGAGGGAGGAGAGAGAGAGAGAGAGAGGGAGGGAGAGAGAGAGAGAGAGGGAGAGAGAGAGAGAGAGGGAGAGAGAGAGAGAGGNTGTAAACAATCCAAAGA